>NC_136983.1:27434556-27474556 GCF_032717465.1 Coenobita brevimanus | reverse complement strand
CCGATTGGAGTGCCGTAATCACCCACTAAACCACCAGGCGCCAAAATTTGGTTATATGGATACCACCCAACGTAGTATATGGTTTCCTGGTGTATAGGAAACTAGGAAACCACATACATATATATAAATATAAATATAATTATATAATTATATATATATATATATATATATATAGATAGATAGATAGATAGATAGATATAGATAGATAGATAGATAGATAGATATAGATAGATAGATATAGATAGATATAGATATATATTTATATACATAGAGAGAGAGAGAGAGAGAGAGAGAGAGAGAGAGAGAGAGAGAGAGAGAGAGAGATGCATATATACAAACATACGTGCATGCCGGCCACATTAACCGCTCAGTATGAGCAACAGACTGTAGTTCTTTTACATACAGTACAGGCATAATTTCTCACGGTTTTGGTAAATCCAAGGACTTCGGACAGATAGATAGACAGACAGACAGACACACAGACAGATTGATTGAAAGATAGGTAGATACTGATATAGACAGAGAGGGGGGGGGGAGGTCGTACACCTACATTACGATGTCTGTCACATCACTAATGCTACAAACTAATTACTTGATTCATTAGAAATCGGTAGTAGTTGTTGTGGTGGTGGTAACTGTGATGATGATGGTGGTGGTGGTTGCTATGATTGTGGTCGTGATGATAACTATGATGGTCGTGGTGGTAGCTGTGTGGTGATGATGGTAGCTGTGGCGGTCGTGGTAGCTGTGGTGGTGGTAGCTGTACTGATGGTGGTGGTAGCTGTAATGGTGATGGTGGTGGTGGTAGTTGTGGTGATGATGCTGTCATTTGGGCACTTGCTCCAAAATGATGCGTGGTTTGGAGACGGCTATAATTGGACAAATGCTAAACGGCCCGATAGGTCAGCGAGACTTTTGTATATCGCATTTGGATCGTGGTAATTAGCGCTTAAGTCTGTGGCCAGGGTCGGGCTTATAAAAAAATTGTCTTCCTTACTATACGCCATTCACAGATCTCTACATTTCATATCTAGCTCAACCTCTGCACCCCACATACATTCATAAACTGTTTCTTTACCAACGCCAAAAGTGCAGCTCCTGTGATCGAGTCCGTTTCGGCGCAATAAGAATGCATGTATGGCTGTTAAGAAACTCTCATGATCCAGCCTGGATAAACATTGTCACATGTGTTGTGCGTGGATCTGCGAAGGTTATTTGATTTTGGTTATGATCGATCAAAGCTCAGGGTCATGGCCCAAGATCAAAGGTGGGGCACAGTGTTGCTGTTGTTTCTGAGTACTTTCAGTGTAGTTTCTACTACTCTCAGACTCACCAGGCCAATCAGACTCCTGGACAAGGTTTGTTTTCCCCATGTCCTTACTTATCCAACGGTACACTTGGTGACTTGATATAAATTCGACTGCTGCGTGTCGTATTTTAGAGATGATTGTGATTGCAGAAACTGATTGTTTTCCTTAGTAACACTAGTGATGTCGATAGACATTAATACCAAGCCTTCTTATCTCTCATTTGTTTTATGCCACTACAGACTGATATTAGCCTACTTGCAGAGTGAGTGAAGAGAATGATATAACCCCTTCATACGATGGCACAAGTTTCTTGTATACTTTTACTAGCTCTAGGGTATTTAATTCTACTTCTCCTGAAGGGTTAATGAAGGCCATATCTAATCCCTACGGTTCGAAAAAACCCTCCCAGTTTATTCTCACTACCACCGGATTATTTTATTCGAATTAGGAAAGGTGTCTTGAACCTAAGAAGTTGTTATAGGCTATAATTAATTCCTCCGGTACGAAGCCTGTCCTAAACATCATACCACAGCCAAGCGGTGCAAAAACAGAATATAACGGCTCCCTCTTGCTGAAGGGTAAGTATCTGAACTTTGTCACACCACTAACGAGACAGATATTGTACTTATTTTATGTTAACACTGTCAGGCTCCTATAACTCATTGTAAGCTGTAATAAAATCGTCTAGTTTAGATGGATAGGATGTTTGAGATGTTCTGATCGTGAGCGGGTTAACATGACAGTATTAGTACGCCCTTGCTCCTAGACTTACTCTAAGGTGCATAAAAGCGACTTGCTTTAGCTGAAATAATATAAGGAGTAAGACGGGACGATGAGACAGTTAATTTGACACTATTTTATCATGTTGTAGCCTATTCCCGTAGCTTCATGTCGTAATAAGACAATACTACAACTCTACATCCTCCATGACATGCATTATATTCCACAGTCAATCTCTTTTTGCAGTTCAGTATTCCAAGTGGATAGAGGATAAGTTTAGACCAAGTTAAGGCAGGCAAAGTATAACATCATTTTCCAGAACTAATCTCTTCTTTTAATTCAACATCCAACACTGAGAGATGGCACTTTGAGGCAGAGTTAACAGAGGACAAACCATAGTAGTGGTTTCTGGGTAGTAGGTCAGGTCCTTACATGGTTATGGTTGATGTTCCCTTGGCGGAGCAGGAGGTGCCTTGGTTAGTACGTTCAGCCTGCAGCTGGAAGAGCCTACGTTTGATTCTAGGGCCGTTCAGATTGGTGGACTTGGTTTCTTTCCTCCTGATCCCTCTTCACTCAGTAGTATAACTGGGACCAGGATGTAACACCACCCACAACAAGACGTGTTGTAGGGAAAGATTTGAGCTTACACTAGAAGAATACACATGTTTGCCTTAATGACCAATGTGTAGTTAAAATGTATCAACCTAAGTCATCATAAAATTTTGATCTTACTGGAGCTGAACTATGGTGCGATTTTACACATTATCCGGAGTATAATTTTATACCATTTCAGTATGATGACGTCATTTAGATTTTACGATAACCACTACAAACCTTTATTTAGGCCAGGAAAGACCTCTTGTAACTACACCATGAAGTATGCCATCAGGGATCTGTTTGTCATTTTCTATGTCTACTCTGTGTAACGAATCTGTTGTGCCCCCTTCCTGTGTGTGTGTGTGTGTGTGTGTGTGTGTGTGTGTGTGTGTGTGTGTGTGTGTGTGTGTGTGTGTGTGTTCTTACCTTACCTAATTGTTCTTACCTAATTGTATCTTTACAGGAATGAGTCAAGCTCGTACTGTCCCGTGTCTTAAACCATATTTATCGTTCATATCCCTAAATTTGTGAATTGTTTTGGCACACACTATTTCATTCGGTAGTGCATTCCATTGATCAATTGCTCTGTTTGAGAAACTGAATTTCCTTACGTCTTTATCACCTCTCTTCTTATGCAGTTTTTTGCAGTGTCCTCTTGCTGATGCTTCTCCATATGTTAAGTAATCATTTATGTCTATTTTCTCCTTTCCTGATATGCACTTATATAGCATTATCATGTCATCTCTTTTCCTTCTCTCCTGTAGTGTTGGTAGATTCAGTTTATTTAGTCTTTCTTCGTAGCTTAGGTCCCTTAAGCTTGGTATCCATCTTGTAGCGGCCCTTTGAACTTTTTCAATCTTATCTATGTGCTTTTTGAGATGAGGACTCCAGACTACTGATGCATATTCCAGGGTTGGTCTAATGAATGATGTTATTATCCTTCTTAGCATGTCTTCATTTATGTATGTGAATGCTATTCTCATATTTGCAAGCAGTGTATACATGTTCCGTACCTTCTCGCTGATGTGGTCAGCCGGAGATAGTCTGTTATTGATAATCACACCTAGGTCTTTCTCTCTTTCTGATGTGTATAGGGTTTTATTTCCTAACTTATAATCCCAATCAGGTCTTTTTCCACTTTTACCAAACTTGATTACATGACACTTGTCCACATTGAATTCCATTTGCCATGTACTACTCGATTCATGAAGTTTATTTAATTCTTCTTGTAGCTCTTTACAAGAGTCTGTTAGTAATTCTCCTTTGTATTTTTGCATCATCTGCAAACATATTCAGGTAGCTCTCGTTTCCAGGGTTACTGTTTATATCATTAATATACACTAAAAACATGATTGGTGCCAGCACTGAACCCTGTGGTACTCCACTAGTCACTTCTTTCCATGATGAGTAGTTTCCTCTTAGTACTGTTCTCATTTCTCTTTTTATGAGAAAGTCTTGCATCCTACAAAACAGTTTGCCTCGAATTCCTCCTTGATGGTACAGTTTCCATAAAAGTCTTTGGTGTGGTACTGTGTCAAAAGCTTTCTTGAAATCTAAATAGATACTGTCCACCCATCCTTCCCTTTCCTGTATTGTGTTTGTTACTCTGTCATAGTAGCTCAACAGATTAGTAACACATGATTTTCCGTTTCTGAAACCAAACTGTCTTTCTGTTATCATACTGTGTTCTTCTAGATGATTTACCCAAGCTTTTCTTATAAGCTTTTCTAATACCTTGCTTACAACACTGGTCAGTGATACTGGTCGGTAGTTGAGTGGATTTTGTCTATTTCCTTTCTTGAATAAGGGGACAATATTTGCTTTTTTCCAAATATCAGGTAGTTTACCTTGACTCAGGGATTTCTTGAAAATTAAAAATAATGGTTTACTTAACTCCTTTGCACATTCTCATAATACCCAACATGAAATTTCATCAGGACCACTTGCTTTTCCTCTGTCTAATCTACTTAACTCCTCCTGTATTACTTTTTCTGCTATTTGTATGTCTGGTAGTATGTGTGGACATGCATGTTCCACATAGTCCCTCTCAAAATTTTTTTCTTCTGTAAAAACTAATTGGAAAATCTTATTTAGTGCTTCACAAATATCTTTCTCTTGTGTATAAGTGATTCCCTCGTCCGTAATGGATTGTATTATATCTTTTACTTTGGTTTTGCTTCTGATATAGCTGTAAAACAGCTTTGGTTGATCACTACTTTTATTTATTATATCCTCCTCAAACTGTTTTTGGGCTTCCCTCCTTATTCTTGTATAATCGTTTCTTGCCTGTTTGTAATTATTATATGCCCTTTCACTATTGTGTCTTCTGTATCTGTTCCACAACAAATCTCTTCTTTCTTTTGATTTACATTCTGTATTGAACCATTTTTGTATTTTCTTATCTGCTTCTCTGTGCTGTGGGATGTACTTCTGGACTCCTATTTCATAAAATTCACAGAATTTTTTATATACAGCATTTAAATCTTGTCCTCTAAGCTCATTTTCCCAATCAACTTCTAAGAAATACTTCTTTAGGTCTTGATAATTTCCCTTTTTATAGTTTAGGCTCTTTTTGTAACTGTCATTGCTGTTTACTATGTCATATGCTATCCTGAAGTTATAATTTAGTACTGCATGATCGCTTTTCCCGAGTGGAGGGTGATATATTAAACTGTCAGTATCATTTTCTTGCCTAGTAAAAATTAGATCTAGCACTGAAGGTACATCGAGTCCTCTTTTTCTGGTGGTTTCCCTCACATGTTGCGTTAGGAAAAACTCTTGCACGAGATCCAGGAGCTTTTGGTCCCAACAGCTTTCTTGGCTAATTATATCTAGAGTATTCCAATTTATATTTGTATTTAAATCCCCAGTTAGTATAATTCTTTCCGATTTCTCTTCCATTTTATGTAGTAATGATCTTAAACTCTGAATTGTACTCTCTGCCAGGTCCTCATATTCGTCTCTTTCCCATGTGTTTGATCTGGGTGGCATGTACAAATTGGCTACAATTACTTTACCTTCAGATGTGTTGATCTCTATTGCAATCAGTTCTACTTGTGATGGTATATCTAGTTTTATTTCATTGACTTTTAGATTTTTCTTAGTTAAAATTATAATTCCTCCTCCTTTTTTTAAATTTCTGTCTCTTCTCCATATATTGTATTCCTCTAAGTTTAGTATGTCATTGGATATCCTTGGTGTTGATTTTGTTTCAGTTAGGCATATTATTTGTGGTTCATTTTCTCTGACATAATCATTCATCTCTAGTAATTTAGATACCATTCCATCCACATTTGAGTACATCAACTTTATCATCTTGTTTATATACTTGTCATGACATGGTTCTACTACCTTCCTCCTTTTTATTCCATCCTGTTTGTGTACCACTTTCTTACCTGCAATCCTATTACTTTGTAAAAAAAAATTCTTCTTCTCCTCTTCTGATCTTCCCTCATTTTTTGTTTTTGCTTCCTCCCTTTTCTCTTTCAGTAATTCCAGTTCCTCTTGTGTTAGGCATCTTTTTATCCATACATTTTTGAACTCCTCTTTTCCATAAGATTCTTTGCATTTTTTTAGTATCTCTTCCACAGTGTTTACACTCTGCAAAGTCACCTTTAGAGGTCTTGTCTTGTTTTTCTCGTATTTCCCTAACCTTTTGTGTTCCTCTATGTCTTTACTACAGATTTCCTCTGATACTTCTTTAAGTAAGCTCATTACATTTGCCATCTCCTTTTTGTCTCTTGTGATCTTTTTTTTTACTTCTTCCTCTTCTATACCAGTGATTACTATAGATTTGTTTATATCTACTGAATCTCTGACTAACTTTGGATTGTTTTGGATTATTCTTTTCACTTCCTTTTTAATGCTTTTTTCCTCCACCCTTGTTTCTAAGTCTTTCTTTACTTTCACCATTTCAGCATACGTGGTTTCCACATCATTTTTATAGCTTCGCACAGCTTCATTCGTCTGTGTTATCTTCTCCTCAATATCACTGCTCTGGTCTATAAGACTGCTTACTTGCCTAATTGTCTCTGTGTCATTTTTGAACTCTTCCATAACACTGTCGTGATTGACTACTGTACATGCCATTTCACTCATTTTCTTCCTAAGTGTACTCAATTCCACTGTTAGTTCACTGATGGTTGTGTCTTTCTTATTGGCCTCCCTTCCTAGTTTTTCTATTTCTTCCTTTTGCAAGTGCATCTGTTTCTTTATTTCATCAATTTCATTTTTGAAAGCCATTTCTAGTTTGTTTACACGTTCAACCAGTCTATTGTGAGTCTCCACTTCAACCAGTTCTTGGTAGAAATCATCATTTTGCTTTTTACCTTTATCTCTTTTCTTTTCCAAATTTGCTTTACTAAAGTATGTATCCATTTTGCAATACTAAAAGTACAGGGTATGTACTTACAATCCCCGTGTTGTTGTAATCTAAACAAACCTCAGCTGACTCAGCGTATTCTTTGGTCTTGGTTCTCTTTCCTGTTTGAACAAGTCTTGTTTAAACTTATTATTTTTTTCCTTTTAATAATGAAAAATCATTTAGTCTAACCTGGTAAAGAGCTTGACTCATACAAAGATACTAATTTAGGTAATGCCACTGGCCATTTTGGTTCGGTATGGAGCGCCGATGTCGCATGTCCGCCTCGATTGACTCTGTGTGTGTGTGTGTGTGTGTGTGTGTGTGTGTGTGTGTGTGTGAACTTTGTGATTCATCTTGTTTCGACTTAGACGTTACTGGATGAGTGGGTAAGTTTATGGGATGGCAGGTGGGTGAGTGGGTGGATAGGAAAAGATACTAAACATCTATTGGGTAATAAATCCATAGAGTAAGTAGGTCCATGGGCAAATAGGTCCATGGTTGCAATATGTCTAGGAAGCAAATTGGGTGCATGCAAGAATAAGTCCTTGCAATTTAATGGGTCCAGGAGGACATATTAGTCCCAAAGCTTAACGGTAGGTTTGTGGGAGTAATCAGCCCAAAGTGTGCCCATGAAAATGAACAACACACATTCACACATCATTCAAGCCCCGAAATCCTGACCGCATCCTATAGGACATAGACATACAAATAACAGTCACACATTTCATACTAGCTAGAGTCAATCCAAAAAGTATCACTCCATCGAAAAAGAACACAGGATTCCAAACCTGTGTCATACACTCCTCCATATAAAATTCAGCCATTTCGATCCACTGTCGCTTTCTTAGGCTCATCACTCTCCATACCTTATTTCTTCACACACTCAAATACCATATCTCTCCACCTTCTCGGTCTACCACGCCTCCCCCTCCTTCAAACTCGCTCAGATTTACCCTTCTCACCACTCTTTTCATACCCATTCTCTTCAAATGACCATCCCATTTAAGCTCTCTCTTTCTTTGACGCTGATGTTTACAGACCTCCTTCCTCGACGTCTTTCATGAATCACATTATCCTTTGTCATATTCACTCTGCAATCCACCAACATTCCTCAAGAACCAAATTTCCACTGTTTTTCCTATTAGCTTTTCATTTTCACGCTACGCCAAAGTCATACACCCGTAAATGAATGTAGACACCATAACACCCTTATGCAAGCCTCTCGCAGCCGCCACACTCATACCTCTCATAAGTATCAGTGCCTTCATAACGCCATCCACTTCTTTCCCCTGTGCAGTTCTGCTTTCTACGTCATCTACACTTTTATCTCTCTTCTCTGTCATTGCACCCAGATACTAAAACTCTCTCACCAGTTCGAATCTCTTTCCATTCGCAATCGCGTCAAATTGTGTCACTTTCTCTCTCATCATCCATCAGCTTGCTATTATCTACAAATACCTTTAAAAAACCGACACTACAGATGTCTACAAAACATTGCACCAGTCTGCCAAGCTCTGGTTCACTATTTTCAAGGAATACAGCATCATCTATTTTCATCAAATTTGAGATACTCCACCCTTCACAGCGGCGGCTCCGGGATTTTTTTTCCTATAGGTTTGGTGTAAGGGAGGGCTTTCTGGGAGCAAGAGGGGGCCGAGGTGACCTGAACGCGGACAGTTATTTCTGAATTAATGGGGGTCTAAGTCGGGCCGAGAGGATTTTTGGGGTGCTTAACCCCTACACCGCTGGCATGTTTACCAATGTTTTGCGTGTCCCACGAGGTTATTCGGGCTCCGACAGACTCTCAAAAAATATTTGCCAAAAATCAGTTATTAGTCCTAGAATATTAAAATTACTTATGCTTATGGCACATACCTTCAGCTTTCTCCTGGAATGTTTGTTGAGCCTTCGTCAGTTACCGTAGGACTTGTGGAGACCTCTGAAGTTGGGTAACGAAGTCTCCACTTTAAACTTCCTGACAACCCATAATATGATTACCACAGCCAGATATTAACACTATAAACACTACTCTATGATTTTCAAGGGTTTGGGATCCATACTTCAAAAAAAACCACTGTGAAAGCAATGGAAATTACGTGTGCGTCTGATCGTTGCACTTGCGCTAGTTCGCTCTTGGTACTCTGTCATTGATTATTCATAAAACCCCTCACACTTTATATTTCTATTACTATATCACACTTATATATATCTAGAGTCTTTCTCCATAAGTTTCCTTCAGTAGTATTAATTTATTGTCACTGAAGTCATCCAATTTTTCATTCAGTAAAATACGTAGAGAGCCACGGATTCACTTTCACTGTTATAACATAAATTATTTGTGCTCATATTCTTATATTACTAATTACTTACATTACTATTTATATTTTCTATTCTGTTTTCAATATTTACCCTTCTCTTTTACTTACACTATGTTATTCACTGTCACTTTCAGTAAGATAAAACTATAATACACTGTTCAATCATATGTACTGAACATCCATTGCTTTCACTTGCTATTTACACATTATTTACACATTATTTACACATTATTCTCCTTTCACACTTGCACTGTTAGAACTGCTTCTGGCTGTGGTAATCAAAGAAGCAGGTAACACAGAGGGGAACCTGGCACTCAGCGCACTGCCAAGAGGTGCGTTTGTGCTCAGGTGTGCGGCAGGTGGTATGTGCACACACCTGACACCTGCGAATTGCAGCCTTCCTTTTCCCTGTGGCAGGCATTAGCTCCAGTCTGTGCCGATCCATATACGCCCTCTGCTCAAGTCGGTCGGGAAGTGTTACTGGATGGCGCCTTGGAGCTGCTGCTGTCACCCTACCATATCATTCCAGCAGCTGCTGGACACAAGTCCTGGCGAACAACCTCAGGGAGAAGGACTTGAGTGGCTTGACCTTCATCTTGTACAGGATGAAGGCGTTCAGCATCGTCATATCTATGAGATGCAGAAAAACTTTCCTGTACCACCTAGTATTCTTCCTGAGGCAGTCGATCTCACCAATCATCATGTCAGACTTGTCCACCAGCCGCATGTTGATATTGTAGTCCAACACAGCATCAGGTTTCATCACAGGTTCGCGTGTCCTACGGTCGACCTTCCCACTGTCTGTCATCTTCCCCTTATGTATGGTGGTGAGCATGTGCACGACCCTCTTGTCATGCCATCGTATTGCCAGCATCTTCTCAGACTTGCGTAGGTGCACGTCTCCTCGCTGAGAGGTTCCTGCCTCTGTGAATTTGGGGAAGTGGGCACAATTACTTTTGACAGTGCCGCAGGAGCCAATGCCGTGCTCAGAAAGGTATTTGGCAAGTTTCGGTGCTGTATAATAGTTGTCTGTATACAGCACATGATTCCCACCAAAATACTTTTCAAGGAGCACTTTCACTACACAGCCTGAGAAGCCAAGGGGGTGTGTTTTATCCAGATCGACAGTGCTGGCTGAATAAATGACGAAGTCAAAGCTGTACCCCGTCTTACAGTTGCACAGTACAAAGAACTTAATTCCAAAGCGATGGCATTTGCTTGGAATGTACTGAACAAACCGAAGACGTCCTCTGAACAAAACCAAGGATTCGTCAATGACAACCTTCTGAAAGGGGTGGAAGAATGATATAAACTTATCCTTCATTCTGCTCAGAATCTCCCAGATCTTCCAGAGTGGGTCGGTTTGGGAAGGTACATCGTTGTCGGCAAAGTGCAGGTTTCCCACGATGTTCCGGAAGCGATCTCTGGCCATGTACTTATTGAAGGTGGGTGAGGGTAGTAAGGGGTCCATGGACCAGTATTCTTCCAACTCATGCTTCTTGGAGAGTGTGGCATGAGAAGCATGAGGGCAAAGAACACATACAGCTCCTGCACTCCCAGCATGGACCACTGTTGCATCTTGGCTGCACCTGTACCACTTGCAGCACGTTGTGATTCATACCTGTTGGTCTCATCACATATGTGCTGCATGACTTCGTTATCTAGGAAGGCCAAAAGGTAGTCCACACACTCAGCATTATCGTCAATGGTGAAGACAGGCTGAACTCCTGAGGAGCTCTCATCAAACACTAAATGTTCAGGCACAAAATCGGACCCTTCCGTCCACGCGAAGGCGTCCAGGATTCCCTGTCGTGGCGGTGTAGGGCGGGTGGTGGTGGTGGTGGTGGGTGGCTGTGAGGCAGATTTATCTGGTTCAAGGTCACTTGCACTGACCCTGGGTTGCCGTACAGCACTAGCAGCCCTTACCCTACTACCAACTCTACTTTTCAAAGTCCTGGATTTACCTCTTCCTCTACGGCCTGCCTTCAGCGTTGATGCTGGTGGTGACTCTGACGACGAAGACTCCGGAGATAACTCAGCCGACAATGAGGAAGAAATGAGTGAAGTGGGGCTTGGGGAATGGGGAGGTGAATGGACTCAGGACTCATGGCGGGCTGGGTCATGTGGGGGCATTGCTCTGGGGCTAACACGCCGCCTTTTCACTCCCTTTCCAAATTCCTTGCCTTGCTGCACTAACGGCTTCTTTCCCTTGGAGCTAGAGACTACTTCCGACACTGAAGCACTCGTACTAGCACTTTCTGGCACGATTACCTCACCCAGGTCATCACATGATTCACCCAAATCGTCAAAATCACTGTCCATCATCACCATGGACAATTCTGCTAGTTCAAGTGCCACTGCAGAGTCACTAAATCCTTTCCTGCTTCCCTCACTACTTTTCTTGGGGGTAGAGGTCACGGGGCCCTTTGCAATGGGCGCAGAAGCGACAGAAATGGCGGGGCGCGAGTGCGACATGGTTTCACTACAGCGGAGGACAAGGAACTAAATGCCGCGGCTTGTCTGAGAAGGCAAGGGTTGACAATGACACTGAGGCTGACTGCTGCTAACTTACATGCTAATTTTTTATAGGTAGAAAATCTCGGCAATACATAAAGAAATAGGTAGTTCCAGGTGAATATAAATGTCACTTAGGCTTCTCCCTTCCTTTCTGATATATATATTTTTATTACAGACATCGATTACAAGGCATAATTCAAAGGGGAAATTACCATGGTAATGTAGCGAATGAATGCACGTGAGATGTTGTCAGGTGATAATTAGCCAATTCCTGGTGTATAACACTATCACTTACCTTATTTATTTTTGGTATATATTATTTTGTATAAGTATAGGGCATAGGGCTTATTTCAATGGATGAAATCTGTGGAAAAATCCGGGGGAAATTTGCGTAGTGCAGCGCGGCGTGGGAGGTGAGAGGACAGGGTAATGGAGGGCAGGTAGGGAGGGGAGTCAAGAAGGGGGTAAAATTGCTAAAATGTCAACAATGGATGGGAGTACAGATGAGATTTGGAGTGCTGACTAGTGTTGGACATTGGCATTACTGATAGATGATACAAGCTACCACTTGAGAGCCCGGGATAATTCAAAATAACACAGAGTCACAAAAGTGACGGCCCGCGGTATGATCCACTGTGGCCAAGCGTCACGAAAGTGACTCCCCGCGGTTAAGGGGTTAAGCCCTCCAAACCCACACTCACCTCTGCCACTGACCCTTCACCATTACTCATCAACGCCATCCCTCTCTAAGTAATTCAAATTGTTACCTCTCATTATCCCATCTAAAAATCAATCAATCAATCAAACATTCTGTCTATTTATCTAATATATATATATATATATATATATATATATGTCTGTCTATCTATATATATGTCTATATATAGCTATCTATCTGTCTATCAATCTATCTATCTTTCTATACGTATATATATCGATCAATGTCTATCTATCTATCTACATCTGTACTTATAATCTAGGTAGGTGGGGGCGCTCACCATCCACTCACTAGATGTAGTGCTGCTCTCGGGGGTCTACCCTTTCCTCTCCTTTCTCCATTCCTTCCTTCCTCTTCTGTCTTTCTTTACTTCTTTCTTTCCTCGTCCTTCTGCATATGAGTGACTATCCACTCCCTCTTTTGTTATTCTTTCCTTCATTCTTTCCTCTTCCTTCTGCCTATGGGTGACTCCGCACTGACTGACAAGCCTAATGGTTTCCTGTACACCGGGAACCATTTACTATGCTGGGTGGTAACCATATAACCAAATTAGGCGCCTGGTGGTTTAGTGGGTAATTACAGCGCTCCAATCGGATTGAGCCAGTGAAGGTTTATATCTAAGGGATGGTTGGGGTTATTGCTCATGTAATGCCATTCAGGGATGAGTGAGGCTGGTCACTCTCATCTTAATTGTCAAGACCAAATTGCTTAGCCCGGGGCTTCTACGCTCCTCATGGGGCAACGTAGAATTGGATGATGGATATATATATATATATATATATATATATATATATATATATATATATATATATCACACACGAGTATGTATGGGACAGCCGTGGGGACTTCACACAACCACCTTGTCTTAGTCCAAAAACCGAAATTTAAAGCATCCACTTGTATGCAGGCTTTGTTACCATCAATAAAACCATAACGACATTCTGTAGTTTACCGTCTCTACGAAATATACATATAACTCTCCATAATATTATTCTTTATTTTATGTTGTGAAGAATCTACACATGCCATAAATAATGTATGGTCCTTTTCACGAGTCTTCATCACTATCTGCTACATTGCAAACATTTTATTCCCACATCCTCTACCGCTCGTAAAGCCACCCTTCAAGTCCCTCTCGGGGTCTTCTGATATATCTCTTACTTGCTGTATAATAATTCATTCGTACGCCTGTCTTACAAGTCTCAATAAGTTTATGCCACGATAATTTTGCACATACTTCGTTCACTTTTATTCTTTTCCTTGGGTACAATCATAGCCTTTTTCCATTGTACTGGTGCTATATACTTACCCTCATCCAAGCCTTCGTACATCTACAACAGACGCTTCATTCCGTTCTGTCCACAAAACTTAATCATCTCTGCATACACCTTATCAGTACTTGTTATCTCCTCCTTCATCTGCATCATAGCATTTTTCACTTCTGCCAGTGTCGTATTTCCTGTCACTATATCCCATCTCTGCACAATACCCAAAACTGATCATGTTTCCTACCGCGCTACCCTCCCCATTCCGCTTCATCTGCCTCTTACTGCACTTATATATCTATTAGTATTTTTCCATTTTCATCTGTTACACTTTCACTTTTTGCTTCCTTCATTTCTTAATTATTTTGCATCCCTGTCCAAAATAGTTTCCCATTTTCAGAGTATTTGCATTCATACTTCTTTCAAGATTGTCATTTACCTTCCTTTTCTCTTTGCTAGTCTTTTGGTACTCTACTTACACTCAGTGTATTCCCTTCTTCCATCTGAACCCCTTACCTGCATATACTCTTACCACTTCTTTTTCCTCCGATGTCCTTTCAGCCTCTTCATCCCATCAAGTTGTGTCTTTTTTTCTAGTTGTTAACCATATGACACCGCACACAACATTGGCATTTCTAAGAAAACAGTTCCTATATGCATTCCAGATCTATTTTCTCCAAAATCATGGATTCTAATCTTGTCCACCACCTTCGCTTTGTGTTCATCTTTAGTTCTTTGCTTTTCAGCTTCTCCACTTTCAGTCTCTCGTTCTGACTTTCCTCTCTCGTTTTACCTATCTCGCTCCTCTCAGTTTAACGCTGCATAACATAATTATACTCGTATGATAAGATAAACCTCCGCATTGCCTTCTCACCGCCTTTGTATCGACAACACTCCCAAGCATCTTTCTACAAGCACGCAATCTGTCAGTTTCTTTTCAGTGTTCTTATCCTTCCCTTTGGGCTGTGTATATTGGGCAGCATCTTTGACCATAAAATATGAATGACAATGCATTAACTCCTTTCCAATTCATGTCCTTCAGTCACTTTCCACTATCCTGCTTTAGTGGTACTTCATAATGAATCATTACATCATTCACTGGTCCAGTGTCATCTCTCCCATTCATGTCACCCATCACAAACACTCTGTAACTCCTGGGGAGCACTCCTATCGCTCCATCCAGCTGATGCCAGATCCTATCTTTTTCAACCTCACCCCTGTCATTGCAGAGTTCCTATGTAACAATCACTACCATTTTCACCTTCTCAGACTGAAACCTGCCGTACATACGGCTCGGACTGACACATCAATAATCTTTCATTCCCCTCTGCCACTCATCGCTCACCAGTAACGCAGCTCCTTCACTGAATCTTATTCTCAGTCTTACACGTTTCACACCTACTTCTGCACGTTGCACCCTTTCATTTTTGTTTTGCACATTACCATCATGGCATACGTAGCATTCTTAACATATTCACCACTTCCACACTCTTACACTTCTCATACACGCCTCTCACATTTCACACGGCCATAATGGACTTGCCCACTTTTCCTGGACATTGGGCAAGTACTGGACCCTCCGAGGCTCTCTGAAGTTCTTCCAGGAAAATAATGAAATAGAGAGATGGGGAATGCTGACCCCTGCCAGAATTCTCCTCTGTTTTGTATAGACCCGAGGGAATGCGTTTTAATGAAGTTACCACTCAGCTTAACAGGCAATGCATATCAAGGAGCAGCTCTATCCATCTATCTCCTACTAATGATTATTGGACACAAGGTGCTTCACTCCCTTTGACTATAGCGGCTTTAGTGAGGCCACAGCACGACATATTATCACACTTCATCACATCACATCATAACATATCACCCTGTCTCACCACACTACTCCCACCACTCTATACATCACACCATAACACACCACACCACTGCACATCATATCACAGCATACCACACCACCCTCATACACCCACACAACACAACAAACCACATCATCCTGTCCACCAAACCACACAAAATCTCCCTCCCTCACCACACCGTACCACCTGCCACACCACACCACACCTCACCGCACCACACCAAACCACACCACACCACACCACACCACACCACACTACACCACACCACATAATCATTCTTCCACACTATACCATACTGAAAGGCCCTAAATTAAAAACTCCCGCTCATAGTAGTTGTACTTGATTTTCTCACTAGGGCTACAATACTGTTTCTCGCACTACGAGTAGTTGTACACATACAACACCGCATTCTTCCTCAAATATACGACCAGAACCAAGATCTTTTTCTTTTCTGTCGCCAAATCTACACTACTTTATTCAGTAACCAAATCTGCAGCTCTATATTCATCCCCAGACTCACGTATAAAACCCACAGTGCACACCACCAGGCCTTGAAATATTTAACCTCCAGCAAGATACAATGACAGTTTGGCGCCTGTGGAAGTGTGCGGTTACCGTATTTTCTTTGGCATAACACTTTTTGCTTAGAGATATATTGCGTATTACACTTTAATATTATCTTGTATGCCGCGCATATCTCTTCAACTTAGACATAATGTACAGGAAGATGTGAAAGTGTAAATGAAGGTGTAATTGGCTAAATCAATAGGTGAGGAAGAAACGTCATGAAATCTTCAATGATAAATGAGAATACGACTCCTTAGACGCCTCCTGTATCGACTCCCTGATGCCCGCCAGTACACGAGTGTCGGCCCGACGCCTGGTTCATTCCTCACGTGGTTCAGTATTTGCGGTATCCCGCCTTATTATTACACCCGCGTGCATAGCGTGAGGGGGGTATGCACTTGTTTTGGTTGGTTTGTTTGTCTGTCGTCTGTCCTTTTATCTGTCCTTTTTTATATTTGAAACCCGAAGTAATGATTCAGGAGCAGTCGAAACAGGCGATTACATTTTGTCGGAGTGGAATACAGATCACAGATCATAGGCCAGGAGTAAGTTCAGCTCAGATACTTTTAATCTAATTTAGCCAAACACTGGAGGGGTAGAGGGCCAGGAGTAAATAAAATGATTCAAATTTAAGAATAGTCAAAAGCAGAGATTACAGGACAAGATCAGAGGTCCGGCTCAATAACTCAAGTAGTTTTGATTTCATTTGGACCAAACTTGGTAGAAGGGACCAAGGATGAAGTAATTCTGTAAAAAACAAAACAAAAAAAGTCTAAGCCATAGAGCAAGGTGAACTAAAATTTAATACCTTTAATTCGAATTACACCAAACTCAGTGGAACGTCTGAAGGTTAGGGAAGGATAACCTAATTCGGGCTTAAGAATGATAGTTAGAAGGTCAAGGTAATAGGGCAGAGTTAAATGTTGGGCCTTTGATTGTTGGGCATGGGTGTTGCACTCGCTGATATTCTCTCTCTCTCTCTCTCTCTCTCTCTCTCCCCTGAACCACTCGCCTTTTTATCTTCGTTTCCTTTCATCCTCTCTTCCCCATTTCACCTCTTACCCGTGTCCTCTCGTCCTCACTTCCTCTATTTCCCACTTTCTCTTCCCAGCATTTTCATTTCCCTTTCCTCACTTTCTTGCCTCTTCGATACCTTGCTTCCTTGCTTGTTTACAGCTTTGCTTCCTCGCGTCCTCTTGTCTACATTCTCACTTCCTCAATCATTCTGCAAAGCTAACGGCTGCCTGTCTCATTACCTCACTCTCTCTTGAACCACTCATCTTTTCGTCTCTCTTCTGTACCGAAACTTAAGTGAGGCTACTGCCAAAAACCCAGTCATTTAATTATCATGCGTCATTTCTTACCACATGAGGTCGTTGTAACTGGACGCAGTGATTGTTCCTGGACATGAATGATTAAACATGATGCTGAACAGTCTAAGTGGACCAAAGTGGAAAAAAAAATGAGTGTGTAACCCGGCATGCATTGGCATGAGAACCTATACCCACAAAGCTGAGTATGCACATTCGGAAACTACATGAATCATTTGAGGTGTGCATTCATATCAGGCAAGAGAGAGAAGGCACACTTTCTTTTAGCTGAAACAACACCATTAGCAAGTTTGCTCGATCGAAGACGTTCCACACTTTCAAGTTTGCTTAATTCATATGAAAGAGAATCGTTTACGCTCCTACTACGACGAATGATTTTGAAGAGCATGCGCTGCATTGCGCCTTGTGTGAGACACAGTAGGTCTTGGGCAACTTGAGTAATTTTACTGGCACTGACAGGGAAGACTTCCAGGACTGTATACTCTCCATGGTTCTGGAACCAAGAATTTCAATTGTTGTGGGGGGGCTCACCATCTACTTTTTTTTTTTTCTCCGAGGAAGAAGGAACCAAAGGCTAGGAGACCGCAAAACAGTTCCTTCCAAGAAAAAAAGAAAGAACAATACAAAAGAGAGAAAAATTCAAGATCCGTTCATTTCGAGATGCCCGGAAACACTACATTTGAAAGACTGGAGATCATAGGAAGTAGGAACTACAGGCAGAGGGAGACACTTCCAGAAATGACCTGTTGCATAGATGAAGGACTGGGAGTAACGGTTAACTCTTGCATTAGAGTTGGACAGAAAAGGGATGAGAGTTTGTTGCCAGACGGGTGCGTAGCACCCGTCGTAGTGGTGGAGGGATGCAAGTAGACAGTTCAGGGGAACAGTGACCATGGAAGTAGCGATAGAAAAAAGATAAAGAGGCAACTTTGCGGTGACGAGACAAAGGTTGAAGGGAGCCAGTAAAAGAAGGAGAGTTAATGAGACGAAAAGCCTTTGACTCCACCCTATGAAGAAGACCTGTATGTGGGGAACCTCTTCACACATGAGAGTTGTACTCTATACAGGGGCGAATAAATCCGTGCATAAAGTCAACAACTGTGCAGGGGGAAAGAAGGTAAGAAGTCAGCTTAGCACACCCAATCTCTTGGCTGCAGATTTTTCAAGAGATGTAATAGAATCTTTCCAAGATAAATCCCGAGTGAATGAAACCCCAATCATGTTCAAGGTTGATGCAGGATTGAGCTGGATATTATTAAACATTAATGCGTACTCCTGTGGATGATTTTGTCGGGTTGATAGGTGTAAAAACTGAGTCTTTGATGCATTAAAAACAACAAGATTATTCTTACTCCAGTCAGAGATACGAGCCAAGTCAGACATTAGATGTGTCATAGCCTCATCCCTTGTTTGTGAAGTAACTGCTGAGATGGGAGTTGCGGGAACCGCATGGAAAGGTGAAGGGTGGAGTTATCAGCGTATGAGTGGATAGGGTTAGATGTACAGCTTAGAAGGTCATTGATGAATAAAAGGAAGAGTTGGTGATAGGACAGAGCCCTGAGGAACACCACTGTTGATAGATCTAGGAGAAGAATGATGGCGGTCTACAACAGCAGCTATAGAACGACCAGAAAGGAAGCTAGCGATGAAGGCACAGATAGAAGGATAGAAACCGTAAGAGGGCAGTTTGAAAATTAAAAATTTATGCCAGACTTGATCGAAAGCCTTTTAGATGTCAAGTGCAATGGCAAAGCTTTCGCCAAAGTCCCGAAAGGAGGATGACAGGAGTCTGAAAGGTAGGTGAGAAGATCCCCACTGGAGCATCCCTGACGGAACCCGTACTGACGATCAGAAAGAAGGTTGTGATAAGAAAGATGCCTTAAAATTTTTCTATCGAGAATTGACTCGAAAACTTTCGAAATACAGGACGTTAAAGCAATTGGACGATAGTTGGAGGGTTGGGAGTGGTCACCCTTCTTTGGGACTGGCTGAATGAGAGCAAACTTCCAGCAAGAAGGAAAGGTGCAAGTTGACAGACAAAGGCGAAAGAGTTTGCCTAGGCAGGGTGTAAGCACAGAAGCATAGTTCTTGAGAACAACAGGAGGGACTCCATCAGGCCCATATGCTTTGTTAGTAATGAGGCCAGTGATGGCTGAAAATAAATCAGTTGAAGAAATTTTAATGTCTGCCATGAGGAAGTCAGAGGGGGGAAGTGATGGAGGAACAGCAAAGAAAGTCTGAGTGAGAAGATCTGCTTTATCAGCAGAAATAGCTACAAAGCCATCAGAATAGAAAATAGGATGGATGGATGATGAGGTAAAGTTGTTAGACAGGTTTTTGGCAAGGTGCCAGAATGAGAAGGACGAATTCGAGCTGGAGAGATGAGAGCATTTAGTACGGATGAAATTATTTTTAGCACAGCGAAGAACAGACTTAGGACAATTCCTGTCAGAAAGATAAAAAAGTTGTGATTCAGGGGTGGGTAGGCTCTGGTACCTTTTCTAGGCCCTCTCCTTGTTGTGGACAGCAATAGAACAAGTGTGATTAAACCAATGCTTTCTTGCATTAGTCAAAGGATATGAGAAGGGAATGTATGCTTCCATGCCTGAGAGAATAACCTCCGCAATGCGCAAAGCACACACAGATGGCTCTCGGCCATGGAAGCAATAATCATTCCAGGGAAAATCAAAGAAATGCTGCCCGTGGGCCTCCCAATCTACAGTTCCAAAGTGCCACAGTCGACGTTTCTTTGGAGAGTCCACAGGCCATACCGGAGTGATAGGACAGGTTAAGGTATTAAGGTTTTGATTGGAGGAGCCCATCGGAGAGGAAACAGTAACAGTGTAAACAGAAGGATTAGTTGTAGGGAAGAGGTCAGTTATGTTGGACCACCCTCCAAGGCAGTCAGGGATATGGGTAGGGTGCTGTACAAGCTGTTCTAGGTCATTAAGGGTAGAAAAGATGTAGCCTTGCTCACCAGGTGGATCAGTGAAAGGAGAGGAGAGCCAAAGGAGGTGGTGAACATTGAAATATCCAAGAACTGAGATTTCAGAGAAAGGAGAAATTGATAGAATGTGTTCAATCGTAGAAGTAAGATAGTCAAAGAATTTTTGATACTCAGTAGAATTATGGGATATGTGTAGATATATTTAGTCAGAGATTGACAGGAGAGCCGAAGCCAGAGAGTAAAGAATTCAGAAGAATCAAGTTCAGGAACACGAGGGCAAGGTAAGTCGTTGTGTACTATTGGCCACAGAAGTTTCGTTCCTCTCATTGTGGGAGATTTGATGAATGTGGCAACGTTGCATTCTCCCCCTCTACACCCCCTCCCTCCACCCGTCTCCCCAGATAGCTTCTGAGGTTTATGAACCGCGTTGTGAAGCACCTGAACGTCCGAGTTTACTGCATGTTACTCGATATGATGGGCATGATATATTATGCCTGTTGCTAATGAAAATTTGCGTGTTTCATGACTGTAGTCATTTTTGCGGGAGTTATTAGAATGTATAAATGTGTCATGCCATTTGTACCAAATCACAGTAGTAATACCAAATACTAAAGCATCTGGCGTTACTTCCGACATTCTTCCAGTGTTATTAATGACTACACTCTTATAATCTGCTTAGGCCGACCAGTGCTACGAACAAGTTAAGGAAATGTTTTTTTTTTTTTTTCTCATCTATTCATTCATTTATGAATTCATTAATATCGAAAGAGTGAGAGCAACAAATTTAAAATAGAAATTAAGAATACACAAAAGTCTGTCAAAGTGATAAGCACATTAGAAACTGGCAACATCCAAGGGTGAACATACTAGATGAAGTAATATTTTAATAAAAATTAAAGAAGATTACCCGACAGAACACTGACAACCAGATAATTAGATTGTGTCGATAATATAGGTGATATGGCAGCCCTATCACAATCTAGGGCTCAGCCATAAAATCCCTCGTTACGACAGTAAAATCGGTGTAATCTTTAACCTTTCTTCCATCTTGCGTTTCTCTGCAATACCAGTATCCACTAGAATAAGACCACTGATGAGGAGGGATCCAGTAATGAAGACATTATGTGAACGGATGTGTCACTCAGAACGCATGTATGAAAAATAAAGAAACGGCATCAGAAGTGTGACTGTAAAAAAGCATAATAATACGGCGCCGTCTAACAGGGGTGGAGGATGAAAAGGCTCACATAGGAAATGATGAAAGGCAAATAAAAAGTGAACACTGATGAGTATGAAATACTCTACAGACAAAAGAAGAGACTGAGCGACGACAATAACATGTCGAAGGACAAGGATAGACGTGGAAAGGCAAGGTGAGAAGGCGAAGGATAGGAAGACTGAAACCAAGTATATAAATGATATATGAGTAAATATTTGTCGGTAGTAATAGTCATTCTATTTGTAATATATATTACTGTATGCAGTTTTACAAAAGGAAAGGCAAGGTGAGAAGGCGAAGGATAGGAAGACGGAAACCAAGTATATAAATGATCTATGGGTAAGTATTTGTCCGTAGTAATAGTCAGTATATTTGTAACATATATTACTGTATACAGTTTTACAAAAGGAAAGGCAAGGTGAGAAGGCGATGGATAGGAAGACGGAAACCAGGTATATAAAATAATGATATATTGGGAAGTATCATCAAGTAAGTTAACATCGTTAACTCTGAATTATTTCATCATATTTATATATTTTTCCGTAGTAGTATCATTATATCTATAACATATATTACTGTATACTGTTTAAAAAAATAATACACACCATTAAACATATATACATAAATAAATAAATATATATATATATATATATATATATATATATATATATATATATATATATATATATATATATCTATCTATATATAGGGAGAGAGAGAGAGAGAGAGGGGGGGGGGAAGGAAGAATTCAAATTGTTAAGTGCCGAATTCTCCGAACCATCTGTAAGGAAGGCGTTTATCCACATCTTCCTCCCCCTCCCCTCCCTCCAGGATTTACTCCTCAGAATCCGAGGTGTTCTGATATCTCATGGCACGGTTTTGTTCTCATAACCCGTTGCACCACCGCCAGGAAATGACAACCTTAAGCAATGGATCCACCTCCAGACAAGTTAGCAAAGCGAGGCCAAATTATTGGCATGAAGGAAGCAGGCCACACTGGAGCAGAGATAGCAGCACACCTCGGTTTATCTAAGCCAACTGTGCGACGGTGGATTCAAAGATGGGAGGAATCTGCCTGTCTACTAGATCGCCCTAGGTGTGCAGCACCGAGAAAAACCACCCCTCAAGAGGACAGACAAATAATTAGCGAAGTTGAAAACGATCCTTTCACCAACGCAGTTGCTATCCAGGAAAGGCTGCATATGAATGTGTCTGCAGAAACTGTTAGGAGGCGACTTCACGAAACAGGACATCATCACCGAACTCCTGCAGTGAAAGGGCTACTTGACGATAGACATCGTGAGGCCAGGCTTCGCTTTGCTCACCAGCACGTTGACAAAGATTTATCATTCTAGGGCCGAGTTATCTTCTCAGATGAGAAGTCATTTTCTTCGTCAACCCATGGCCGACTTCACTGTTGGAGGGTAAACGGCACTAGGTATAACAGGCGCAACATCTACGAGGTGGCCAGAAGTGGCCATGTGACGGCCAATGTGTGGGGTTGGATACACCTCTATGGAATTGGAGAAATGGCAGAAATAGACGGGAGGTTCAACTTTGAAAAATACATAGAGATCCTGGAAGAGGTAATGCTGCCTAGTGTACGAAGTTTTGCCCTGCCTTTTCCTGAGCAGATCATCTATATGCAGGTGTGTGTGTTTGTTGTTTATAGTAAATATATATGCCATATACTATTAGTAACTTTTACAATTAAACACTTTTTCATGATAAAAAATAAGTGCATCGGGGTCCTATTCATATGAACTGTCTCATCGTAATTTCAAGACCAGTTTGACAACCATTTGGGTATTTAATGGCTCTTACTAAATTCATTATACTAAACGATTGATGATTTTTTACTGGAGTTATTCTTAATCATTGCCTACAAGCAGTAGCAATGAACTTTACCGGTCACGTGTGAACACTGTAAGACAATCGTTAACCTGTCCTGTTTTCTCTCCATTCCTAGGATAATTCGCCCATCCACACAGCGAGAATTGTCAGATGCTGGTTTGAGGAGCAACGACATCTAGAGCTTCTGGAATGGCCTAGCAGGGGATGTGACCTCAACCCTATAGAAAATGTATGGGGAAGCATTGTTAATTCATGGGTGCCTGGCCAGGAGAGAACCTCCCGCCAGTTACTGGATCACAGCAGGGCTGAGTGGGAGACATTCAGACGCAATGCACACATCATATATAATGATGTTTCATCTATGCCACAGCGATTGCAAGATGTAATAGAATGCGATGGAGGGTGGACTAAATATTAGATTTAATTTTGAACAGGTTGAAACTTTTATTGTAACCATGTTTGGTTACCTGACTGTATCAATATCATTTAAGTTTATTTATTTACCGGGTGGGAGAAGTTAAGGATTGTCCTGTGAATATATGAAATGAAATGCATGACCTTTTACACATGTATGAACGTGCGTAAATAACCAAAGGTATCGGGTCAAAATTGGAAACAATATATATATGTT
This sequence comes from Coenobita brevimanus, assembly GCF_032717465.1. Lineage (NCBI taxonomy): Eukaryota > Metazoa > Arthropoda > Malacostraca > Decapoda > Coenobitidae > Coenobita > Coenobita brevimanus. The sequence goes on along the minus strand of NC_136983.1, from coordinate 27,450,343 downwards.
CTCTTTTCAGGTTCTCCTTGCAGGGAAAATGTCACTTCATGTTGTAATAACTATAAAATAAACACTATGTATTACATATTTTTCCTTATTACATTGACATGTAGCTTAGTGACGATGATTCACTGGTTTTCATGCACGATGCGTGCCATATTATGTTAACTGGAATACATAACTGAATAATCTTCCATAATACAGTATATTTGGGAAAATAAAATGTTTATCTACATTTGTTTCATAAACATAGTCATTTGTCATGAGCTGCCTCTGACTTAGTTACCGGATAATTTTATAGTTTCTCTCTATCATTGTTTCTCTCGGTAATTTGTTTTTCTTCTTCCACCACCCCCCTTCTCTCTCTCTCTCTCTCTCTCTCTCTCTCTCTCTCTCTCTCTCTCTCTCTGTATATATATATATATATATATATATATATATATATATATATATATATATATATATATATGCATAATGGTTACCTTTTTAAAAAAAACACAATACAGTAATGTTATAGATACAATAATACTACTACGGACAAATATATAAATATGATGAAATAATTCAGAGTAAATGTTTACTAATTTGATTATATTTCCCTATATATATATATATATATATATATATATATATATATATATATATATATATATATAATTTCAGTCTGCCAATCCTTCCCCTTCTCACTTTCTTTCCTCGTTTATTTTTATCAAACCGTTTACAGTAATATGGGTTATAGGTAGATACGCTGACTACTACTACGGACAAATATACAGATGCGAAGAAATAACGCAGAGTAAATGATGCTTAGTTATTTCATTATAGTTTACCCATATATCTTTTTAACTATATACGGTAATATGTTACAAATATTATGACTATTAGTACGGACAATATCCATTTATCTTTTATATACATGGCTTCAATCTAACTATCCTTCGCCTTCTCACCTTGCCTTTCCTTTTGTCAAACTGTATACAGTAATATATGTTACAAATATACTGACTATTACTACGGACAAATACTTACCCATAGATCATTTATATACTTGGTTTCCGTCTTCCTATCCATCGCCTTCTCACCTTGCCTTTCCTTTTGTAAAACTGCATACAGTAATATATATAACAAATAGAATGATTATTACTACCGACAAATATTTACTCATATATCATTTATATACTTGGTTTCAGTCTTCCTATCCTTCGCCTTCTCACCTTGCCTTTCCACGTCTATCCTTGTCCTTCGACATGTTATTGTCGTCGCTCAGTCTCTTCTTTTGTCTGTAGAGTATTTCATACTCATCAGTGTTCACTTTTTATTTGCCTTTCATCATTTCCTATGTGAGCCTTTTCATCCTCCACCCCTGTTAGACGGCGCCGTATTATTATGCTTTTTTACAGTCACACTTCTGATGCCGTTTCTTTATTTTTCATACATGCGTTCTGAGTGACACATCCGTTCACATAATGTCTTCATTACTGGATCCCTCCTCATCAGTGGTCTTATTCTAGTGGATACTGGTATTACAGAGAAACGCAAGATGGAAGAAAGGTTAAAGATTACACCGATTTTACTGTCGTAACGAGGGATTTTATGGCTGAGCCCTAGATTGTGATAGGGCTGCCATATCACCTATATTATCGACACAATCTAATTATCTGGTTGTCAGTGTTCTGTCGGGTAATCTTCTTTAATTTTTATTAAAATATTACTTCATCTAGTATGTTCACCCTTGGATGTTGCCAGTTTCTAAAGTGTTTATCACTTTGACAGACTTTTGTGTATTCTTAATTTCTATTTTAAATTTGTTGCTCTCACTCTTTCGATATTAATGAATTCATAAATGAATGAATAGATGAGAAAAAAAAAAAAAACATTTCCTTAACTTGTTCGTAGCACTGGTCGGCCTAAGCAGATTATAAGAGTGTAGTCATTAATAACACTGGAAGAATGTCGGAAATAACGCCAGATGCTTTAGTATTTGGTATTACTACTGTGATTTGGTACAAATGGCATGACACATTTATACATTCTAATAACTCCCGCAAAAATGACTACAGTCATGAAACACGCAAATTTTCATTAGCAACAGGCATAATATATCATGCCCATCATATCGAGTAACATGCAGTAAACTCGGACGTTCAGGTGCTTCACAACGCGGTTCATAAACCTCAGAAGCTATCTGGGGAGACGGGTGGAGGGAGGGGGTGTAGAGGGGGAGAATGCAACGTTGCCACATTCATCAAATCGCCCACAATGAGAGGAACGAAACTTCTGTGGCCAATAGTACATATACATTACAGCCACCTTTGGCTTTAAAATGAGTATAGAGAAAGTAGGAGGATACAGAAAAGGGTTTGCTGTCAGTTGCCTCAGACAGCTGAGTCTCATTAACCCACCCCATCCCGACCGATTTTCCACAACTGACTCCCCCCAGTCCCGACCAATTTTGGAAAACAATTTTTTTTGGCTTAAACCTCCGGTTTTGGTGAGAAACATTAAAAATTAATAGAGAAATCGCTCACCTGAGGTTTAAAATACTCGATACAGGTAGCAGTACTCCATACCTTACTGGGTTTTCTGTTAGGCTGGCTCCAAAGAAAATGCATTCTATGGGAGGGTAACTATTCCACACCACTCATAAATGGTATTTATTTATTTATTTGGTACGAATTTATATGTAGGACGAGAGTATATTGGTTTTCAAACAGCAAAATAGGCAACATAACCATTGTTTCACTCCCTAACACATCAACATACCTGACCTTTTTTGGCGACATTACCTGATCATCATTACTGACTGCTTCTTCCTCTAATGCTACGTAAACTTTGTCCTCCACATTGTCACTTCTCTGAATACTTCCCGGCTTTGGTTGTATTAGCTTTTCCTACTACCTCTGCTGATTATTTTAGGACTTTTGTTAGTCTGTCATTCAACTCATCAATGTCACATTCAGCATTACTGAGAGCCTGAAATCTGTTCCTTATTTCCAACTGAAAAGCTGCTTTGTTTTCGCTGACTTTTATTGGGCATATCTTTTTGTCTTTAATCATCTTCTTTCTTTCACTTTTGAAATTGAATCTTGCTGTGCAACCCACCATTCTATGGTCACTTCCAATATTTACTTTGTTGATAACTGTGACGTTTGTGATTGTATTATTCTTATTTGCTATAATGAAGTCGATTTCATTCTTTGTTTCTCCATTTGGGCTTCTCCAGGTCCACTTTCTCCCCGTTCTTTTGTGAAAGAATGTGTTCATTATTCTCATGTTAAACATTTCTGCAAAGTTTACCAACAATTCGCCTCTTTCGTTCCTTTCTCCCACTCCAAATTTTCCCATACATGCTTCTCCATTTTTTGATTTTCCAACTTTTGCATTGAAGTCTCCCATGATTATAGTATAGGTGGTCTTTTCTTCTTCCATAATCTGGGATATGTCATCATAGAATGTTTCAATTTCTTCATCTGAGCTCTGAGAAGTTGGTGCATATACTTGTATCACACACACACACATATATACGTGTGTGTGTGTGTGTGTGTGTGTGTGTGTGTGTGTGTGTGTGTGTGTGTGTGTGTGTGTGTGTGTGTGTGTGTGTGTGTGTGTGTGTGTGTGTGTGTGTGCTGCTGTGGTAGTCGTGGATATTTCTCCGCTATCACCTATCAACAATTCGGTTTAAGGCTCGCCTCAAGAAATACGTCAGTGACATAATAAATAGATTAATAAAACACAGCATGAATGTCAGATATCACACACTCTCTGCACACTAAAAAATAGCAGCTATACCCAACTTACATGTCTGTTTCTTAAGCTGCATATATAGTAATTGAAAACGTAATATAACATGTGAAGCGAAAGTGTTTCACTGATGCTTAGAAAATTGTTCATTGATGCACTAAACCTTTCGGGAACGATGGCTGAGCGTGTCTGATTGTGTAGCCTACGCCTAACCACGACTTTGGCTAACTCTCTGGTCAGAGATTAGCAATAATGAGTGTACATGCATGTAACATGTCCCACTATATGCAGTATAAAGTAGTATATATAGTTTTCTTTGTTTTTTAGAGTATTTGTGTAGGTAATGGAGGCAAAACGAGCTAGGTAGCTCTCCCACACAGAGCTGGCAGAATATTCTGAAGCTGGAGTATTTCAAGAGGACTGTTGGCATCACATTAGAACCCCTGAGTGACACAGAAACCCTTGATTGTTATTGTGGGTGGTGGGAAATTGACCTAGTGTAGCAGTGACCCTGTAATGGGGTCAGTGGTGGCCGAAATAATGGGTAATTAGGAAATGTTATATACAGGTCTGTAATCATGGGCCCAAACGAACAAGATACCTGTCAGACGAAGAGCTGGCAGAGTATGTGAAGTCGGAGGAGTTCAGCAGGACTGTTGACACAACACCAAAACCCAGAGTGACACAGAAACCAGTGATGTTAGTGAGGGTGATGTGACACTGACTGAGTGTACCAGTGACCCTAGTGGTGGTGTGACGGCCATCATTGCACCACACAGGGACCCACAACAAGAGCCTGACACACTGATTGAATGATTTAAGGGTAACGGTGTATATATTTATTACCTGTTTCCATTGATGCCAGGCACCCAGTTTTCTGTGGAACCCAGGGTTGGCAGGCCGACTGTGTGATATTTAGGTATTAGATATATAGGTTTAGGTAGTTTTTTTGCTCAGTTACATGTATGTGCATCTCAGGAAGAGAATAAGTCAATAGTACTTTTTTCCTTCACTATTTTTTTAAAGTAATTTATAGATGTAATTATTTTAGCTCAGTTTTAATAATTCCTAATCATCTGGTCTCCACAGGAGTTACATTTGTATTTCCTTAGTTCTGCATAAAACATCTTTGTATATTTTTTAATATTATTTTCCTTCAGTGTATCCAATTGGCACAGGTCTTCCTATCCCGAGGTCAGAAGGGACGTCTTCCTATCTGGGGTTAATTTGTGTGTGTGTGTGTGTGTGTGTGTGTGTGTGTGTGTGTGTGTGTAATATTGTCAGTGAATTATTCACTTTTTTAAATCATTCTTCAGTTTGTCTGTTCTATATTCAAGTTTCCAAGAAAAAATGAAAAATATTCATAAATATTAGCTTGCCCATTTCAAGTAAATTTAGCATAACATCTCCAAAATATATCAGTTATTATTATTATTATTTTTTTTTAAGAATCTGGCAGCAACGATAAAAATGTTGACATGGTTCTCTGCATTAGCGACTGTAAGTAAACACTATCAATATTTGCTTTTTGTGCAACATCAAAGTATAGTTATAATGTGATCTACCTGTAAATATTTTTCAACTTAATATCTGTGTTTAGGATTTAGGTGCAATTTAAGTGATAACCGTTTGGAATGAATTATAATGATCAGACAATATCCACTGGAAGTGATGTTCCCAAATTTAGTGAGGGGAGGAAGTCTTCCCCTAGTTTACTTTATTTTTACTACGGAATTGACTGTCGTCATTTTACCTCCTCAGTTGATTTTAGCACGCGAGGAGGCTTCTCTTACGGTTTTTAGTGATTCTCAAAGCGCCGTTTTGGCCCTTGAGTCCTTTAATACAGCTCATCCTCTGGTCTTTGCAGTTCATGAGTGGCTTTTCCTGATTCAGAGACATGGTAAGCTTGTCCAGCTTTGTTGGGTTCCTGTGCATGTTAGTGTGGAGGGCAATGAGAGGGCGGATACATTAACTAAAGCTAAACGGGGCTGTTCAGCCAGACCGCAACTACTACTACTAATGATACATTTCTCGATGACTACCTGCTTCTTGTTTCCGGTATGACACTTTCCTTGAAGTCTGCGATTCGTACTTGTTGGCATAGACAGTGGGATGCCGTAGTTCACAGTAAATTAGAGGAGATTTTTCAGAGGACGGTTTTGCCAAGGGTTCTCTCTTCCATACGCCGGCGATTGGAAATGACTATTGCCCGCCTTCACGTTGGGCACTCACGGCTTACTCATGGGTTCCTGTTGTGTGGTGGGACTCAGTCGTATTGTGATGATTGCCTTGTTCCCTTTACAGTCTGTCACTTGTTGGCTGAGTGTCCTAGTCATAGGTTTCTTCACAGACAAAGTAGGGCAGATGGTACCAACTGTCTGTCCTTGATGCTTGGAGGAGCCTCTGGCTCCCTGACTGGTATATTTGGTTTAACCTTGCATAACAGAATGATATTTGTTCATTTATTTTATTTCCCTTTTCCTTTTCTTTATTCGTGAAGGAGATATTGATTTTGTTTCAATTCAGATTTTTTTTTTTTTCCGCCATATGGCCGAGTTGTTGCTGGGCCCAGATTTTATCCGATAACTCAGTTCAGTTCCAGAGAGTATACTCAGTATTATTGTAGTCACCATACACTATGTTGCATTTTGTATGAAACAGGTAATGCTTATATCGTTTGTCATACTGCACTACTACTGAAAAGTGTAATTTTAGAGTTTATTTCATAAAAGCCATCTGAGATAATTTTTTAGAAAAAAATAAGTTTATAATTTGTATGCATTTGCAGTCTTGCAGATATGTTCCGGAATAGCCGTGCTACCTTGGTATTATTTTTTCAGTGCAAAAAAGATGAAATGCCATGCTCTTTAGGATTCTGTGCTTGGATTTGTTGACCTGTATCTCATTTTACTTTATACTCGAAAAGTAATTTTATGTTGCATATTGGTATGTCTTCCTTCGTTGCCTCAATACAATATCAAAAACAGTTACTACAGCTGTAATTATTATTTTAAAACCATGCGTCTCATGAGATGTTAAAACAAGAGGAATAGAAATAAAGAGCACCTTCATGAATTAACATTTGAATTGAGTTTTTTTTAATGAAGTGAATTGAACTGGATCTGCAGAAGACATTATTTGAATTAAACCTGAATTAATGTTTCTTCTTAAAAAGGAATGGAACTAAATTGGAAATGACGAATTCTTATTTTATCGGAATTGGATCAGAACTGGAATAGGCAAAATGGAAATGACCCAATGTCTGGTGTCAGAAATGATCTAGTATGATCGGACATATTTTATGGTATGGGACAATTTTTAAAATTTACTGCCCAGACGCAACTGATGAGGAAAGTACCCCACAAACATTCCTTCAGACTCCGATACGCAACCGTCGAATTAGAAATCTAGGTTGCTGTTAAAGTTCCATGTGTGAACAATATTAGGGTAAAGAAACCCTGCCCACAGACTGTGTGGTCAGCTCAGGAATGGATCTCAATTTTTGTCGGCTGTCAGCTGAATCTGATTTCGATTATACCACCTCCATTCCATCTTAAATAAACGTATAGAAATCCGCTTATCACATAAACCTAGCGACTGCACGGTAACCCACAATGATGGCAAATTCAGAAGTAATATTTTGTTACTCTGGCGATAGGTTTATGTGCGTGTACCGTAAAAGATCGTGATAGTAGAGAATGGTCAGATACAAATTAATAAAATAGGTAAAAAGAGGGTTAACAAATGACTCCGATTACTGACTTACTTGATATTAACATGTAAGATGGTGTGAGGAGACGTTGATATCATGTCCTTCAGGGTACTATATACAGAGTTCTCCAGGAAATGGGTGAGAGACGTCAGGAGATTATTCTTGGGTTTGAGGCAACTGATAACAAACCCTTTTCCGTATCCTCCTACTTTCTCTTTACTCATTTCATAAACCAAAGGTGGCCTTTGTGAATATGAACGCAACGACTTATCTTGTTTTCGTGTTCCTGAACTTGATTATTCTGAATTCTTTACTCTCAGGCTTCGGCTTTCCTGTCATTCTCTGACTAAACATATCTGCAATCTTTACTTATCTCCTAATTCTACTGACTATGAAAAATTCTTCGATTATCTTACTTCTACGATGGAACACATTCTATCCATTTCTTCTTTCTCTGAAATCTCAATTCTAGGAGATTTAAATGTTCACCACCACCTTTGGCTCTCCTCTCCTTTCACTGGCCAACCTGGTGAACCTAGAGCGGCTTGCACAGCACCCTACCCATATCCCTGACCACCTTGGAGACAGCTCCAACATACTTGACCTCTTCCCTACAATTAATCCTTCTGCTAACAACCTGGTAATCTTTCCTCTCCGTTGGGCTCCTCCGATCACAACCTTATTACCTTAACCTGTTCTATCACTCCGGTACGGCCTGTGGACCCTCTAAAGGAACGTCGACTGTGGTACTTTGGAGCAGCAGATTGGGAGGCCCTTAGGCAGTACTTCTTTGATTTTCCTTGGAATTATTATTGCTTCCATGGCCGGGAGCCATCTGAGTGTGCCTTGTGCATTACGGAGGTTATTCTCTTAGGCATGGAAGCATACATTCCCTTCTCATATCCTATGACTAATGCAAGAAAGCCTTGGTTTAATCACGCTTGTTCTAATGCTGTCCACAACAAGGAGAGGGCCTATAAAAGGTACCAGAGCCAACTCACCCCTGAATCACATCATTTTTATGTTTCTGCCCGGAGTCAAGCTAAGTCTGTTCTTCACTCTGTTAAAAATAATTCCCTCGGTACTAAATGCTCTCTACCCTCCAACTCGAATTCTTCCCACTCCTTCTGGCACCTTGCCAAAAACCGTTCTAACAATTTTGTCTCATCATCCTTCCCTCCTCTTTTCTACTCTGATGGCTCTGTGGCTATTTCTTCTACTGATAAAGCAGACATCTTCGTTCAGACACTCTCCTCCAATTCCACCTTAGATGATTCCACTGCTGTTCCTCCATCACTTCCCCCCTCAGACTTCCTCATGACTGACATTCAAATTTCTTCAGCTGATGTATTTTCTGCCATCACTGACCTCGATACTAACAAGGCATATGGTCCTGATGGAGTCCCTCCTGTTGTCCTCAAGAACTGTGCTTCTGTGCTTACATCATGCCTAGGTAAACTCTTCCGCCTTTGTCTATCAGCTTTTACCTTTCCCTCTTGTTGGAAGTTTGCTCTCATTCAGCCAGTCTCAAAGAAGGGTGACCATTCCTAACCCTGTAACTATCGTCCAGTTGCTTTAACATCCTGTGTCTCTGAAGTTTTTGAGTCATTTCTTAAAAGAAAAATTTCAAAGCATTTTTCCTATCACAACCTTCTTTCTGATTGTCAGTATGGGTTCCACCAAGGACGCTCCACTGGCGATCTTCCCACCCACCTTTCAGACGCCTGACCATCCTCCTTTCGGGACTTTGGCGAAAGCTTTGCCATTGCACTTGACATCTCAAAGGCTGTCGATCGAGTGTGGTATAATCCTTTAATTTCCAAACTGCCCTCTTATGGTTTCTATCCTTCTATCTATGCCTTCATGTATAGCTTCCTTTCTGGTCGTTCTATAGCTGCTGTTATAGACGTCCATCGTTCTTCTCTTAGGCCTATCAACAGTGGTGTTCCTCAGGGCTCTGTCCTATCACCAACTCATTTCCTTTTATTCATCAATTACCTTCTACAGTAAGCTGTATATCTAACCCCATCCAATCGTATGCTGATGACCCCACCCTTCACCTTTCCATTCGTTTCCCTCAACGTCAGTCTCAGCAGTTACTTCAACAAACGAGGGATGAGGCTATGGCACACCTATTGTCTGACTTGGCTCGTATCTCTGACTGGGGTAAAAATAATCCTGTTGTTTTTAATGCACCAAAGACTCAGTTCTTACACCTATCAACCCGACAAAATCTTCCACAGGAGTACGCACTAATGTTTAATACCTATTCTCTTGACCTAGTTTAATACTATCCAGCTTAATCCTGTATCGTCCTTGAACATCCATGGGGTTTCATTCACTCGAGACTTACCTTCAAAAGATCATATTACATCTCTTGTAAAATCTGCTTCTCAAGAGATTAGGTGCGCTAAGCCGACTCCATACCTTCTGTACCCCCGCACAGTTGCTGACTTTATACACGGGTTTAATCACCCCTGTTTAGAGTACAACTCTCATGTGTGGGGAGGCTCCCCAAATACAGCTCTTCTCAATAGGGAGGAACCAAAGGTTTTTCGTCTCATTAACTCTCCTCCTCTTACTGTCAACCTCTGTCTCCTCGCCACACTGTTGCATCTTTATCTCTTTTCTATCGCTACTTCAATGGTCACTGCTCCTTTGAACTGTCTGCTTGCATCCCCCCACCTCTACGACGGGTGCCGTCTAGTAACAAACTCTCATTCCTCTTCTGTCCAGCTCTCTAATGCAAGAGTCAACCGTTACTCCCAGTCCTTCATTTATGCAACAGGTCAACTCTGGAACTGTCTCCCTCTGTCTGTATTTCCTGCTTCCTATGATCTCCAGTCTTTCAAAGGCAGTGTGTCCAGGCATCTCGAAATGATCGGATCTTGAATTTGGCTCTCTCTTGTATTTTTTTTTTTCCCTTGGAAGGAACACTTTGCTGGCTTCTGGCCTTTGGTTCCTTCTTCCTAGCAAAAAAATATATATATATATTAACCCAGTTTTCATCCGTTACGGGATTATAGTGACTGATTAGGTCATCATTAACTAAAACTCCATAACGGTTGAGAATGGCACCAGTGTCGACAGGCATGTAATACTCAAAATTTTCCCCAGAATAACATGAAGTACCGCACACATTTACAAGGACACCATTCATATAGCTTCGGTGACGTGATGCGAGTCCTAGCTAGGAAACACTAAACTGTCATTGAAACTGCGTGCTGCTGCTCTGCCGTCTTTCTCTGGTGCAGAAGGACACCTTCATGCGTTGGCACTGAAATAATCAGGTAACTGCCTGAAAATACGAGTCTTCTTGTACTCCTTCCTACCCCCTGAAAGGAGGATAGTGGACTAGAGAAGGGCAGTTTCAACCTACAGCCCTTCGGGTTCTCGTCTAGATGGGCCTGGGACGACAGCAGCAATACCACACATCAAGGTATAGAGCACTCCAGACTCATGTAACTATTTCATTACAATTTGTCCAAAAGAGCTTTGGGGAAACTGCATTCCAATATCCATTTTCCAGTGAACGCAAGGCGATTTTATTCGGGTGAGTCATAGGAGCCTGAGTGTTTATACTGTCACTATTAACCCACCCATGGTTGAAATAACCCTAGTATTTCCAGCTAAGGTCATACGATTTTATTCATCTGGGAGTGAGTCATAGGAGCCTAAGCCTGCGTATGCAAAAATAAACTGATGAGCAAGAGGTGCCGGGGAGCCTCCTAACCCCACGACACTATTAACCCCTGCGGTCCAATGACCTGATTTCTGTTTTACTCCTGCTGGCTCCAGAAGATTTAATTAAACTTGGGTTGGAGTAATATAACGAAGGATTAGATACAGCCTTCAGTTACACCTCAACAAGTAGATGTCATGTGTACCATTAACCCGCACAGCCCGATGATGTGCTTGTGTCTCCGTTTTAATGTCCCGATTTATTCCGATTGGTGTCTGTATCCTCGTTGGGTAAGTAAGCTCTCCAGCACCTGTTCTCAGCGATTTATTTTTGGATATGGCTGGTTAATATCCTTTTGAACGTTATTTATGCAGGGTTTGGCGATATTAAAAGGATTTATATAGCACAGAATAGGACAGCAATGTGTAATTATCAAAATGAATCGCATAGGAAAAGGTGTTAGGGAGCTTCCTCAACCAGCGAGAATACTGGCCTAGCAGTTTTGAAATGGAGATGTTAGACATATATTTTAATACCCGTTCATTTGATATACTATAACATTAGCCGTGTGTGTGTGTGTGTGTGTGTGTGTGTGTGTGTGTGTGTGTGTGTGTGTGTGTGTGTGTGTGTGTGTGTGTGTGTGTGTGTGTGTGTGTGTGTGTGTGTGTGTGTGTGTGTGTGTGTGTGTGTGTGTGTGTGTGTGTGTTTTGGGCAACCGAAACTACACATTCAAATCGCACCAAAATTCGCACAAAAATCGCAAGAAAAAATCGCTGATGTGAAAAAACTTGGTCCCATCACAATAGAAAAACTTTTACTACATTTAATGAGCGATCACATTTTGACCAAAAAACGCTGCTCCCGGAGCCCGGCATTGGATCTCCGTAGAATTTTTTGCCCAGAGGTAGAACTAAAGTAAACTGTAGCAGTAGCCGTGTGTCTGTGTGCGGACTTCGGCCTTGCATTGGGACAACTTGGGTTCCATTCCCAAAGCTGCAAAATAACACGATCAGTTGGTTAGCTGCAAAAAATCCAAATGACAACGTTACACTAGAACAGCACATAAACGCGAGAGCCCTCCGCAGGAGCAAATGCAAGGGGCCTGAAGGGCCCACGAGCACTTGTTACTGTACTATTTTTACTGTAACTTGGCTCATATATTCTTCCTTTTGCAGTTAATTTCACGTAGCTCAGGGATAGATAGAGACAATGCTGGCACTCGAAATACATTCCATAGAAATTCTTTGTGACTTGCATTATAATCCACTGTGAGTCTTGTATTACAACACAGCATTCAAGATGGAGAAATGGGAATTGTATGCCAAGTTTGAGTAAAACTATTAAAGTGGCCATTCCTGAGCTGAACAAAATGTTGACATCACCAAGAATAAAATAGAAATATGTGTCGCTATATTGATGGGCTTTAAAAATTATGTGTAGGAAACAAGAATCAAATAAACAGGATATCCATGTTTAGGAAAATTAATAAATAAATACATACATACATACATGCGTAACCAATAAATATATTCATCATAATAAATCAATATATAAATGAAAACTAGGATGGATTCTTGTCCTTTTGCGTCTTTATTTCTCGTAGCCCAATGACAGAGAAAGCAATGGCACTGCTCCACATCCTTCCCGTAGGTCTTCTTCATGACTAGCATAATGTTCTAGTGTCAATTTCTCGGTCTATCAACCGTCAAGATGGAGAGACATCAATTTTACGTCGTTATAGGAAGCAGTGTATAGTAAGGTAGAGAGCCAGCTGTGTCCACCAGTACATTAACTGCTTCTTTATGTTTTATTTTATTAATGCTATCTTCAGAATATATAATTAATCTTGAGAGGCACTCTTGGAATGGGAAAGGTGAGACAAAGCTTTCATTAAACACTTCAATATCCACGCCGCTCCTAAGATTTTAGAAATTGTCTGGAAGCAGCAAGAAGAGACTAAAAAGTACGTTATCAGGGTAAGCGAGTTGGCGTGGCACCACCCCTGAGTGTCTTCCAGATGTTCTTCCTTCTCTCCTTTCCTTATTCCACTTCCTTTATATTCTTCACACGCTCTGCTAGGTAATGTGGGCAATATATACTAGTAAGGTAGGGAGCCTTTTATTACTTCCAGAATAGTAACTTTTTCGCTGCCATGAACGCACTTGGGCATTTTTTCTTTCAGGATAAAACCTGAGTATTGTTGTCAACAGAAGGGATTTTTAGCGGCTCAGAGGTATAGTTTTTCAAACCTGTGGGTATTATAATTCTCAGGTTAACAAAATAATCGCGTGGTTCCATATGTACATTAGCTTAATGATTCAAGACGATGACCTTCAATCCCATATTACCCCTTCTAGGTGGAGGGTCCAAGGTTAGGCTGCTGTATTCCAGTACATTTAAAGTTAGATGACCACAACACTCCCCTTGATGGTATTCCCTGACCGAAAACCTTCCAGTCACCTCTTGGGAACTGAACCCATGCAAGGCCTCTTACTGTCCGGGGTGTTGTTACCATTAGGCTACCAGCAAGGCAACACAAAACTCACCGTATTGAATAATGCACCAAAGCCTAACACCTGAGTAGAGGATGCTGATGGGGGCTTTTGTTCTGAAAACAGCGAGACAAATGAAAATGATGATGATGATGGGAAACAAATGGCTGGGCAGAGTGGAAGTCAGTGGCGTGTAGCAACCTATGGGTCTATTCTTAGTGCTTTTGGAGATTTTGTAACACCTCTTTCTCAGCGATTTGTTTTGTACATTGCAGTTCGATATTCCATTGTACGTTACTGATACAAACGATTTCAGTACTAAAACAATATGAATAATGAGGAGCACTGTTAGAGTACAACACCCGCATCCGACAATAGTTCTAATGGCCGATCCTTTGACCCTGTCCTGCGAACTGATCATCAGTCAATTTTTCTCAAAATCGAATCACTTCATCCTTCCTAACCATCAGCTTTTTGATCCGATTTAAGCCAAACTGTGGCGTCAGAAGAATTTATAAGAGTATGGCCAGGATAGAGAAATAATGGACATAATCAACCCCAGCGTTACGTTAGATGAAGTAAAGAACACTTTGAGAGGAATGAGGAAGGGTAAGGCAGGAAATGATGAGGGTATCTCCACTGATCTTATTAAGGATGCAGTTATTGTTCAGGTAACTGTGAAAACTTCAGAATATAGGAAACCTTTCTGCATGGCATTTGTTGATCATGAAAAAGGATTTAATTCGGTTGAAACAGTCGGAGGGATGAGGGTAATATCAGGACAAGGTGTTGAGGTACTGGACTAGAAGATATTTATAGAGATAGCACAGCCATTACAAAAACACCGGAAGGGCAGCCAAAACTATTAATGAAGAAAGGTGTCAGAGAAAAAGACAATTTCACCAAAATTATTCTTGAAGTGCCTAGAGGACGTTTTCAAACATTTAGATTGGAGTGAGGAATGGTGAGCGATTGATCATTCTGAGACTTGTAGACGACATAGTCTTTTCAGTGAATCAGGGGAAGAACTACAAGGAAGGTAGGTGACCCGAGCAGTGAGAGAAGAGGTAGGCTTAAACATGAATACAAAGAAGACGATTATATTTAACAGACTCGTCTGTTCCCATCAAATAAAACTAGGGAATGAAGAACTAGTGTGTGCTGAAGACTACATATAACCAGGGGAGGCAGGTAAGACAGTTCTAGTCCAAGGCAATGAAATCAAAAGCGAAGGTGTGGAATAGGATGGACGGCTTTGGTCAAACAAAGTAAGACATGAAGTTTGGGCAAACTGAGTAACTACGTGAAGGATACGTATTGATAACTATAGCAGAAGAGACGGTTATAAAATCAATGTGTCCTTCATGTTCCAATTTATGGACAGGAATCGTGGAGCCTAATGAAATCTTTGGAACATAAGCGTAGGAGTGATTTGATAGGGATGGAAAAAACTACTGGAGATCACACGAAGTGGTAAAAAAAAAAATGCTTTCTGGTTAGGGGAACAAACGAAATTATAGGATAAAATCACTACAGTCAAAAAGCTTGGACAGATGTGGACAGGTCACGTCCTTTGTAAAACAGATAACAGATGCACAAACAGGGTAACTGAATGGCAGCCAGGAGACAGAGGAAGGGGCAGCCAGAGGACGAGGTGGCGAGATGAGATCTGGAGATTGGCTGGGACTTGAAGGAATGGGCTGACAGCCAAATTACTCAGAGTGGTAAATGATGGGGCCTTTGTCCTGCAATGGTCCGACTCAGGCTGATGATGACGATGATGATAATGAAAGTTATGACATATGCATATAGAAAAGCCTCGTAATTCACACACACACACACACACACACACACACGCACATATATATATATATATATATATATATATATATATATATATATATATATATATATATATATATATATAGATATAGATATAGATATAGATATAGATATATATATATATATATATATATAGTTTCGTGTCGTTTTTAAAGGCTCCAACATGCTTGCATGCGTCGGCCTTGGTCACCTAATGGCGGCTCTCCACGCTGCACGATCTATTGCAGTCTCCCTGTTCAGTCCCTTAACCCTGAGGTCAAACTTAATGATCTCGTCCCATGTCTTTCTCGGTCTACCCCTCATAACCCCACCCTCAATATTAACACT
>NC_136983.1:27084556-27432056 GCF_032717465.1 Coenobita brevimanus | reverse complement strand
AGAAGAGCTGTATGTGGGTAGCCGTCCCATATAAAGAGTCGTACTCTACATGAAGGAGGGGGGGAGAATAAGACCCTATATGTAGTCAACAACTGTGAAGGGATTAATAAGGCACAGAGTCAGCTTAGCACACCTAATCCCTTGGAAGCAGGATTTACAATGGAAGTTAATTATAATCTTTCCAAGATAAATCCCGAGAGGATGAAACCTATTGTATGTTCAAAGATGAAGAAGGACTGGGTTGGATATTGCGAAAAATTAGAGGATACTGCTACGGAAGATTTTGACGGGTTGAAAGGTGTAGGAACTGAGTTTCTGATGCATTAAAAACATTGAACACAAGATTATTTTGGTCATGTGGAGAGGATGGAGAGCAAGAGACTGGCGAAGAGGGTGTATGCAAGTGAAGTGGAGGGGGAGAGAGGGAAGGGGAGGCCGAAGATGAGATGGAGGGATGGAGTGGAGAAGTACATGAGAGAAGGAGATGTGAGCTAGGAGCAAGGCAGTGAAGTGGCATTAGACAGGGCGACATGGAGGCGATTGGTTTGTGGCTACCCCTTGCGGGATTGAGGCGTCTGGCAATAGATAGATAGATACACTTTTACCCCACTCAGAGATATGAGCTAAGTCAGACACTAGGTGTCCCATAGTTTCATCCCTTGTTTGTTGGCATAACTGCTGAGATGGACACTGCGGGAAGTGAATGGAACACTGAAGGATGGAGTCATCAGCGTATGAGTGGTTAGGGTTAGATGTACAGCTTAGGTCATTGGTAATTAAAAGGGAGAGAGTTGTTGATAGAAGAGAGCCACGAGGAACACCACTACTGATAGCTCTAGGAGATGAACTGTGGTCATCTACAACAGCAGCTATAGAACGACCGGAAAGAAAGCTCGAGATGAGGGCACAGAGAGAAGGATAGGTATCGTAAGAGGGCAGTCTGGAACTGAATGTGAAGGATCTGAATGAATCTAAATGGCCTGAACGTTACCTAATTGCAACTGACTGGACCTCCTAATTGCAACTGATTATAGTCCTGCCACCTCAACTTGGACCAGATTTTTGTCCTTCTTTAGTTTCATTCACGTAGCTCAGTGGCAGAAAAAGATAGTACTACTAATGTACGTTATTTTCACAGCATCTCTAGTGGTAACCCTGTTGGGTAGAACTCAGCACTCAGTGTGGAGATATGGCATTTTTAGGCCAAGTTTGAATAAAAGGATTAGGACGTAAGTGATGCTAGGTTTTCCCGAATGGACTGATATGAATGTGCAGGGCCTGAATGGACCTAAAATGGCCTGAGTGGTTCTAATTCGACTCATTTGGACCAGAAGGTACCTGACCTGACCTGGGTCAGGATTCTCAAACTTATTTATGATCGATTCACTGTAGTAACTTAGATATGTCTATGCAGGGAGAATTAGAGTCATGGGAAGATTCTGCACAGCCTTGTTCTTCCTGCAGAAAGTAGATTTATCGTCTATTAATTTTTCTTTCTTGCTACGTTTTGTTTTTATAGGAAGAACTCTCCTTTCCTGTCCTTCCTGTTTTAAATCAGAGTTATGACAAGTTATCGATCGGAAATCTGCTTGAGAATCAGAACCATGAATGATTTGCATTAATGCGACCAGACCGGTGCCACCTACACTAAGTGATTACTCGTACACACACAGAGTATTCTTCTTCTTCTTCCCACTTGTATGTCGGGTTGATGTGTTTGACTTATGTTCGCCAGTTTCCGAGGCTGTCCTAGTTCGATGTGCCATTTTATCTCCTATACATATCTCCTATACTTACAGTCAAAATATAATACAAATCTTCTGCTGGTGGTTAGAATAAAACTGGGAAGTCATCGGCGATATAAAAATCTCCATCTGGAGGTCTTGAATCAGTGAAGAAAAGTTATTGCTTGTAAGGCAAAATCGAACTAGTAATGTGAAGAGAAGAAAAAATCTTATAGAATAACTGATTTCAAAGATTTTTTTTTTTTTTCAACGTTTACTGGTATGTAGTTCAGGGAAGTAATAACAGTAACATCAGACTTTCAACGGGTAAGAAGGAAGTAAAAAATGTAAGGAGAGACAACACGAGAAACAGTTGAATCAAGAAAAACATCAACAAGGTAAAATGATGTTTGCAAGTCTAGTATGGAGGGGAAAAAAAAAATTAAGACGATGGACGAAGGCAGAAAGCAAGCAACGAAGAGTTATATGGCAAGAAGCAGAACCGTTACTTTGAGACGCCATGGAGAAGTAACGAACAATAAAAAATATATGATCAAAGCAACAGAAACTTATGAAAAATTTTATACGAAGAGTACCAGGATCGAAATGTTAGTACAGGATTGGGTAGTGGTGGACATACCAGTTTGCACCATTTATTCTGGAAAGAAAAAAAAGTCTTTCATAGACGACCAGAAGTAAGGCAGGAGGTGTTGATGGTTTCACCACAGATGCCATTAAGGATGCAGCTGACTTTGCAATAAATGAACCAGAAAACATTTTTATGAAATGCTTAGAAAAATCCAAGCAACACCGAAATCGTGGAAGATGTGTTTTTTATTCTACCTGCCTATCTTCCAATCTTGTACTGTAGCAATAGGAATGTAGAGGCTTAAGGTTAGGCTATTGCGTCTAGACGTAAAAGGCGAAAGTGATCGATTTCCTGCCCATGAGCTTTAAACCCTAACACCTCTTTGATTGTAATCCCATATGGACCATACCCGGTTGGAGCGCCTTGACCCACTAGATCACCAGACATCATAACAGACCATATTCATGTTGTTATCTAAGTGATTGAACAAACTACAGAGTATAAGAAACCTTTGTGCATGACGTTAATAACTGTAAGAAAGAATTTGACTTAAATGAAACTGTTAAAGTGATGAAAGGAAAACTAGGATATGGTATGAAAGAAACATATGATCAAGTACTTAAAGTACTTATAGTGACAGGATTGCTGACACACTAAACATGACCAGGAAATACAAAGAAACTTAGGTGTCAGGGAAAGAATATTTCGCCACAGATATCCATTCCTTGCCCAGAGGGAATTTTCAGATATTTATACTGTGATGACAGAGGAATTTACATAAACGGTTCGTTATTGAAAAATCATAAATTTCCTGTCGGCATAGTTCTTATCAGTGAATCAGTAGTGGAACTATAAGAAATTATAGTTGATCGGACCAGGAGGAGTCTGTAAGCACGTTAGAAATTCAGTGCGAGGAAGCAACTTCGAAGAAGTTGCGTTTAACAGTCATGTTCACTCCTTTCCAGTAAATATAAGGGACAAAACTAGATTGTGCTGAAGTATAAATATACTCAAGGCGGGCAGGTCAGACGGTTTCAGGTGAAGAATACGAACGGAACAGCGGGCTTTAAGTAAACTAATAAACTATATAATGGATAAGTGACCGCCTTTACATCAAAAGAGACTTATAAGCAACGTGTCTTTTTTCTGTAATAACTCATGGAATCGGAAACATAGAGTCAATTTAAATCTTTGGAACATGAGGTAACCCAGAGACGGCGTGAGAGGAAGAGCCAGACAGAAAACGAGGCTGATAGATGAGATTAGGTGATCTGGTAGGACTGGATGGAACGGAGTAACAGGGAATTGGATAGACTGGAGAATAAGAGAGGTTTTTGTGCAGTAGTGGACTGACTCAGCCTATTGTCAATGATGACTGTGGTGGTGCTGATGATGCTGATGATATAATATGAAAAGTTTTAGTGGCTTCCGTGGAGTCTTGGAGGTGCAGCAATAAAAGTTGTGGATCCAGCAACGGAAATTGTGGTGACTGTTGCCAGCGTGGAGTTATGCCAAAGTAATGAACAAGCGCTGATGAACAATGAGAGATGAATGCCAGCTGGAAGAAGCGGGCTTAGGATTATTGCCCATCGAATGCACGAATTATTATTACAGCCGATCAGTGTTTGCTGGCTCCCAATCTGCCCCTAGAATACGACCCGCAACAATCGAATTTACAGCTGGAAAACACGCAGAGAGCGCAAACCTCCGCCAATGCGATTGTCATTAAAAAGGATCTGGACCCGGATCCGTGGAGATAGGATCCGCAACCGGTTCCGCTCCCAAATTTAATCAGTTCTTTCTTTGCCCATGGCTCACCTTTCCACAAAATTTCATTGAAATTCATTGAGAACTTTTGGAGATATCGTCTGGGCAAACAGAGAGACAGACAGATAAATATAGGTGAATACATAACCTCCCCCAGCTTCACTGGCACAGGTAACTATTTGCCCTACTGACTGCTGAGTGACCAGGGATATACAACATTTTTTTTTTTTTTTTTTCATTTTTTTAAGTGCACCGTGAAGCTTTTCTTCTTCTTCTTCTTCTTCTTCTTCTCTCTCTCTCTCTCTCTCTCTCTCTCTCTCTCTCTCTCTCTCTCTCTCTCTCTCTCTCTCTCTCTCTCAGTTGTGGACCATTACACCAGCGGCTCCCAATGGTCCTATACGGTCTTTGATGGTGGCAGCACAACACTTGTGTACTCAGTGTCAGGACTCGAAGTATTTGGAGAATCATGAAGCACTGAGTATACTGCGGCCGGTCATGTATTCCTGCGAGCCAGTGGTAAAGTGTCCTCATTTTCCAGTCCTCCAGTGCAAGACCTCATGTTCGGTTCTCAGGCCGGTCAGATTGATAGATAAAGTTTGTTTACCTTTGTTTCTGTCGACCAGCACAATAACTGGGATCTGGATGTAATTTGATGATTACAACAGGAAGACTGAGATTTGGTAGGACTGACTGTTGCCTGTTGAACATAGACAATGAAAGTAATGCGAGTATAAGTGGCTGGGGAATGGCTAGGAGAAGGAGGGATTTGAGAAGGAGAGGAAGAAATCAATGGGATGGAAGTTGTGGAAGCAATGAAAAGGGTAAAAATGGGGAAAGCTCCAGGAATTGATGGAGTGTGTGGTAACATGCTGAACCATGGGAGAGAGATAGAAGAAAAATGGATGTGGAAGATGTGCAGATTGGACTGGGAGGAATGTAAAGTCCCGGAGTATTGGAAGTCAGGTATAATTATTCCCGTGTACAAAGGAAAAAGGGGAAAAGGAATGTGTGGTAATCATAGGAGCAGTTGTCTTCTAAATGTAATAGTAAAAGTATATGGTAGGATACTTATTGACAGAGCTTGGGAAATAACAGAGGAATTAGTTGGAGAAGAACAGGGAGATTTTAGGAAGGGAAGAGGTCGTGTAGATCAGATATTCATTCTTAGGTCTTTAGTGGAAAAGTTTCTAGAGAGGAGAAAGAAGCTGTATGCGGCCATCATGAATTTGGAGAAAGCATATGACAGGGTGGATAGACAAGGATTGTGGAAAGTATTAAGAATATATGGAGTAAATGGGAAGTTGATGAATGCCGTGAAGGGTATGTATGAGGGTGCTAAGGCTGTAGTGCGTGTGGATAGTGAACTGAGTGAATTTTTCTACTTGAAGGTTGGATTGCAACAGGGATGTGTCATGTCTATATGACTGTTCAGTCTGTATATGGATGGGGTTATAAAAGAGATACAAGGTAGGGCAGTGGATGTTGGAGCGGCCGTAATGAGAGACAGCTATGTGTGGAAACTCCCTGTATTGTTATTTGCAGATGATATTGTGTTGTTAAGCGAAATCGAAGGTGAGCTGCAAGGTTTGATGAATGAGTTTGGGAGAGTGTGGAAGACATGGAATCTAAAGGTGACTGTAGGGAAGAGTAAAGTTATGGTCTTCAAGAGAAATGAAGTCACTGAATACACAGTGATGTTGAATGAGGAGGAAATGGAAAATGTGAGTGCGTTTAAGTACTTGGGTAGTGTGATGAGTAAAGATAGAAGTTTAGAGGGTGAAGTGCCATAAGGGTACACCAAGGAAGAAAGATTGCTGGTTCTTTGAAAACAGTGATAAGGAACAAGGAAGTGAGCACAGAAGTGAAAATTCTGCATGACAGTAGTGATACCAACTCTAGCGTATGGAAGTGAAGCTTGGACCTTGCTGGAGGGACACAAGTCAGGAGTGAGAGCATTGGAAATGAGTTATTTGAGAGGAGGATGTGGAGTCACATGGATTGACAGACTGACAAATGAGGAAGTGAAGGAGCGTTGTGGTGTGTACGTGGATGTGATAGGAAGCATTAAGAGAAACACACTGAGGTGGTTTGACCATGTGGAGAGGATGGAGAGTGATAGACTGACGAGGAGAGTGAGGTGGAGGGGGGGGAGAAGAAGGGGAAGGCCGAGGATGAGATGGAGGGATGGAGTGGAGAGGTATATGATAGAAAGGGGTGTGAGCTGGGAGGAAGGCAGTGAAATGGCGGGGGACAAGGCGACATGGAGGCGATTTGTTTGTGGCCATCCCGTACGGGATAAAGGTGTCTGGCAAAAGATAGACAGACTTGCCTTAAAGTCCCTCGTGTTGTCAGTACGCATTAAGCCTTATTTTTTTTCCCACTTCTCTTGTCGACTCCGTCTGAGAGGAATCGAAGCACTTAATGAAATACGCAACACTATTTTATAGCCATTATAGCCACTGATGTTGCCACGAGTAACTGGTGATGTTTGTGAGTGAATTTTAGGTCCGTATTCTATGTGGCTCCTAATGTGAGATTTGGGGAGCGTGACCATCAGTGATTCTTGATGGTGGAAGGGGGTCAGCCCCTGTCGGGAAAAAAATAAAAAAATAAATAAAAACGATTTGAAACAGGGAAAAGTGAGCACATGAATGTCAGTGAAATAGCTGTACATATCACAGGATCACGTATGCCGTTTCCATTTTCTTTTTTTTTCTTTTTTTTTCTGAATGCGCAGAATCTGCACATCTCTTTATTTCTTGCAGAGTTCCCTCTCTCTCTCTCCTCAGCTATTTGTCTGTAGGTCTGCCTGTCTCACCTAAACCCGTTGATATTTCAGATCCTGCAGCATGCCCCTTCCACTGCACCATCCACGTCATTCCGTCCTACTCCTGGCGCTTCTCTCTTCTCGCTCCTCTAGCCAAATACACAACGCTGGGGGTAAGATATGATCAGTTTTGTATATATTCTATAGTTGGTTTGTTTTCCCCTGATGGAACTGGGCCACTCACTATTTGAACACTAAGACGTGATTGCATGATATTCGATGAGCCTTAGCTATGAGGTACGAAGGAGTCTCCTTGGTTATTATAGTCGGTTTGTTTTCACCTGACAAAGCTGGGTCACTCCCACAACCTGAATACCATGTCATTGTTGCTTGAAATTCGATGATCCTTAGTTATGAGTCTTCTTGGTTGGTATGGTCGTTTTGTTTTTACAAGATGTAACTGGGTCACTTCAACAGCGATTTATTAAGTCGGGTTGTATGAAATTCGATGAGTTTAGTTATGAGACAGGAAAGAGCCCCCTTGATTATTAATGTTGTACTCCAATCTTACTACAGTTGTTCGTTACCTGAATTGAAAGGGTTCAGGAATATTGTCAAGTAAGGGCAAACACACTATTTTATAGTTAAAATGTCGGGAGGTCCGGATATAGTCAAAGAGGAGGTCGGATAACAGCAGGAATCGCGTTGAGCCAGTTTCTGTTTGCCACTGTGATGGCTGTCCTTTACAACAGAATCTGAGATAAAATGTTCGAAGTTCTTTGCTGATGATCTTGTGATTACTGCGGATTCTGACGAAGATTTACAGATAAGGAAGTTGAAATGGCAGAGAGGTATAGAAAGGAGCGATCTGAAGGTGAATGCACCAAAATAAGAAATCATAGATAACTGCAAGAAAAGGGGGTTTAACAATGAGAAATAAAGAAGCGATGGGAGAATAAATAGAACATACGCGAACACTGAAATATCTTGGGTCGATGTTAACAAAAAAAGGTGGCGGCGATGAGGAAGATGGAGAGAGTCATCTGCTGGTTTGAAAAAGTGGCGTGAGGTTTCTGGAATGGTATAAAATAAAAGAATGTCATAGATTTTGATGATAATAAAAGAAAAAATGTGCGGCTCCACTGCACAACATAAGACCTTTGGGGGCTGCCCTGACTCCTCCACCCCGAGGGGAGGTGGCCCGTAGGGGTCATATCCTACCTAAAACGTGGATTGGATCTCTCTCTCTCTCTCTCTCTCTCTCTCTCTCTCTCTCTCTCTCTCAATTTTTCGAATTAACCAAAGGCAGAGTCATGCTTGATAGACAAATGCACATATTAATAGTGTCATTAAACATATGCATGTGTATTATAGCCACAGGAACACTGATTCATGTAAATAAATAAACTACCCATATAAATACATATTCATATATATGAATATTAACACAGTACTTACCAACCTGCATAAGCACATACAAACGTATACATATATAAATATGAACAAATATAAATAGACAAAATATATATTAGCAAATATACGTACTGTGTAATCCATTCTTTACTAGCAAACTTGCATGTGCTTACATCCCCGTATACAAATCCCGTCACGTAAAGTGTGTGTGCTTGCATAATGGGGGGAGGAAAAAAAATACAAACGAGATTAAACAAACTAAATGATCTTAACGTGGCTTCATATTTTCTCTGTGATGAAGTTATCTAACTTGTACATCCCGTTGCTAAGGTTCATATTACCAGACTTTATGTTCTTGATTTTTTTTTTTATGCGAGGAAGAAGGAACCAAAGGCAAGGAGACAGCAATTATTGTTCATTCCAAGAGAAAAACAAAATACAATAGAGACCCAAATTCATGATCCAATCATTTCGAGATGCCTGGACACACTGCGTTTGAAAGACTGGAGATCATAGGAAGCAGAGAATACAGACAGAGGGAGACAGTTCCAGAATTGACCCGTTGCATAAATGAGGGACTGGGAGTAACGGTTAACTCTTGCATTAGAGAGTTCGACAGAAAGGGATGAGAGTTTGCTGCTAGACGGGTGCTACGCCCCCGTCGTAAAGGTGGAGGAATGCATGCAGACAGTTCAGAAGAGTAGTGACCATTGAAGTAGTGATAGAAAAGAGATAAAGATGCAACAGTGCGACAAAGAGACAGAGGTTGAAAGACGTCAGTAAGAGGAGGAGAGTTAATGAGACGAAAAAGCTTTGACTCCACCCTATTGAGAAGAGCTGTATGTGGGGAGCCTCCCCACACATGAGAGTTGTACTCTAAACAGGGGCGGATAAAACCCCTGTATAGAGTCAACAATTGTGCAGGGGTAAAGAAGGAACGGAGTCGGCTAAGCACACCCAATCTCTTGGAAGCAGATTTTACAAGAGATGTAATATGATCTTTCCAAGATAAGTCCCGAGTAAATGAAACCCCAAACATGTTCAAGGATGATGCAGGATTAAGCTGAATATTATTAAACATTAGTGGGTATACCTGTGGAAGATTTTGTCGGGTTGATAGGTGTAAAAACTGAGTCTTTGATGCATGAAAAACAACCAGATTATTTTTACCCCAGTCAGAGATACGAGCCAAGTCAGACATTAGGTGTGCCATAGCCTCATCCCTTGTTACTTGAAGTAACTGCTGAGATGGACGTTGCGGGAACCGAATGGAAAGGTGAAGGATGGAGTCATCAGCGTATGAGTGATTAGAGTTAGATGTGTAGCTTAGAAGGTCATTGATGAATAAAAGGAAGAGAGTTTGTGATAGGACAGAGCCCTGAGGAACACCACTGTTGATAGATCTAGGAGAAGAATGATGGTCGTCTACAACAGTGGCTATAGAACGACCAGAAACGAAGCTAGAGTTGAAGGCACAGATAGAAGGATATTACCGTAAGAGGGCAGTTTGGAAATTAAAGATTTATGTCAGACTCGATCGAAAGCCTGTGAGATGTCAAGTGCAATGGCAAAGCTTTCGCCAAAGTCCCGAAAAAAGGATGACCAGGAGTCTGAAAGGTGGATGAGAAGATCGCCAGTGGAGTGTCCCTGACGGAACCCATACTGACGATCAGAAAGAAGGTTGTGATAAGAAAGATGCTTTAAAATTTTTCTATTAAGAATTGACCCGAAAACGTTTGAGATACAGGATGTTAAAGCAATTGGACGATAGTTAGAGGGTTGGGAATGGTCACCCTTCTTTGGGACTGGCTGAATGAGTGCAAACTTCCAGCAAGAAGGAAAGGTACAAGTTGATAGACAAAGGCGAAAGAGTTTGCCTAGGCAGGGTGTAAGCACAGAAGCACAGTCCTTGAGAACAACAGGAGGGACTCCATCAGGCCCATATGCCTTATAAGTACTGAGGCCAGTGATGGCAGAAAATACATCAGCTGAAGAAATTTTAATGTCAGCCATGAGGAGGTCAGAGGGCGGAAGTGATGGAGGAACAGCACCGGAATCGTCTAAGGTGGAATTGTAGGAGAAAGTCTGAGTGAAGAGATCTGCTTTATCAGTAGAAGAAATAGCTACAGAGCCATCAGAGTAGATTAGAGGAGGGAAGGATGATGAGGTAAATTGTTAGACAGGTTTTTGGCAAGGTACCAGAAGGAGCGGGAAGAGTTCGAGTTGGAAAGTTGAGAGCATTTAGTATGGATGAAATTATTGTTAGCAGAGCGAAGAACAGACTTAGCACGATTCCGGGCAGAAACGTATAAAAGTTGTGATTCAAGGGTGGGTTGGCTCTGGTACCTTTTATTGGCCCTCTCCTTCCTGCAGACAGCATTAGAACAGGCGTGCTTAAACCAAGGCTTTCTTGCATTAGTCAGAGGATATGAGAAAGGAATGAATGCTTCCATGCCCGAGAGAATAACTTCCGTAATGTGCAAGGTACACTCAGATGGCTCCTGGCCATGGAAGCAATAATCATTCCAGAGAAAATCAAAGATGTACTGCCTGAAGGCTTCCCAATCCACAGCTCCAAAGTACCACAGACGACGTTTCTTTGGAGGGTTCACAGGTCATACCGGAGCGATAGGACAGGTTAAGGTGATAAGGTTGTGATCGAAGGAGCCCAACAGAGAGAAAAGATTCACAGTGTAAGGAGAAGAATTAGTTGTAAGGAAAAGGTCATGTATGTTGGAGCTCTCTCCAAGGTGGTCAGGGATATGGGTAGGGTGCTGTACAAGCTGCTCTAGGTCATTAAAGACAGAAAAGGTGTCGACTGTTCACCAGGTGGATCAGTGAAAGGAGAGGAGAGCCAATGGTGGTGGTGAACATTGAAATCTCCTAGAATGGAGAATCCAGAGAAAGGAGAAATGGATAGAATGTGTTCCATCGTAGAAGTAAGATAGTCAATGATTTTTGATAGTCTGTAGAATTAAGAGATAAGTGAACAGCACAGATATATTTAGTCAGATAGTGACAGGAAAGCCGAAGCCAGAGTGTAGAGAATTCAGAAGAATCGAGTTCAGGAACACAAGAGCAAGATAAGTCGTTACGTATATATACACAACAGCCAGCTTTGACTTTGAAATGAGTACAGTATAGAGTAAGTAGGAGGATACAGAAAAGGGTTTGCTGTCAGTTGCCTCAGAGAGCTGAGTCTCAGTTAGAAAAAGAAGGTGAGGTTTAGAAACGGAGAGGTGGTGCTCAACAGAGCGAAAGTTAGAGGAAAGGCCGCGAATGTTGCAGAAATGAAGAAGAGTGTCAGACAGTGGTTCCAGGCAGCTCGGGTCGTCACTTGATTCATTGATATTCCTATTATCAGCAGATTTGCAAGACAAAACTAACGAGGCATTATCCCGGTGTATACTGTGATTCTCATGTGTACAAGTAAGGCATCGGATGTTTGTCCTGTCCTAACACTCTACTTATGTTGTTTGATTGTAGCATGAAGTTCTTTTCCTTTCTCGCCTACATATAACTTGTTGCACTCTTTACATGGTACTTTGTTAATGCAGCCACTTGAATTATCCGGTGAATTCTTAATCTATCTCTCCTTCACTCTACGAGAATTTTTGAACATTACATTTACATTCCACCATTTCATCAGTTGAGGAAATTTGGAAAACTTCTTACCGTATGGTAAAATTAGATTCGTTTTGTCATGAGAAGGCAATGGGAAGGTTCTATAGGTTTTCTTTGCTTGACTAAAAGCTTTGTCTATGAAGGCTTTGCGGTAGTTTAATTTGGCTTCAACATCACAGATATTTCCAAGTTCCTCATACATGAATTCAGGGCTACGTATTCGAAGAACTCGTAGAAACATAGAAAACACTGCATTTTAACTTTATCCTTATGGGCAGAATAAAAATGAATATACGGGCAAACGTTAGTGGGCTTTCTGTAGATACTGAACCTAAATCCATTCCTTGCTCTGTGAACAGTGAAGTCTAAAAATGGCAGTTTTCCTTCATTTTCGTTTGTTCAGCTGAGGAAAGAATGTATCCAGGCTTTCACTACATGGCCAGAGACATACCATGTCATCTACATATCAAAACCACACTGCATCCTTAGGCAGAATGTTACTAAGTAATCATCTCTCAAAGAATTTCGTATATGATTAATTAGACCAGGTGAGAAGGGGTTGCCCATTGTCATACCAAATTTCTGACGGTAGTATCCTCCATGAAATCTAAATTAACAGTGTTTGATGCAAAGCTTTATCAACTCAATAAATGTTGTGTCTGAGACAGGCAAAGAAAGGTTATTTAATGACTTTTTAAGATATTCTAGCAGATCATCAACAGGAACCTTGGTGAATAATGATGTTACATCAAAGCTTATAAGCTTAAAATCATAATTTATTTTTAGCCCATTAAGTTTGTCCACAAGATCCACATTATTCTTAATATCTGAATCAGAAATAATACTAACAAGTGGGTTTAGTAATGACACCAACCATTTGGACAGCGTGTAGGAAGCAGAACCTATTGAGCTAATTATGGGTCTAGCATGATAGCTCTGCTTGTGAGTTTTGATGAGACCGTACATGTATGGTAAGGAAGGAGAGACAGATGTAAAATTTTTAATGAGGTTCTCATCATTTTTCAATAAACACTTCAGTTTCTTGTTAAATTGTGCATTCACTGTTTCAAGGGGGTTTCTTTTAAGATTTCAATAAGTAACCTCATCATTAAGCAAGTCATTAATTATAGATAATCACTTTTATTCATAATCACAACAACATTGGTTTTATCAGCGTTTGTAATATGTAATGCATTATCTTTCTTTAGGGGTTTGTTTCCATCATTATATCTTTTAGGGCAGTTAAAAACAACAGGCACAGACATAGAGGCATACACAATCCCTTTGCAAATGCTCACCTCATCACTAGACAAATCACGCATCTTTTCAAGATTGCAGAAAGCTCTTGCAATATCGACAGTATCCATATCCTTGTTGTATGCAAACATCATAACATGGGTAGGTCAATAGGCCCATGCTTGATAATACCCTCCCCACACCCTAATAATTCTTTAAGAACTTAATGCTACGACACTCCTCAGTTGTGCATACCGTACGGTATATAATCCACTGTTATCCACAAGATGTATGTAAAGAATTATGTTTTATGTAAGTAATATTATTTATGACTGTACTTATTTAACTAGAAATAAAAATGTATGTTTACAGTAGAATACTAGTATTTGTCAGCGACACAATAAGCTCCCTTGGGACTTTCCCCTCCCTCCGTCTGCATAAATATGACAGGTGTACTCCACCTCCTTTACTTTGCTCTCCCCTGAAGATGTGAATACACGAAAGCGCTCGGGATATTTTGTGGTTCGTTGTCCTTGTATATATATATATATATATATTTATATCTATATATATATATATATATATATATATATATATATATATATATATATAGTTTTTTTTTTTATTTTGTTTTCGGATGCTAGATATTACTGACCATGTCACAGACTGTTGAATGTTCTACAGTCAGCGGGAGAGAATCGTAGAAGATCCTCCTGTTTCTGATACTGATAATAACAACTGCAGTGATTAATCTGATGTCATTCATTCAGGGGTTTTCTGATTATAAATATCGAATTTTTTTTAATGTTTATGTTTATTTGGTTTGTAAATCATTCAGTTTTTTTTTTTTTTCTCAATATAAAAGTCAGTCTAGTTTATGTTCTGAACATAGATTCAACCAAGTGTTTCATGTCATTTTGTTTTCATTGCATTGTCTTTTTTTCTATGGTATTATAACTGAAAATACAGTTCATTTATTTTATTGTTATGAGCATGCTGAATGATTAAGAATCATTTAACCTAAAAATATATGCCACATTATTCATTACATGTGAAACTTTTCAAAAACTTTTAAGAAAATCATAAAAATTTTACTTCAATTAGCACCCCCCCCAAAAAACACACACACACACACACACACACACACACACACACACAAGAGGGACAATTGGCGGATTGGTTACACATGCCGTGTCCTGGGCAAATTATGTACAAAATTTACCATTTATAGCTATGTGTATATGGCATAAATCCAAAAATTAAGTTGGGGTCTTTCAAGACCCCGCATGACTTTCCGGGTTACATTTTTTCACTTGGTGTATGAAGGGATCTCTCTCTCTCTCTCTCTCTCTCTCTCTCTCTCTCTCTCTCTCTCTCTCTCTCTACAGTATATGACAGCTAGATACATCTTTATGCATATACCCAAATAACGAATGAACCAAATGATGAGAGACTGTGAAGGCTGTCACTTCAAAGGATAGATAAACCAATGAAAGCAAAAGCAATTTCCATTAACATCGTAATGTCTGGACTCACTGCGTTTGACACTTCGACTCCTATACGGTTTCAGAAGGAATTTGCGGGAGTTTGCGGTTTCTCCCCCACTCTCCCCTAATCATTCAAAATTGCAAAATTTTCCGTTTCCTTGTGACATAGAGTGTTTGTTGTGTGACTGGACACAGACGGTGCAACCTTTATCTGATGTGGTGGTCAGCGTTGGCTGTTTCCCACCTGCTTTGGCGCTAGTTGACAAAACCATGCCGCAATGGCCAAAAACATGGTGCCTTCAACTTATCACTGTGCATGAGTGGGGATATCTAGATAGTTCCGGTTAGTTTTATATTCTAAATAAAAAGATTGATTTATTTGGATATGGATGTATTTGTTGTGAGGTATATATTTCCATTAAAATTCTTCGAGTAAAATAGGTCAGTTTCCTCCTAAACTCCTCCGCCATTGACGTGCTGTCTGACAATCATACCACAACCAAGGGATTAAAGACTGGAGGAGGTTATAAAGACAAACTGAGGGTGACACATTTATAATTGATATGCAGGCATATAAAGAATGAGAAAAACAAATGAGATTGTGTCTGGACTACAGTAGTCTGGTGTTTGCCCTTACATCTCAAAAAGAGTTGCATTAATCCTTTTTTTCAAATGTTCGTGCAATAGTGTGAGCGAGAGTATTGTTTTGTTCAGCTTGTGTTTGTTTGTTTTTTAATACAAGAACAAATGAACCAAAGACCAGGAACTCGCAATTTGTTTCCCGAGAGAAAAAAAAAGAAAGTTAACAGAGAGCCAATTTCAAGCTCTGTTCGTTTTGAGTTCCCAGAACACAGTGCGCTTGAAAGACTGTAGATCATAGACGGTAGGAAATACAGAAGAAGGGAAACACTTCCAGAGTTGACCTGTTGCATACATGAAGGACTGGGAATAACGATTAAACCTTGTATTAGAGAGTTTGACAAAAAAGGAATGAAGTTTGTTGCTAGACGGGTGCAACACAGATGCCATAGTGGGGGAGGGATCAAGCAGACAGTTCAGAGGAGCAGTGACCACTGAAATAGCTATAGAAAAGAGATATAACTGCAACAGGAGACAGAGGTTGAAGGGAGCCGAAAGAGGAGGAGAGATAATGAGATGAAAAGCCTTTGACTCCACGTTGTTGGGAAGTGCTGTATGTTGAGAGCCTCCCCACACACGAGAGTTGTACTCTACACAAGGGCGAATGAAACCCGTGTATAAAGTCAACAACTGTGCAGGGGTAAAGAAGGTACGGAGTCGGCTTGACACACCTTTTCTCTTGGAGGCAGATTTTACAAGTGAGGTAATATGATCTTTCCAAGATACATCTCGAGAGAATGAAACGCCAAGTATTTTTTCTCAAATGCAGGATTGCTCTGAATATTGTTGAAAATTAGAAGATACTCCTGCAGAAGATTTCATCTGATTGAAATACGTAAGAACTGATTTTCTGATGCATTAGAAAAAAAAAATGCTTTTACCGCAATCAGAGACGAACCAAGTCGGACATTAGGTGTGCTTTAGCCTAATCAAGTAACTGCTGAGATTGACACTGCAGGAGGTGAATGGAAAGGTGGAGGGTGGAGTCAACAGCATATAAGTGGGTAGGGTTAGAAGTACAGCTTAGAAGGCTACTGATGAATGGAAGGAAGTGAGCTGCTGATACGACAGAGCCCTGAGGAATACCAGTATTAATAGTTCAACGAAATGAACGGTGGCCATCAACAACAGCTGCTATAGGACGACCAGAAAGGAAACTGGAGATGATGGCACAGTTAGAAGGATACAGACAATAGGAGGGCAGTTTGGAAATGGAAGATTTATGCCAGACTCGATCGAAAGCCTTTGAGATGTCAAGTGCACTGGCAAAGCTTTCGACAAAGTCTCAAAAGGAAAATGACCTAGAGTCTGAAAGGAAGGTGAGAAGATCGCCAGTGGATCGTCCCTGGTGGAACCTCTACTTACATTTGGAAAGAACGTTGTGATAGTCAAGGTGTTTTATTTTATTATTTTTTTTAAATTAGGAATAGAGTAAAAAAAATTTGAACTACAGGATGTTAAAATTATTGGCCGATACTTAATGGGCAAGGAATAGCCACCCTTCTTTGGGACAGGCTTAATGAGAGCAAACTTCCAGTAAGAAGGAAAGGTAAAGGTTGACAAACAATGGCAGATGAGATTACCTAAGCTGGGTGTAAGCACAGCGGCACAGTTCTTGAGGGCAAGAGGAATGACCCCATCAGGCCCATATGCCTTGTTAGTATTGAGAGTAGTGATGGCAGAAAATGCACCAACTGAAGAAATTTTAATGTCAACCATGAGGAAGTCAGAGGGGGGAAATGATAGAGGAAGAACACCACAATCATCTAAGGTGGAATTGGAGGAGAAAGTTTGAGTGAAGAGTTTTGCTTTACCAGTGGCAGAAATAGCTACAGTCATTAGAGTGGAAAAGAACTGGGAAGGATGATGAGGTCCAGTTGTTAGAAAAGTTTTTGGGCAAGGTACCAGAAGGAGCAGGAAGAATTTTGGATGGAGGGTTCAGAGCATTTAGTATGAATGAAATTGTTTTTAGCAGAGCGAAGAAAAGACTTAGCACGGTTCCAGGCAGAAACATGAAAGATGAGATTCCTGGGTGGGTTGGCTCCAGTACCTTTTCAAGTCCATCTCCTTGTTGTGGACGGCATTAGAATAAGCGTGATTAAACCAAGTTATTATTATTATTTTTTTTGCATCAGTCTCAGGTTATGAGAAAGGAATGTATGTTTCCTTTCCAGAGAGAATAACCTCCATAACGTGCAAAACACACTCAGGTGGCTCTCAGTCATGAAAGCAATAATCATTCTAGGGAACATCAAAAAAGTGCTGCCTGAGGGCCACCCATTCAGCAGCCCCAAAGTCATAAAGCCATTGCTTGTTAAGGGGGTCCACTGGCATCACAGGAGTGGTGGGACAGGTTAAGGCGATAAGGTTGCAACTGGAGGAGCCCAACGGAGAGAAAAGATTAACAGAGTAAGCAGAAGGATTAGTTTGTAAGGAAGGGGTCAAGTATGTTGGGATTCTCTCCAAGGTAGTCAGAGATACAGGTAGGGTGGCGTACAAGCTGCTCTAGACCATTAAGGATAGAAAAGATGTAGGTTTGTTCACCAGGTCGATCACTGAATGGAGAGGAGAGCCAGAGAGGGTGTTGAACATTGAAATCACCTAGAAATGAGATTTCAGAGAAAGGAGAAACTGATAGGATGTGTGTCATCCTTAACGTAAGATAGTCGAAGAATATTTCATAGTCAGTTGTATTAGGGGATAAGTAAGAAGCACACATATAATTAACCAGAGAATGACAGGATAGTCGATGCCAGACACTGGTGATTCAAAAGATTCTTGTTCAAGAACACGAGAACAAGATACGTTATTTCGTGCATATACACAACACCCACCTTCACTTTGAAATGAGTATAAAGAAAGTAGGAGGATACAGAGAAGAGTTTGCCATCAGACCCCTCAGACAGCTGAGTCTCATTGAGGAGAAGGTGAGATCTAGAGGAGGAGAGGTGGCGTTCAACAGAGACAAAGTTAGAGGAAAGGATGCGAAGGTTGCAGAAATGAAGAAAAAGTGAGTCAGATAGTGGCATCTCGCTTGGTTATCACCAGGAGAGGGGAGCTTGGTGGGGGCTTTGATGGTCCACCCCCCCTTCTCCAGGGACTCTGAGGCTTGGTGATGGGACTCCATTTTTGTTGAATTTTGAATACGACGTGTAGTGTGTAATGTGGATGTAGTTTGGTGTGGACACTTAGAGGAACTTCCATTGGAGGGCATGCTAGCCTGTGTTACTGAAATACTAAAAGTTCAGTAAAGGGGGATGGTCTGAAACTAGTCCCGAGGGCTGATAAAATGGGAGTTCCAACTCTCCTTGTCATTGGCTTTTCATTCACACTGGGAGTACTGCTTTGCTCAAGTGGTGCTACTGTCTACCCTGTGAGTGTGTGAACAAAATAAACAATTTTGATCCGATTTGTACCAAACTCGTTAAAAGGCTGCGAGCCAAACAAAGGGTGTTCCAATTGATTTTAGATTTAATAGGCTAAAGGCTACAATCACAGTGTAAGGTTAACTTAAACAGTTTTTATACAATATTGACCACTTTTGGTGGAGGGGGTGAAGAAAAACAGGGATAAAAAGATTTGATTTTGAGAACAATGGGTCCAAGGTCAAGATCACAAGTCAATGTCAAAGGTTTGACCAAATCAGTTTTCAACAGATTTGAACCAGACTTTGTGATAGTGTTCAGGGTAAGCTGAGGATGAACAGTATCAACATCTGAAAACAATAAGTCATAGGCCAAAGTCACAAGGTATGCTAAACCCAAACAGTTTTAGTCCAGTTTAGAACAGGCTTGGTGAAAGTGTTGAGGGTCAGGCAAGGATGAAGTAATTCGGTTTGAAAACAATCAGTTGAAGGAGAAGGTCACAGGGCAAAGTCGAGTGTTCGGTTCCAGGGTTAATATACATTTATGTATATAAAAAAATATAAGGTAAATAGAAAATAATATATCTATAAAATACATAGATAAATAAATAGATAAATAAATAAATAAATAAATAAATAAATTATATATATATATATATATATATATATATATATATATATATATATATATATATAATGAGGTCCTATCCAAAAGTTGCAGTAGTTTGAATATTGTAGGAAAATAAGTTACCTTACCACCTAGTTCTCACTGTCGCCTTCGAAGTGGTCCCCTTGGGCATGTATACAGTGGTCCCAGTGTTATTTCCACAAGTCCATGCATCCCTGGAAGGTTTCAGGCGTGATGGTCTTGAGCACCTCTTGCGAATCTGTCTGGATCTCCTCAATCGAGTCAAATCGACGCCCTTTCAGTCGTAATATCAGCTTGGGAAACAGGAAAAAGTCTTAGGGGGCAAGGTCAGGTGAATAGGGTGGGTGGGGAATGACTACCGTGTTAATGGAAGCCAGGAACTACTGGACAACAATTGAGGTGTGAGCGGGGAACTTGTCATGATGCAGGACCCAGTCCTTGTTGTTCCACTGTTCTGAACGTTTGCAGCGGATGTTCTTCCTCAGATGCTGCAAAACTTCACAGTAAAACTTTCCACTGACAGATTGCCTGAGTGGGACGAAGTCCTTGTGAACAATCCATTGGATATCGAAGAAAACAATCAACATCAACTTGGCATTGTTGCGAACTTGACACGCTTTTTTTGGCCTCGGTGAATTGGGAGACTTCCATTGCGATGACTGCTGCTTTTTCTCGGGGTCATAACCATAAACCCATGATTCATCACAAGTTATGACCTTGGACATGAAGGTGGCGTCATCTCTGACCTGATTCTTGAGCTCCCTGGAAACTGCAACGCTATGTACCTTCTGCTCGTCACTCAGCAGTCTTGGCACAAATTTTGCAGCGATGCGTCTCATGCCCAACACGTCCGACAAAATGCATTACATGCTCCCTTACGACAGTCCAATAATATCACAAACATCATGGATAGTTTGTCTACGATCTGCAAGGATAGCTCAATGAACATTTTCTACGTTTTCTGGTGTTGTTCCCGTTGACATTGGTCCAGAACGGTCATTGTCTTCGACGAACGTTCGTCCTTCATTGAACCATTTGTACCAGAAAAATGTTCTGTTTTGGGACATGGCATTGCCACCAAAGGCTTGCTGAAGCAACCGATGAGTTTCTGCAGCCGTCTTGTTGATCTTGAAGCAGAACTTGATGCAGGTTCTTTGTTCTGTGAGGTCCACCATTGCAAAACCGCCAAACCACCTACACACCGCGTTACATTAGTAAGCGTAGCTCAACAACACGTTCACTCACAGACACAGCCGGACCCACACTGACACACAAGGGGTGCTGCTGACTCCTTCTAGCGGAAAAAAGGCAAAACTGCGAACGATTGGCTCCCTCTGTTCAAATTGCTGGAAATTTTGGGTAGTACCTCGTGTGTGTATCTCTCTCTCTCTCTCTCTCTCTCTCTCTCTCTCTCTCTCTCTCTCTCTCTCTCTCTATATATATATATATATATATATATATATATATATATATATGGGTTCGAATTGTATGAGATGATGGAGATTTTTGTATCTGCCGTGTAATGCCACAAGGGATAATTTCCCTAAACTGTTCTGGAGTACGGCAGCCGAGCATAGAGGCTTTACACCTCGATGGGAGCAATATAGGAATACAGTTTTTGAATTCATGGTTTGCTCCACCCTTCTTGGAGAACTAGTTTATCGAGACGATGGTTCAAATGCAGACTTAGGGACAACTTCCTGTTGTAACTAAAATTTACTTTGCAGGGAGGGAAAAGAAACGCTGAGAACGGTAGAAATGGAACATAAGGAGTGTATATGGAGTACGAAAGCTGGAAAGGATGCGAAATATAAAGACTCATAATTAAAGATATGGCTTAAGAAGTGTCTCGATCAACGGGGAGATGACGTTGTGCTGAGATGATATGTCTGGTTAAGCTGAGAAAATGGTTTTGAATAGGGTAGTGAAAGACTGTGCATAAGTGAGTTTGAGGGTAAGGGGAGGCATGGAAGTCCAAGAGACAAATGAGTGACACATATAGCGGATTGGGTGAGTAGGCAGGTATACATGTTTAGGAAGTACTACAATTAGGAAATTACTGAAACGGGTACACTGGATAGCATTAGGTGAGAGATTGTACGTTGCAAGGGATGCACTCATTTTTTAAAAAAAACTGGGTAGTCATCGTAATGACCTCTACTCAACAGGCACCATGAAGTACATTTTATTGTGTGTGTGTGTGTGTGTGTGTGTGTGTGTGTGTGTGTGTGTGTGTGTGTGTGTGTGTGTGTGTGTGTGTGTGTCTGAAAAGTTAGTTATGACAGGTGTAGCCAACTATTTCAAAATCTTAACTGGTGGATGCACAGATTTACGGCCAGGGGTGAGGCTAGTTTTTTTTTTTTTTTTTTTTTTTTTTATGTGTCCGACTCTGGGCATAGGCTTCACAGCCTGCTATCAAGGCCCAGCAGTCCTCCTACATACCATACACCTCTACATGTCACCACTTCGGCGCTAACACCCACCGTCCATATTGAATACATGCTAGGGCTGTTTCATACAGGACTGGTGTATTGGTATTAGCGGGGGTATTTTTACGACATGTCGGCGGGTCTTCTGGTAGATCAGTAAAGCCTGATTCAATGAAATTCAAATCCTTAAACTGTTCCCTGCCCCAGCCGGGATTCGAACCTGGGTCCGTTAGGACTGCAGGCCACCTCTCTACCGATTGAACCACCGCCTCCCCCATTCTATTCGGTTAGGGAAGCTCTTTAACACCTGTTCCTAAGCGATTCAGTTTGCTTATTATAGTTTACTGAACTATTTTATATCATAAATTACTTCAAGCATCGCCATTCTCCGCGTAAATACCGTGAAAATGGATATTAATTTACCATATCCCAAAATAGATCGCATGGGAAGAGGTGCCTCCTTACCTGACGGGAATAGAAGTCACAGTTTCCACTCACCCTTGGTTGACAAGTAATTGCAAGGATCCCACACCTGACGAAGACATGTTATGGGTAGTTCGCAATAATGTTTGGTAAAGTAGCAATGTAGAGTATCCATCCATCACCCAATCCTATGTTGCCCCATGGGGAGCGTAGGAACCCAGGGCTAGGCAAGTTGGTCCTGACAGTTAAGATTAAAGTGGCCAGCCTCACTCATCCCTGAGTGGCACTATGTGAGTAATAAACCCCAACTACCTCATGGATATTAACCTACACAAGCTCAATCCGATTGGAGCGCCTTAATTACCCACTAAACCACCAGTTGCCATAATTTGGTTGTATGGTTACCACCCAACGTAGTAAATGGTTTCCTGGTGTACAAGAAACTATTTGGCTTGTCACTCAGTGCAGTCACCCATAGTCAGAAAGATGAGGAAAGAATGAAGGAAAGAAAGAAAAGGGAGTGTAGTAATCCGTAGGCAGAAGGAAGTGTAAAGAATGATTGAAAGAAAGGCAGAAGAGGAAGGAAGGAAAGAAGAAAGAAAGAAAAGGGCAGACACCCGAGAGCAGCACTACACTGAATAAGTGGATGGTGAGTGCCCCCTGTATGGTAACAGTGTCATCACGAACTATCCCCCACCAATGTCTATAACAGGAAATCTAGAGTAACTGCGTCATAACCAACTATTCATTTTAAATGTCTAGAAAAGTAAGTCTAGAGTAACAGTGTCAAATCGAAGTAACCCTCGTTAAGTCACACACAGCGACCAGCCATCATATTTTTATCTCTGTGCAAATGGCCTTCGCTTGGTGTGGGACCCTTGGATGAGATTCTCAAAGGTATTTACGATGGATTCCCTGTCATATGTGTGATTAGTTTTTCCTGGAAGGTCAACGACATTAGAATTATTCGCTTCCTTTCGCTGTTTATAAAAAAAAATGAAGAAATAAATAAATAAATATAATCCTGGTTATGAGAGGAAACCTGTCATAGGTGTTATTTGCTTTGGATGGAAGAACAAAGTAAGAAACTATATATTTTCCCTCAAAAGCTAATCTTGGTTACGACAACGAATCAATTCGTACATATTATGTCTAGGAAATCCGCCCATGGTTATTACTCCCTCCAGCCAGAGCTAGAACTAAAGGTTGAACAGAAATTACAACTGTCTATAAATGTGTTCATTTAATTTAACTAGGCGGAGATTTTTGACCAGTGGCAGCTTATTTTTCCTGTGCTTAACGGCAGAATAGGACAATACTGTGGATCAACAGCCTTTACATCGAGCTCCTTCGTGACTAGCCTCACATTGTGGTGTTCATCTACTGATACAGCAAGGAAATATAGGTAGAATGACGGTAATACCTCGGCCTCACTGAAGTGAACAAACAGCGTACATTCTTGTATCATTAGTACTCTGCGAGGTGAGGCTCAGCACATTGTTTCGTTCTCACGATGGACTCTAGTGGAATCAATACTGGTCATAGTTTCATGAGGCTGGGCTGTTAGCACGACAAGGTGATGTATGGCACGCACCCAGCCGCCAGTATGAGCCTCTTTTTGTCACACAAGCGCTAGTTTACGGCCATTAGAGGTTCCGCAATGCTTCTTTTAAGCGATTTATTCTGCATATTATACTTTACCATTCTCTTAAAGTGTACCATATATATAATTTTAAAACATCGGCACAGACTGCATAACTAACATACAAAAGGAATTTGTTGTGTAATATGTAGAACAATACGCAAAGGAAATAGTAGTGGGCAGCCACACTTGGTCGAAACATGTGACTGACAAGATGACACGAAGGAACGGGTTAGAGCTGCTGCAGTATCAGTCTGATTGTTGGGCGAACCCCTGAACCTCGTTTCCGCTTGTCGATCACATATTTAGAGCTAGTGTGGCCACATCCCTTACCTTTACGATATCTACAAAGACTCTTCGAATACGACCAGTACCATCTTTACCCCTGCACAGTTGTTGACTTTATACACGGGTTTTATTTGTCCCTGTGTAGAGTACAACTGTCATGTGTGGGGAGGCTCCTCACATACAGCTCTTCTCAATAGCATGGAGTCAAAGGCTTTTCATCTCATTAACTCTCCTCATCTTACTGCCTCCCTTCAACCTCTGTCTCTTCACCGCACTGTTGCCTCTTTATCTTTTTTTGTATCGCTACTTCCATGGTCACTGCTTCTCTGAACTGTCTGCTTGCATCCCTCCACCTATACGATGTGTGCGTAGCACCCGTCTAGCAACAAACTCTCATCCCTTTTCTGTCCTACTCTCTCATGCAAAATTTAACCGTTACTCCCAGTCCTTCATTTACGAAATTATGCCAACTCTGGAACTGTCTCCCTTTGTATTTCCTGCTTCCTATGATCTCTAATCTGTATGTCAAGGCATCTTCAAATGAACGGATCTAGAATTTGGACTGTTTTGTATTGTCTTTGTTTTTTCTTGGAAGGAACCCTTCTGCTTGCTCCTAGCCATTGGTTCCTTCTTCCTCGTATATATATATATATATATATATATATATATATATATATATATATAGATAGATAGATATATATATATATATATATATATATATATATATATTGTTACGGAACAGAGAAAGATAATGTACACTTTAAGTGAGAATACTAAAAATCACTACTGTCCCGTAAAGTTCCAGGTTCAAAACAAAAGAGTTAGGTAAAATTACAAGTTAAAGTTTAATGCTCAAACTAACAACAAAACATTCAGGACTCATAAGGATAATGTAATGGCAAAAAACAGGTTAAATAATTATATGGTTAACTGCAATAGCCTCTATTAACACGAAATTAGCAAGAGTAAATTTATCTAAGTCAGCCCTGATAAAATGAAAAACCAGATAGTACTCAGTGAATGCAAGATATATTATTACAGATACGAAATATTATTAATAAGGGCTGACACCCAAAACACATGAATCACAAAAACCTTACTAGGCCTAAGAATTAACACCTTATGCTACACAGTACAAGAAAAAATGCAATAACAGCCATATTCAAATTACACAGCTGCTAGATGGTTGGAGACTTCCTGAGCACTCACAATAATAACAACTGTACAGGGGAGGACAGAGATGTGAGCAAAATGAGTAGATCTAAGTGGCAATAATGCAGAGACTGAGCTCATTATATAGGGGCCGGCAGAGCTTGATACAACTTGTAAGAAGGACGCGCAAATGAAGCCATGGGGACAAAGAGTTGACAATCCTGCTCTGAACAACAGAAAGAACGACTTACTCTACTATAAGGGAGGAGGGGGGGAGTGAGGTAGAACACGCTCGTGATCAAACATGCAGCATACTGTACGTTAGAATTACACAAAGGATGATGAAATCATAGGCTATGTAACACCTCCCCACAAAGAAAAAGAAATTTACAAAGGAAATTTCTTATTACTCTAAAACAATCTGTCTAAAGTCTAGATAAGCAATCTGCAATAACATTTTCTTTCCCCTTGACATGTTGTATGTCTAATGAATACTCCTGAAGAAGTAGACTTCATCTTGTCAATCTCTGATTTTTATCTTTAAACTTACTAAGGAATTTCAGTGGGTTATGATCGGTATAAACGACTATGGGGTCAAAACCAGAACAAAAATAAAATGAAAAATGCTGTAAACCCAAAATCAAGGCCAAAAGCTCTTTCTCAATAGTTGAGTAGTTCTTTTGAGGTGGAGTGAACTTCTTACTGTAATAAGATACAGGGTGTTCAATACCCTGATCATCCTCTTGCAGCAAAACAGCCCCAGCTCCTGTATCACTTGCATCAACAGCCATCTTAAAAGGCTTAGCAAAATTTAGAGTAGCGAGCACTGGCTGACTTAATAGGATAGCTTTAAGTTTGTTGAAAGAGGATTCACAGTCATCTGTCCAGACAAATTTAACTCCCTTTTTCAGTAGGTCTGTAAGTGGTGATACAAGAATTGAAAAGTTAAGAACAAATCTCCGGTAATAACCTACCATTCCCAAAAAACTTTGTAGCTCTTTCCTAGTTTTAGGTCTGGGAAGATCACTTATAACCTGAACCTTAGCTCCTGGTGGTGCAACATGTCCATCACCAATTACGTACCCAAGGTACTGAACTTTAGCTTGACCAAACTCACACTTTGATAAATTAGCTACAAGATTAGCCTGAACCAAACGCTCAAGAAATTTACTGACATGGCATAGGTGATCTTTCCAGTTGTCACTGAAGATTAATACATCATCAATATAAACAACACACCCTGCCAAACCCTCTGTTACAACATTCATGAGCTTCTGAAAAGTGGCTGGTGCATTCTTCATACCATATGGCATTACAGAACATGCAAAAGTCTTTCCTAGTGTTACAAAACATGAGATCTCCCTAGCACGTTCAGTCATAGGTACTTGCCAGTATCCCTTTAACAAATCAAACTTAATTATGTACCTAGCCTTTCCGATCTTGTCTATGAAATCTTCCACGCGAGGGAGAGGGTAAGTGTCTGTTTTGGTTATCTGATTAACACGTCTGTAGTCAATGCAAAGCCGCTGTGACCCACCTGGCTTAGGGACTAGAGTGACAGGAGAATTCCACTCGCTCTGACAGGGCTCAATCATCTTGTGGTCCAACAGGTAGCCAAGCTCCTTCTGGATGAGAGGAACTTTCACTGGGTTCACACGGTAAGGAGGCAGTTTAATTGGCTTTGCATCTCCAACATCGACATCATGCATCAACACAGTGGTTTTTCCTGGAGAGGCACGGAACACTTGCGGGTACTCCTGCAGTAATGCCGAAAACTCCTGCTTTTCCTCGGGAGGTAGATGAGAAAGCTTAGTCTGGAGATCATTCATGATATCAGGATTCTTCCCCAAACTATCACTCAGGCTCATACTGCATGGGAGAGCTTCACTTGCAGACTCAGGTGGAACAGCTACAGTGCAGACTGGGTTATTTTCGTCCCGCCTGTGATATAACTTTAGCATGTTGATGTGACAAAGTTGCTTATTCTTTCTACGATCTGGTGTGGCGATGACATAGTTGACATCACTGAGTTTCTTCTCCACGAAATAAGGACCACTAAACTTGGCTTGAAGAGGTTGCCCATGAACCGGTAGCAGAATCAAAACCTGATCTCCTGGCTGAAAGTGGCGTAACCTGGACTTCTTATCATACCAAGTCTTCATCTTCTGAGCAGCTCCTAAATTCTCTCTCGCCAGCTGTAAAGCAGTGGACAGCCGTTCTTTGAACTTCATCACATACTCCAGCAGGTTGACGTCATCTTCCTCCGACAGCCAGCATTCCTTGAGTAACTTAAGGGGTCCTCTTACTTCATGGCCAAACAGTAGTTCAAAAGGTGAGAAGCCCAGTGATTCATTTGGAGATTCTCTTGCGGCAAACACAACGAATGGAAGACCTTTATCCCAGTCTTTCTGATGTTCCAAACAGTATTTCTTGAGCATCGATTTGAGTGTTTGATGATATCTCTCCAACGCTCCTTGAGTCTGGGGATGGTAAGCTGAAGACGTGATCTGGGTGATGCCCAACTCTTTCAGAGACTGCTTGAAAACATTTGACATGAAATTACTTCCCTGGTCTGACTGTACCTCCTTGGGCAGACCAAACTTTGTGAAGAACCCTAGCATTTCCTTAACCACGTTCTTTGCTGAGATATTTCTAAGTGGAATGGCTTCAGGATAACGAGTAGCCATATCAATCAGGGTCAACACATAAGAAAATCCTGAAGAAGTCTTAGGAAGAGGGCCCACAATATCCACCAACACACGGGTGAATGGCGCCTCAAAAGGAGGAATGGGAACTAGAGGTGCAACCTTTTCGGTCTGACTACACTTCCCCACAACTTGACAAGTGTGACAAGACTTACAATACCAGGAAACATCCCTGAAGATACCTGGCCAGTAGAAGTGTTTCAAAATGCGTGCCACAGTCTTCCTCACTCCAAGGTGTCCTGCCAAACTGGAATCATGA
Source organism: Coenobita brevimanus (assembly GCF_032717465.1). Taxonomy (NCBI): domain Eukaryota; kingdom Metazoa; phylum Arthropoda; class Malacostraca; order Decapoda; family Coenobitidae; genus Coenobita; species Coenobita brevimanus. The sequence continues at coordinate 27,403,899 of NC_136983.1, read as the reverse complement.
GCCACTCTAATGATATCCTGCCTACAAACACGAGGGATGACAACTTGATGTACAACCTCCCATTCACAGTCGGCTGATGCTGCTGGGGGTCTCCACTTCCTCATAAGTACTCCTGACTTTATATAATAACAAGTAGAAGCACCGGCTGATTCTTCCTCACTGCAAGCAGAGTTAGCTAGACCTTTCAACTCAGGGTCAGCAACCTGCAACTCAACCAACTCTTGACGAGACAAATTATCAACACTACGGGGTACTGCCTCATCTGGTGAGTGGTCCAAATTAGCAAGAAAAGTGTCAGCTAGGATAACATCATCATCATCATTATCCTCTAAGTCACCAGTAACTTTAGACTTAGCCCTAGTGACAGCACATGCAGAAAACACATCAGGGACATCACAATCCTGGGCCGCAGCCACTGGCTCACTAGACAACTGAGGAGCTGGACACACTTGACTTCCACCAATATCATTTCCAAGTAAGAAAGTTACACCTGACATTGGAAGTGTCTCAACCAACCCAACCATAACGGAACCATTAACAAAACCAGACTCTAAATTCACTCTGCACAGAGGGACAGAGAAGTAATTATTCCCTACACCTTGTAAGATTACAGTTTCATCAGAGGAATTAACATTAGAGCCTAGAACACTGGTCAGCATAAGGGATTGGCAAGCACCTGTATCACGATATATTTTAACTGATTTCCTGTCATTACTGTCCAGAGGACTGACAAAACCATCAGACAGGAAATTAGCACATGAACTCTTGAGAGTGTCACCCACGTTACTGCTCAAAAGAGGAGCTTCATCATGAGGATTTAATTTACCCCTCAAAGCAGGTTCAGTTAACTCAGTTAAAGAATTCTGGGAACTCTCAAGGGTGGACACTAGACTAACTGACTGAATATTTAAAGACTCCTTTTTGTTCACATCACGCTGTCTCCTGAAACATTTCTCCGTAGTATGACCAAGCTTACTACAATAAATACATTTACTTTTCTGAAATCTAGAGGTGAAGCTGGCATTTACTTCCTGAGAAACATCATCTTTATTCTCTTTCCTGTTACCTGTACTCTGAGTAGAGGCAACGTACTTACTCTCAGCTTTCCCTTTTTCTTTAGAATATCTCTTGTGAGTGAGAACATATTCATCAGCTAAAACTGCAGCATCAGACAAAATATCTATACTTCTCTCATCAAGATATAGGCTTACATCTTTATAAATACACCTTTTGAAGTCCTCCAGCAAAATCATCTGCTTAAATTTACCAAAATCAGAATTCACATTCTTAGAATTTAACCACTGCTCTAACAGATCTTCTTTGATTTTTGCATACTCAACATGGGATTGCTTATCTTGTTTATAAGTTGTCCTAAATTTTACTCTATAGGCCTCAGGAACAAGCTCATAGGCCTTAAGAATCAAGCTCTTAACTACATCATAATTATCACATTGATCCTGAGGCAAAGATGCATAAATTACTTGAGCTTTACTGGTGAGAACAGCTTGAAGGAGTACTGGCCAATACTTTTTTGGCCAATTAAAACCTGTAGCTACCCTCTCAAACAACTGAAAATACTTTGTTAAATCAGATTCATTAAAAGGAGGGACAAGTTTAACATTTTTAGCCACATCAAAATCATCAGAGCTAGATGATCCAGTTCCACCTTGTTTCATGCGATACTCATGGTCTGCCTGAATCCTAGCAAGTTCAACTTGTGCCTGAATCTCAGCCTCCTTAGCATTTGCCTGAAATTCAGAGTCCTTAACACGAGCCTCCTGCAGGGCTAGCTGTAACTTAGCTAATTCAATCTGCGTTTGCTCATTTGGAGGAGTTACATTAAACAAGCTTTCATTAATCATGTCAACAATTTGATCTTTAGAATGATGAGAGCGAACAGCAATTCCCAATTGTTGAGCAACAAGCTTAAGTTCATTCTTTGTTCTGTTTTCTACATCACACACTGTTTGCACATTTGACAAAAAATCTTTGGCTTCATCAAGTGTAGTAATAGTAGACATCATGAATAAATCACAGTCACAAAATATCAAACAATATCCTTATGATAATATCCTGAATATCCTGATAAGAGGTCGCCAAATTTATGTTACGGAACAGAGAAAGATAATGTACACTTTAAGTGAGAATACTAAAAATCACTACTGTCCCGTAAAGTTCCAGGTTCAAAACAAAAGAGTTAGGTAAAATTGCAAGTTAAAGTTTAATGCTCAAACTAACAACAAAACATTCAGGACTCATAAGGATAATGTAATGGCAAAAAACAGGTTAAATAATTATATGGTTAACTGCAATAGCCTCTATTAACATGAAATTAGCAAGAGTAAATTTATCTAAGTCAGCCCTGATAAAATGAAAAACCAGATAGTACTCAGTGAATGCAAGATATATTATTACAGATACGAAATATTATTAATAAGGGCTGACACCCAAAACACATGAATCACAAAAAGCTTACTAGGCTTAAGAATTAACACCTTATGCTACACAGTACAAGAAAAAATGCAATAAAAGCCATACTCAAATTACACAGCTGCTAGATGGTTGGAGACTTCCTGAGCACTCACAATAATAACAACTGTACAGGGGAGGACAGAGATGTGAGCAAAATGAGGAGTAGATCTAAGTGGCAATAATGCAGAGACTGAGCTCATTATATAGGGGCCGGCAGAGCTTGATACAACTTGTAAGAAGGACGCGCAAATGAAGCCATGGGGACAAAGAGTTGACAATCCTGCTCTGAACAACAGAAAGAACGACTTACTCTACTATAAGGGAGGAGGGGGGGAGTGAGGTAGAACACGCTCGTGATCAAACATGCAGCATATTGTACGTTAGAATTACACAAAGGATGATGAAATCATAGGCTGTGTAACAATATATATATATATATATATATATATAGATAGATAGATAGATAGATAGATAGATAGATATACGATCAAAATGGTAGAATACTAGTGGAGAAGGGAGTGGACTTTCTGACCACTACTTGGTGGTGGCCAGAATTAGGATCCAAGTAAGGTGGAGAGATAGAAGAAGGGAAGACGAGAGGAAGGAGTAGTTGCAAGGAGAGTGGAAAGGTTACAAGAGGATGAGAAAAAGGCAGAGTATAAGAGAGAAGTGAAGGAACGATTGGGCAAACATGAATTGGAGCAGATGGGAGACGTCGAAGGTGTGTGTAGGATATTTACAGAAGAAATATGTGCAGCATGTGATGTGGTGTGTGGAAGGAAGAGAAGACGGAGGGGGGTGCAAGGAACAGCGTGGTGGACTGAAGAGGTGAGACAGGCTGTGGCACAAAAGAAGAAAGCATACAATGAATGGATGAGAAATAGGGGCGTGGAAGAAGTTGAGAGGCGGAAGAGAAAGTTTTATGTAGCAAGAAAGAGGTGAAAAAATTAGTAAGAGAGTAAGAAGAGAGTGGATGAGGAATTTGGAAGGAATTTAAATATAAAGTGGAGGGACTGTAAGAAAATGTTCTGGAAAGAGGTGAAGAGAGGTGGAAGTGAGGTTAGCAGGGGAGTGAAAGATAAAAATGGTAGATTGCTAGTGGAGAAGGGAGAAAAAGTGAGCAGATGGAGAGAACACTTTAAGGAATTGTTGAACATAGAGGATGGAAGTAATGCGAGTATAAGTGGCTGGGGAATGGCTGGGAGAAGGAGGGAGGTGAGAAGACAGGAAGAAATCAGGTTAGGATACAAGTTGTGGAAGCAATGAAGAAAATTAAATTGGGGAAAGCCCCAGGAACTGATGGAGTGTGTGGTGAAATGCTGAATCATGTGGGAGAGATAGAAGCAGAATTGATGTGGAAGATGTGCAGATTGGCCTGGGAGGAAGGTAGAGTCCCGAAGGATTGGAAGTCAGGTATAATTATTCCCCTGTGCAGAGGAAAAGGGGAAAAAGAAGTGTGTGGTAATCATAGGGGCATTTGTCTTCTTAGTATAATAGGAAAAGTGTATGGTAGGATACTTATTGACAGAGTTAGAGAAAGAACAGAGGAATTAGTTGGAGAAGAACAGGGAGGCTTTAGGAAGGGAAGAGGTTGTGTAGATCAGATATTCATTCTTAGATCTTTAGTGGAAAAGTTTCTAGAGAAGGGAAAGAAGTTGCATGCGGCTTTCATGGATTTGGAGAAAGCATATGACAGGGTGGATAGAAAAGGATTGTGGAAAGTATTAAGAATATATGGGATAGATGGGAAGTTGTTGAATGCTGTGAAGAGTATGTATGATGGTGCTAAGGCTGCAGTGCGTGTGGATGGTGAACTAAGTGAATTTTTCTTTTTGAAGGTTGGGTTGAAACAGGGATGTGTCATGTCTCCATGGTTGTTCAATCTGTACATGGATGGGGTAATAAAAGAGGTACAAGGTACGGTAGTGGATGTTGGAGTGGCCCTGGCGAGAGAGGATAGTGTTTGGAAACTCCCTGTACTGTTGTTTGCAGATGATACTGTGTTGTTGAGTGAAGACGAAGGGAAGCTGCAAGGCTTGGTTGATGAGTTTGGGAGAGTGTGTAAGAAACGGAATCTAAAGGTGAATGTAGGGAGGAGTAAAGCGATGGTCTTTGAGAGACGTGAAGTCAGTGAATGTACAGCGAGGTTGGATGGTGAGGAATTGGAAAATGTGAGTACTTTTAAGTACTTGGGTAGTGTGATGAGTAAGGATGGAGGTTTGGAGGGTGAAGTGCTTGAAAGGGTATAGCAGGGAAGAAAGGTTGCTGGTTCTTTGAAAGCAGTGATAAGAAACAGGAAAGTGAGCATGGAATTGAAAAAATTACTACATGACAATATTGTGATACCAACTCTAACGTATGGAAGTGAAGCTTGAACTATGTTGGAAGGACACAAGTCAAGAGTGAGAGCAGTGGAAATGAGTTATTTAAGAGGAGCCTGTGGAGTCACATGGAGAGACAGGCTGACGAATGAGGATATAAAGGAGCGTTGTGGTGTGGATGTGGATGTGATTGGAAGCTTTATGAGGAACACATTGAGGTGGTTTGGCCATGTGGAGAGGATGGAGGGTGAAAGACTGACGAAGAGAGTGTATGTGAGTGAGGTGGAGGGGGGAAGAGGGAGGAGGCCGAGGATGAGATGGAGGGATGGGGTGGAGAGGTATATGAGAGAGGGGGTGTGAGTTGGGAGCAGGGCAGTGAAATGGCGGGGGACAGGGCGACGTGGAGGCGATTTGTTTGTGGCCACACCAAAAGGGATTGAGGTGTCTGGCAATTTATATATATATATATATATATATATATATATATATATATATATATATATATATATATATATATATATATATATATATATATATATATATATATATATATATATATATATATATATATATATATATATATATATATATATATATATATATATATATATATATATATATATATATATATATATATATATGTATGTATGTAAAAAAGTACTTAAACACACTCACATTTTCCATATCCTCCTCATCCAACCTCACGTAAATTCACTGATTTCATTTCTCTCGAAGACCATAACTTTACTCTTCCTTACATTCACCATTAGATTCCGCTTCTTAAACACTCTCCCAAACTCATCCACCAAGCCTTGGAGCTCCCCTTCGTCCTCACTTAACAACACAGTATCATCTGCAAACAACATTACAGGACGTTTCCAAACACTGCCCTCTCTCATTAGACCCGTTTGAACATCCACTGGTCTCCATTTTATCTCTTTTATAACCCCATCTATATACCGATTTCACAGCCATGCTGACATGACACATCCCTTTTTCAATCCTACCTTCAAATAGAAAATTTCACTCATTTCACTATCCACATGCACTGCAGGTTTAGCACCCTCATACATACACTTTACCACATTCAACAACTTCCCATCTACTCGATATTTTCTTAATACTTTCCACAATCCTTGTCTATCCCCCCTTTTATATGCTTTCTTCAAATCTATGAACACTGCATACAAATTCTTGCCTTTCTCTAGAAACATTTCCACTAAAGATCTATGAATGTATCTGATCTACAGAACCTCTAGCTTTCCTAAAGCCTCCCTGTTCTTCTCCAACTAATTCCTCTATTATTTACCTTACTCTGCCAATAAGTATCCTGCAATATACTTTTCCTATTGCACGAAACAGACAAATGCCCCTGTGAGTACCACATACTTCTTTTTCCCCTTCTCCTCTGCACGGGGGAATAATTATACCTGACTTCCAATCCTTCGGGACTCTACCTTCCTCCCAGGCCAATCTGCACATCTTCCACATCAATTCTGCTTCTATCTCTCCCACATGATTCAGCATTTCACCACACACTCCATCAATTCCTGTGGCTTTCGCCATTTTGAATTGCTTAATTGCTTCCACAACTTCCATCCTACTGATTACTTCCTCTCTTCGCACATCCCTCCTTCTCCCAGCCATTCCTCAGCCATTTATACTCGCATTACTTTCATTCCCTATGTTGAACAATTCCTTAAAGTGTTCTCTCCATCTGCTCACTTTTTCTCCCTTCCCCACTAGTAATCTACTATTTTAATCTTTCACTCCCCGACAAACTTCTTTGACACCCTGTCTAACTCTCGTTACCTCTTTTCAGAATATTTTCTTACATTCCCTCCACTTTACACTCAAATTCCTTCCAAATTCCTCATCTTCTTTCTTCTTACTCTCTTTTACTAATCTTTTCACCTTTCTCTCCCTCTCTATATACAGCTCTCTCTCTCCCCTTCTCAACTTCTTCCACGTCCCATTTTCTCATCCATTCACTATATGCTTTCTTCTTTTGTGCCACAGCCTGTGTCACCTCTTCATTCCACCCTGATGTTCCCTGCACACCCTTTCGTCTTCTCTTCACCCCACACACCACCTCTCATGCTTAACAGATTTCTTGTGTGAATTTCTTGCACACGCCTTCCATGTCCCCCATCTGCTCCAACCCACATTTACCCAGTCGCTCCTCCACTCCTATCTCATATTCTGCATATTTCCATCCTCTGGTAACCTTTCCACCCTCCTTGTATGAACTACTTCCTCCTGTCCTTCCCTTCTTCTATTTTTCCATTTAATTTGGACCTTGATTCTCAGTACCATCAAGTGGTGGTCAGAAAGTCCACATACCCCCACCTCTATCTGCTCTTGCATCCATTACACACCTTCTCGAGACTCAAAAGAGCAAAATACTTCAAAGGAAGATTAGTCAAAGCAAGTACAATAACTTAGAGAGAAATATCACAAGCTGAAATACTCTCAAAGCTCTAAGTCTGACTGAAAACATGTTCAGCTTAAGTCTGTATTCCTCTCGGAGAAGAGTACAAAATCATTATCAAATCATCACATCATTATCGTTAGTCATCATCAGTCATTATCATCATCAGTGTATCATCATCATCATCACCGTATTTCCCAACAACTGATGGGGTAATGAGAATCTGGCAATAACAGCAGGAAAGAATATAGGAAAGAGAACTTTTAAGAGAAGCATCCTAATTACAGTACATTCATCACTAATGAATGCGATGAATATCATGGAAAAATTAGGGAAAAATTACTTTAAAAAATATACAAATCATAAAAGGTAAAGAATAATCATATTCTTTTTTCCGACCAATTAAGAAAGTGATTGGAATTCATGATTACATAAAGAGCATCAAAACATAAAACTAGAAGTAACAGCAGAATCATCCAAACCCTATATTGCTTGCCCTTCTAGTACTGTATATGTAAATAAAAGCAGGCACAGAATATTACCTATCGACGGCACGAGGCTTACCAGAGTTGGAATACAATTAGGAGCAGTGGAATTCAGAACTACGAATGGCAAAGTATAGAAAGTAGCAGGACTGTCAATCAAATGATAAGCGAAATATAGTTTGGGACAAACTTGACCCACTGTACTATTCCACTGAGCCTTCTTGACGCTTGTAGTATGTTTGTCACTTTCCTCTCGGCTTGCCAAATCGTATACAAGAGAATCATGTATGAGCAGACAAACGCACCAGGCCTCTCACAGCTTGGGAATATTGACCAGCAGAGGAAGGTGACAAGCAGATGGGATGAAATACTGTAGCAGAGAAACATGCCACGCCTTTCACAACTTAGGAATATTTACCAGCAGAGGAGAGTGCCAAGCAGAAGAGGTAAAATATTAAGGTAGAGAAACATACCAAGCCTCTCTCAGCTTATAAATATAAGCCAGTAGAGGAAGGTGACAAGCAGATGAGGTAAAATATTAAGGTAGAGAAACGTACCAAGCCTCTGTCAGCTTATAAATATAAGCCAGTAGAGGAAGGTGACAAGCAGAAGAGGCACAATATTGGGTCAGCCACATGTCAAGCCTCTCACAGCTTAAGAATATTGGCCAGCAGAGGAGAGTGATGAAAAGAAGAGGTGAATTTTAGACGAGCTTTTTTTCCCCCGACTGTATCACGACTTTGAGTGTATTCCTGATACCTGTGAACAATTTTACACACACACACACACACACACACACACACACACACACACACACACACACACACACACACACACACACACACACACACACACACACACACACACACACTTTTCTCTCTCTCTCTCTCTCTCTCTCTCTCTCTCTCTGCATAAATAAAAGGCAGTAGATAAGCGAGGAATTTTAAAGTACAAGGGAGGACTGACATCTGTTATTTGGCTGCGTTGGGTCACGTGAAGAAAGGGAAGAACCAGGAAGCATTTGGGGTGTTTATTTCTAGACTGCACGAGTATCATTCAGCCAGATGATCAGCTTTGCCAAGTCTCAGTCTTACCCTTGAATACGAACCGAAGTAGTTGCACTTACGTCCAGGTCCTAAGTTGTAATCTTGGGTGCACTGGGACAATATTCTAACCGACATGTGAACCGAACTCTGTTATAATTGAGATGGAGTTACTAAAAATATTTCTACGACTCCCCAAATATGATGAAAGCTCAGAATCAACCACAATGGCTGCACAAGGCCATCGTCCCTTAGAACACGATTAGTAGCAGTCTCATTTACATCCAGGTCCCCTACTGTACCGCTGGGTAAAGAAGGACAAGGAGAATTTAACCAAGTCCAGTAGCCTGAAGTTCATGGAAAAAAAAATAGAAAAAAAAAAAAACGGAAGAAATGCCGAGAATACTGGCCTACATGTGCGTGACCTGCTGAGGCAAGCTGTGGTTTACCAGAAGTATACTCGCCTATAAAGCAAGAGGTCTCGAGTTTGATTCAAGCCCACGGAAGTTTTGGACAGAGCCATCTTTGAACCAGTCTGTTCCTGTCCACAGCTATAATAGGGATCGGTATGTACATTCACTAGGGTCTTATTCTACAGGAAGAAACTACAGACTCCTATCATACACAAACAAACATACGACTCCAACTACATCGTATGATGCACACCACCTCTCCCTCACTCACCCTTTCCAAACTCGCCCTGTCATCGTGGGAAGGTTTCCTGACAGTAACCTTCCGTAATGTTCATTTCTGTAGTGGACTATACAGGACTGCACATTCTTCTTGTACATTCATGAATGTGACAGCTATATCTCAAATCAGCCTGTAGATCTAGACAGGGAATTCAGTTGTCTTTACATGCCTGTCTGTTTCAAGTGACCTGGATATTCTGAACCAGTTTGTAAAATTTAATAGTGAATTCAGCTCTGTCTTTGTGTGTCCCTCTCTACAACATGGATATACTGAAGGCAGTACTGTATGTTGTTGCAAAGCATTATATACTGTGGCGGGAAAGTAGTCTGCGTCGTTGACTGCGAAGTTGCTGGCCCATTAGCTCCAGGGTTCGAATCCTGGTGCGGGCAGCTGAAGCCACTCGATTTAGTTGTCCATCCACTCCTTGTGGGTTGGGAGGTAAATGAGGACCCTACACCTAGGATAGGTAACTATGGTAGCGTGCATGATAGTGACCTTGTATCTCAGGTTATTCGATGAATAATCCACCACAGACTCAAAGGGCCATGTTACAGTTATGAGCACCGCGGCTAAGCGTTCCATGACGTCTACTCCAACCTTTATTACATGCAATCAGAGGGAATCATGTATTACTTTTTCATGTAATGGTTTATATTCTCTTGTACGTGATCTCTGTTTTTGTAACTCTTTCGCATTTACGCTCATTATTATTTCTCCACCGTATGGTGGTTCCCACATTATGTTTGCTCAGCTTCCTTCTTTGTTTATCTTTCTTTGTTTCTTTTTTCTCTCGTATTTTCTTCTATCGTTCAAACACTTGTCAAATTTGGTGTCATCCCTTCATTTGTTCTGCAAGTAACTTCAAACGTGGTACACTTGTACCTTGGGTAAATAGCTATAGGCATTTTTCTTATATTTATATCTTTTTTTTTTTTTTTTTTTTTTTAATGTGACCGACTCTGGGCATAGGCTTCACAGCCTGCTTTCAAGGCTGCGACTCACAAAGCGAGAAAAGGCATTATGTTTTGATCGGTGTGTGTGTGTGTGTGTGTGTGTGTGTGTGTGTGTGTGTGTGTGTGTGTGTGTGTGTGTATGAAAAGTTAGTTATGACAGGTGTAGCCAATTATTTCAAAATCTTAACTGGTGGATGCACAGACTTATGGCCAGGGGTGAGGCTAGTATTCTATTCGGTTAGGGATCTCTTTAACACCTGTTCCTAAGCGATTCAGTTTGCTTATTATAGTTTACTGTACTATTTTGTATTATAAAACCCTTTAAGCATCGCCATTCTCTGCGTAAATACCGTGCAAATGGATATTATTTTACCATATCCAAAAGCAGATCGCTTAGGAAGAGGTGCCAGGGAGCCTCCTTACCTGACGGGAATAGAAGTCACAGTTTCCACTCACCCTTGGTTGACAAGTAGTTGCAAGGATCCCACACCTGACGAAGACATGTTATGGGTAGTTCGCAATAATGTTTGGTAAAGTAGCAATGTAGAGTATCCATCCATCATCCAATCCTATGTTGCCCCATGGGGAGCGTAGGAGCCCAGGGCTTGGCAAGTTCGTCCTGGGGGGCCAACCTCACTCATCCCTGAGTGACATTATGTGAGCAATAAACCCCAACCATCTCTTGGATATAAACCTACATAGGCTCAATCCGATTGGAGCGCCTTAATTACCCTCTAATCCATCAAGTACCGTAATTTGGTTATATGGTTACCACCCATGGTTGTAAATGGTTTCCTTGTGTACATGAAACAATTTGGCTTGTCACTCAGTGCAGAGTCACCCATAATCAGAAGGAAAAGGAAAGAATGAAGGAAAGAAAGAACAAGGAGTGTAGTCACCCGTAGGCAGAAGCAAGAGTAAAGAATGATGAAAAGAAAGATCGAAGATGACGGAAAGAAAGAAAGAAGAAAGAGAGAAAAGGGCAGACACCCGAGAGCAGCACTACACTGAATAAGTGGATGGTGAGTGCCCCCTGTATGGTAACAGTGTCATCACGAACTATCCCCCATCAATGTCTATAACAGGAAATCTAGAGTAACTACATCATAACCAACTATTCATTTTAAATGTCTAGAAAAGTAAGTCTAGAGTAACAGTGTCAAATCGAAGTAACCCTCGTTAAGTCAAACACAGCGACCAGCCATCATATTTTTATCTCTGTGCAAAAGGCCTTCGCTTGGTGTGGGACCCTTGGATGAGATTCTCAAAAGTATTTACGATGGATTCCCTGTCGTATGTGTGATTAGTTTTTCCTGGAAGGTCAACGACATTAAATTTATTCCCTGTCATTCGCTGTTTATTAAAAAAAAAAAGAATAAATAAATAAATAAACATAATCCTGGTTATGAGAGGAAACCTGTCATAGGTGTTATTTGCTTTGGATGGAAGAACAAAGTAAGAAACTATATATTTTCCCTCAAAAGCTAATCTTGGTTACGACAACGAATCAGTTCGTACATATTATGTCTAAGAAATCCGCCCATGGTTATTACTCCCTCCTGCCAGAGCTAGAACTAAAGGTTGAACAGAAATTACAACTGTCTATAAATGTGTTCATTTAATTTAATTAGGCGGAGATTTTTGACCAGTGGCAGCTTATTTTTCCTGTGCTTAACGGCAGAATAGGACAATACTGTGGATCAACAGCCTTTACATCGAGCTCCTTCGTGACTAGCCTCACATTGTGGTGTTCATCTACTGATACAGGAAGGAAATATAGGTAGAATGACGGTAATACCTCGGCCTCACTGAAGTGAACAAACAGCGTACATTCTTGTATCATTAGTACTCTGCGAGGTGAGGCTCAGCACATTGTTTCGTTCTCACGATGGACTCTAGTGGAATCAATACTGGTCATAGTTTCATAAGGCTGGGCTGTTAGCACGACAAGGTGATGTATGGCACGCACCCAGCCGCCAGTATGAGACTCTTTTTGTCACACAAGCGCTAGTTTACGGCCAGTATTCTTGGAGGCATTAGAGGTTCCGCACTGCCTCTTTTTTTTTTAGCGATTTATTTGCATATTATACTTTAACATTCTCTTAGAGTGTGCTATTTATATAATTTTAAAATGTCGCACAGACTACATCACTAACATACAAGAGGGTTTTGATGCGTACAACGCAGAACAATCGCAAAGAAAATAGAAGAGAGCGGCCACACTTGGTCGAAATATGTGACTGACAAGATGACACGAAGGAACGGGTTAGAGCTGCTGCAATATCAGCCTGAACTTTCGACGGACCCCTGAACCTCGTTTCCGCTTGTCGATCACATGACATTTGCTCGACAAGAGGATCACACACATTGTGTGGAGCAAGTGTGGCCACACCCTTGTCTTTACGAATTCTACAAAGACACTTCGAATACGACCCTAGGATTGCAAGGGCATCTTACCCGCTTGACTTCTGATTGGAAAATCACCCTGGCTTCTAAAAAATAGCGAAACTATAGTCAGCAAACAGGGTAAATATTTTTGCTATCCATAATGACGGTGCTGGTTACACTTTTATTATACAGCCAAGGTTACACGCAGGCCAAAGCCGACATTCTCGTCGCCCTTGGTGTCTTTCTTACACTTCTTCCTGAGCGATTTAATATGCCAACTACACTTAATTGTTCTTCTATGGACTAATTATGTTTGTAATACCAACATAGATTGAATAAGTATCACGTAAGAGTATAATGGCACGCTATATGCAGGAATAAAGTGGTAAGGGAAGGGTATAAGGAAGCCTCCTTAACTGAGGGGAATAGAACCCAGATCATTGCCAAGTCATGTAAGTAAAATCAGTCAGATCAAGGACGTAAATCAGACGAATTTGGTGGTTACCATAATAAAATTTACAGTATTGCCTCACCTGCTTCACTGCCTGCTTTTCACACTCTTGCTGGTAAGGAAATGCTAGTGAATATTACTGAAAAACCTATTTTAGGGTAGAAAGAAGCAGCTACGTCACAAAATTATGCAACAGAATCGGTGGAATGAGCTTAAAATTCTCTGAGCTAAATATTTATCAGCACCACTTTCTGTGGCGATCTGGTTTCATGTCCGTAGTTTTATCTAACACTCACTTAAGCCTACTCCTGCTGGCCACTTTCATCTCTCTAAGCGAGTATAATCAGCACCAATTTTACTCCTTATTTCGCTTCGGAAAGATACGATGGCGATCTTGGTTCGACTGATATTGCCGATTTCGTACTACTTAGGCCAACAAAAAATTGCACAACTTACCGAAAAGGGCTTCGAATATTTTCTGGCAACTTGCACAACAAAATCTGGTTGATTCCAAGCAGCGCAATACTTCAGCAGATTAAAAGAAGCATAATAAGTTAGAGGAAAGTGATTCAAAGCAGGCAATGTTCTTTTCAGCATTCAAAGCACGCACAACTTCAGATGAAACGAATGAAACAGGAAAAGACTGAATGCAGGCTGATAATAAAAACAGGAAAGATTATTTAAACCAGGCATGATTCTGATTAACATTATGTAGAAAACTATTGATATTTCAGAGAGGAAAAAATTATAAGAGCCAATATTCAGAAACAAATTTAAAGTGACATAATACCCGAAGAATAAAAATAGATATTACTTGACAAGAAATTAACTCAGAGAAGGCATAATCTCGATTAAATGAAGGTATAATTCTTAAAAAAATTCAAAACAGGAACAATATTTAAAAGAAAAGTAAGTTAAAGTTCGTATGATTCTTCAGAGGAAAACGGTGCAAGACAGAGTAATATTAATTCAAAGCAGCACAGCATTGATTCAAAGCAGGATAATACCGTTTCATGGTAGAAAGATATTCGAAGTATTAAAAGCAATAAATGATTCAAAATAGGCGAAATATTTAAACCAGTCATGATACTTTCTGGAGACAGAAAAAAAAAAAAATTAAAGCTGGCACGATACTTTACAAGACTCTATCTGTCTATCCGTCTACCTATTGTCAAACGCCTTAATCCCGTAAGGGGTGGCCACGAAGAAATCGCCTCCATCTCGCCCTGTCCCCCGCCATTTCACTGACCTGCTCCCAGCTCACACACCCCTCTCTCATATACCTCTCCATTCAATCACTTCAACTCATCCTTGGCCTCCTCCTCCCTTTCCCCCCCTCCACCTCACTCACATACACTCTCCTCGTCAGTCTCTCACTCTCCATCCGCTCCACATGGCCAACCCACCTCACTGTGTTTCTCCTAACGCTTCCTATTGCATCCACATCCACACCACACTGCTCCTTCACTTCCTTATTTGTCAGTCTGACTCTCTATGTCAGGGGTTCTTAACCTGGGGTCCATGGACCTCTTGGGGGTCCACAGAGGGGCTTCAGGGGGTCCGTGAAGGTCAGAATAATTGAAAACAATTTAGCGATGTTGCTTGATCCCATTTGGCATCATTAGCTGAAAAAAAAAAAAAAAAAAGTCTTGAAGAATTCTGGTGTTCGTTGACACAAGCCTACCCTTGTCTGGCAGAGCGGGCTATGGGTGCTCTGATTACGTTTGCTACTACATACCTTTGTGAGTCAGGTTTTCAGCGCTTGTTTCTATCAAAACGAACAGTCGAAATCAACTGGATGTCAACGATGACATGCGTGTTGCCTTGTTAAAGACCACTCCACAATTTCGTCTCCTTATTCAAACCAAACAACAATCCTCTCATTGAAATGAACTTTTGAGCTGAATTAAAGTTTTGTTTTGTTTAATTTGCACAAGTTGGATGTATTTCGTTTTTTCATCTAGTGGCCAATAGTTTTTGCATGAAAAAGAGTGAGAAACATAATTCTTGTAAAGACGGTTTTGTACTTTGTGTATGTCATACAGTGTGTGTGTGTGGTTGTTTTCAGTAAAAGAAAGTATATTAATTGCATGCAAAATGCTGTGTTTATGTAAGTATGTGCATTTTTGTAGGGAAGGGGTTCATAGCTTTCACCAGATTCTCGAAGGGGTCCGTGAATCAAAAAAGGTTAAGAACCACTGCCCTATGTGATTCCACATGATCCTCTCAAATAAGTCATTTCCACTGCTCTCACTCTTGACTTCCGTCCCTCCAACAAGGTTCAATTTTCACTTCCATACGTTAGAGTTGGTGTCACAACACTGTCATGTAGTAACTTTTGCATTTCCATAAAATTAAAAATGGAAAATGGCATACATAATCCATGCCTCGGAGTCCCTAGGGAAGGAGACCATAAATGCCTGCACAATCCACCACTCTCCTGGTGACGACCCAACGAGATTCCTGGAACCATTGTCTGACTCACTTCTTCATTTCTGCAACATTCGCGGCCTTTCCTTTAACTTTCTCTCTGTTGAACACCACCTCTCCTCTAAACCTCACCTTCTCTTCTTAACCGAGACTCAGCTGTCTCAGGCAAATGACAGCAAACCCTTTTCTGTGTCCTCCTACTTTGTCTATACTAATTTCAAAGGCAAAGGTGGCTGTTGTGTGTGTGTGTGTGTGTGTGTGTATATATATATCTATCTATCTATCTATCTATATATATATATATATATATATATATATATATATATATATATATATATATATATATATATATATATATATATATATATATATAGGCGACGACTTATCTTGCACTCGTGGTCCTGAACTTCATTCTTCTGAATTATCTGCTCTCTGGCTTCGGCTTTCCTGTCATTCACTGACCAAATATATCTAGGCTGTTTACTTATCCCCAAATTCTGTTGACTATGAAAAATTCTTCGATTATCTTACTTCTACGATGAAACACATTCTATCCATTTCTCCTTTCTCTGAACTCTCTATTGTAGGAGATTTCAATGTTCACCACCACCTTTGGCTCTCCTCTCATTTCACTGATCCACCTGGTGAACAAGCCTACATCTTTTCTATCCTTAATGACCTTGAACAGCTTTCACAGCATGCTACCCATATCCCTGTCTGCCTTGCAGAGAGCTCCAACATACTTGACTTCTTCCTGAAAACTAATCCTTCTGCTTACACTGTTAATCTTTTCGCTCCGCTTGGTTCCTCCGATCACAGCCTTATTACCTTAACCTATTCTATCACTCTGGTATGGCCTGTGGACTCTCCAAAGAAATATCGACTGTGGCACTTTGGAGCTGCGGATTGGGAGTCCCTCAGGCAGTACTTCTTTGATTTTCCCTGGAATGATTATTGCTTCCATGGCTGGGAGCCATCTGATTGTGCCTTGCGCATTATGGAGTTTATTCGTTTGGGCATGGAAGCATACATTCCTTTCTCATATACTTTGACTAATGCAAGAATGCCTTGGTTTAATCACGCTTGATCTAATGCTGTCTGCAACAAGGAGAGGGCCTATAAAAGGTACCAGAGCCAACACACCCCTGAATCATATCTTTTTTTTTTCTGCACAGAATCGTGCTAAGTCTGTTCTTCACTCTGCTAAAAATAATTTCGTTTGCACTAAATGCTCTCAACTCTCCGACTCGAATTCTTCCCTCTTCTGGCACCTTACCAAAAACCTTTCTAACAAATTTACCTCATCATCCTTCCCTTCTCTTTTCTACTCTGATGGCTCTGTAGCTATTTCTTCTACTGATAAAGCAGATCTCTTCGCTCAGACTTTCTCCTCCAATTCCACCTTAGACGATTCCGGTGCTGTTCCTGCATCACTCCCCCCCCCCCTGACGTCCTCATGGCTAACATTAAAATTTCTTTAGTTGATGTATTTTCTGACATCACTGGCCTTAATACTAACAAGGCATATGGGCCTGATGGAGTCCCTCCTGTTGTCCTCAAAAACTGTGCTTCTGTGCTTACACCCTGCCTAGGTAAACTGTTACGCATTTGTCTTTCAATTTGTACCTTTCCTTCTTGCTGGAAGTTTGCTCTCATTCAGCCAGTCCCAGAGAAGGGTGACCATTCCCAGCCCTCTAATTATCGTCCAGTTGCATTAACATCCTGTGTGTCAAAAGTTTTCTAGTTTATTCTTGACAGAAAAATTTTAAAGCATCTTTCCTATCACAACGTTCTTTATGATCGTCAGTATGGGTTCCATCAGGGACGCTCCACTGGCAATCTTCTCACCTACCTTTCAGACTCTTGGTCATCCTCCTTTCGGGACTTTGACGAAAACGTTGCCACCTCACTTGACATCTCAAAGGCTTTCGATCGAGTCTGCCTTAAATCTTTAATTTCCAAACTGCCCTCTTACGGTTTCTATCCTATCTGTCCCTTCATCTCTAGCTTCCTTTCTGGTCGTTTTATAGCCGCTGGTGTAGACGGCCATCGTTCTTTTCCTAGATCTATCAACAATGGTGTTCCCTAGGGCTCTGTCCTATCACCAACTCTCTTCCTTTTATTCATGAATGATCTAAGCAGAACTTCTAACCCCATCCCCTTATACACTGATAATTCCACCCTTCACCTTTCCATTCGTTTCCCGCTACGTCCATCACAGCAGTTACTTCAATAAACAAGGGATGAGGCTATGGCACACCTAATGTCTGATTTGTCTCTTATCTCTGACTGGGGTAAAAATAATCTTGTTTTTAATGCATCAAAGACTCAGTTTTTACACCTATCAACCCAACAAAATCTTCCACAGGAGTACACACTAATGTTTAATAATATCCAGCTCAATCCTGCATCATCTTTGAACATGCTTGAGGTTTCATTTGCTTGTGATATATCTTGGAAAGATCACATTACATCTCTTGTAAAACCTGCTTCCAAGAGATTTTTTTTTCTTAATGCTATGAAAAAGGAACCAAAGGCTACGAGCCCTCAACAATCGTTCCCTGCAAGAGAAAAACAAAATACAAGAGAGAGAGCCAAATTCAAGATCCGATCATTTCAAGACGCCTGGACACACTGCGTTTAAAAGACTGGAGATCATAGCTAGCAGGAAATACAGACAGAGGGAGACAGTTCCAGAGTTGACCCGTTGCGTAAATGAAGGACTGGGAGTAATGGTTAACCCATGCATTAGAGAGTTGGACAGAAAAGGGGTGAGAGTTTGATGCTAGACGGGTGCTACGCGCCAGTCGCAGGGGTGGAGGAATTCAAGGAGACAGTTCAGAGGAGCAGTGGCCATTGAAGTAGCGATAGAAAAGAGATAAAGATGCAACTGTGCGGTGAAGAGACAGAGGTTGAAGGGAGGTAGTAAGATGAGAGTTAATGAGATGAAAAGCCTTTGACTCCATCCTACTGATAAGAGCTGCATGTGGGGAGCCTCCCCACACATGAGAGTTGTACTCCACACAGGGGTGGATAAAACCCGTGTATAGAGTCAACATTCGTGCAGGGGTAAAGAAGGAACGGAGACGGCAAAGCCGACTCCGTGCCTTCTTTACCCTTACAGTTGTTGACAAATGCCTCTGTGATTACAACTTACTTCTTTTTCCCTTTTTCCTTTGTGCATGGGAATAATTATACCTGACTTCCAATCCTTTGGGACTTTACCTTCCTCCCAGGCCAATCTGCACATCTTCCACATCAATTCTGTTTCTATCTCTCCCACATGATTCAGCATTTCACCACATATTCTATCAATTCCTGTGGCTCTCGCCATTTTGAATTGCTTAATTGCTTCCACAACTTCCATCCAACTGATTTCTTCCTCTCTTCGCACATCCCTCCTTCTCCCATCCATTCCCCAGCCATTTATACTCGCATTACTTTCATTCCCTATGTTGAACAGTTCCTTAAAGTGTTCTCTTCATCTGCTCACTTTATCTCCCTTCTGCACTAGTAATCAACTATTTTAATTTTTCACTCCCCGACAAACTTCTTTGACACCCTGTCTAACTCTCGTTACCTCTTTCCAGAATATTTTCTTACATTCCCTCCACTTTACACTCAAATTCCTTCCAAATTCCTCGTCCTCTTTCTTCTTACTCTCTTTTACTAATCTTTTCACCTTTCTCTTCCTCTCTACATACAGCTCTCTCTCTCCCATTCTCAATTTCTTCCACGTCCCATTTTCTCATCCATTCACTATATGCTTTCTTCTTTTGTGGCACAGCCTGTCTCACCTCTTCATTCCACCCTGATGTTCCCTGCACACCCTTTCGTCTTCTCTTCACCCCACACACCACCTCTCATGCTTAACAGATTTCTTGTGTGAATTTCTTGCACACGCCTTCCATGTCCCCCATCTGCTCCAACTCACATTTACCCAGTCGCTCCTCCACTTCTTTCTCATATGTTTTGCATTTTTCCATCCTCTCGTAACCTTTCCACCCTCCTTGTATGAACTACTTCCTCCTGTCCTTCCCTTCTTCTATTTTTCCATTTTATTTGGACCTTGATTCTCAGCAGCATCAAGTGGTGGTCAGAAAGTCCACACACCCCCACCTCTATCTGTTCTTGTATTCATTACACACCTTCTCGAGACTCAAAAGAGCAAAATACTTCAAAGGAAGATTAGTCAAAGCAAGTACAATAACTTAGAGAGAAATATCACAAGCTGAAATACTCTCAAAGCTCTAAGTATGACTGAAAAGAATGTTCAGCTTCAGTCTGTATTCCTCTCGGAGAAGAGTACAAAATCATTATCAAATCATAACATCATTATCGTTAGTCATCATCAGTCATTATCATCATCAGTGTATCATCATCATCATCATCATCACCGTATTTCCCAACAACTGATGGGGTAATGTGAATCTGGCAATAACAGCAGGAAAGAATATAGGAAAGAGAACTTTTCAGAGAAGCATCCTAATTACAGTACATTCATCACTAATGAATGAGATGAATATCATGGAAAAATTAGGGAAAAACTACTTTGAAAAAATGCAAATCATAAAAGGTAAATAATAATCATATTCTTTTTTCCGACCAATTAAGAAAGTGATTGGAATTCATGATTACATAAAGAGCATCAAAACATAAAACTAGAAGTAACAGCAGAATCATCCAAACCCTATATTGCTTGCCCTTCTAGTACTGTATATGTAAATAAAAGCAGGCACAGAATATTACCTATCGACGGCACGAGGCTTACCAGAGTTGGAATACAATTAGGAGCAGTGGAATTCAGAACTACGAATGGCAAAGTATAGAAAGTAGCAGGACTATCAATCAAATGACAAGTGAAATATAGTTTGGGACAAACTTGACCCACTGTACTATTCCACTGAGCCTTCTTGACACTTGTAGTATGTTTGTCACTTTCCTCTCTGCTTGCTAAATCGTATACAAGAGAATCATGTATGAGCAGACAAACGCACCAGGCCTCTCACAGCTTGGGAATATTGACCAGCAGAGGAAGGTGACAAGCAGATGGGATGAAATATTGTGTCAGAGAAACATATCAAGCCTTTCACAGCTTTGGAATATTTACCAGCAAAGGAGAGCGCCAAGCAGAAGAGGTAAAATATTAAGGTAGAGAAACATACCAAACCTCTCTCTGCTTATGAATATAAGCCAGTAGAGGAAGGTGACAAGCAAAAGAGGCACAATATTGGGTCAGACACATGTCAAGCCTCTCACAGCTTAAGAATATTGGCCAGCAGAGGAGAGTGAAGCAGAAGAAGTGAATTCTCGGCGACCTTATCTCCCCCGACTGTATCTCGACTTTGAGTATATTCTTGATACCTGTGAATAATTTTACACACACACACACACACACACACACACACACACACACACACACACACACACACACACACACACTTTCTCTCTCTTTCTCTCTCTCTCTGCATAAATAAAAGGCAGTAGATAAGCGAGGAATTTTAAAGTACAAGGGAGGACTGACATCTGTTATTTGGCTGCGTTGGGTCACGTGAAGAAAGGGAAGAACATTGGAAGCATTTGGGGGGGTGTATTTCTCGCCTGCACGAGTATCATTCAGCCAGATGATCAGTTTTGCCAAGTCTCAGTTTTACCCTTGAATACGAACAGAAGTAGTTGCACTTACGTCCAGGTCCTAAGATGTAATCTTGGGTGCACTGGGACAAGGAAAAACCTGTGTCCAACATTCTGACTGACTTGAGAACCGAACTCTGTTATAATTGAGATGGAGTTACTAAAAATATTTCTACGACTCCCCAAATATGATGAAAGCTCAGAATCAACCACAATGGCTACACAAGGCCATCGTCCCTTAGAACACGACTCGCAGCAGTCTCGTTTACATCCAGGTCCCCTACTGTACCGCTGGGTAAAGAAGGACAAGGAGAATTTAACCAAGTCCACCAGACTGACGTTCATGGAGAGAAAAAAAAAAAAGAGGAAGAGGTCCCGAGAATACTGGGCTCTGTGTTCGTGACTTGCTGAGGCAGACTGTGGTTTACCGGAAATATACTCGCCTAGAAAGCAAGAGGTCTCGACTTTGATACAAGACACGGGAGTTTTGGACAGAGTCTCCTTTGCCCCTGTGTGTTCCTGTCCGCAGCTGAACTAGGGATCGGTATGTAAATTCACTAGGGTTTTATTCTTCAGGAAAAAATTACAGACTCCTGTCATAAACAAACATACGACACCCACTACATCACACTATACACACCACCTCTCCCTCACTCACCCTTTCCAAACTCGCCCTGTCATCGTGGGAAGGTTTCCTGGCAGTAACCTTCCATAATGGAGGTTCATTTCTGTAGTGGACTATACAGGACTGCACATTCTTCTTGTACATTCATGAATGTGACAGCTATATCTCAAATCAGCCTGTAGATTTAGACAGGGAATTCAGTTGTCTTTACATGCCTGTCTGTTTCAAGTGACCTGGCTATTCTGAACCAGCTTGTAAAATTTAATAGTGAATTCAGCTCTGTCTTTGTGTGTCCCTCTCTACAGCATGGATATACTGAAGGCAGTACTGTATGTTGTTGCAAAGCATTACATGCTGTGGCGGGAAAGTAGTCCGCGTCGTTGACTGCGAAGTTGCTGGCCCTTTAGCTCCAGGGTTCGAATCCTGGTGCGGGCAGCTGAAGCCACTCGCTTTAGTTGTCCATCCACCCCTTGTGGGTTGGGAGGTAAATGAGGACCCTACACCTAGGATAGGTAACTATGGTAGCGTGCATGATAGTGACCTTGTATGTCAGGTTATTCGATGAATAATCCACCACAGACTCAAAGGGCCATGTTACAGTTATGAGCACCGCGGCTAAGCGTCCCATGACGTCTACTCCAACCTTTATTACATGCACTCAGAGGGAATCATGTATTACTTTTGCATATAATGCTTTATATTCTCTTGTACGTGATCTCTGTTTTTGTAACTCTTTCGCATTTACGCTTATAATTATTTCTCCACCAAATGGTGGTCCCCTCATTATGTTCGCTCAGCTTCCTTCTTTGTTTATCTTTCTTTGTTTCTTTTTTCTCTCATATTTTCTTGTATCGTTCAAACACTTGTCAAGTTTGGTGTCATCCCTTCATTTGTTCTGCAAGTAAATCCAAACGTGGTACACTTGTACCTTGGGTAAATAGCTATAGGCATTTTTCTTATATTTATATCTGCGACTCACAAAGTGAGAAAGAGCATTATGTTTTGATCGGTGTGTGTGTGTGTGTGTGTGTGTGTGTGTGTGTGTGTGTGTGTGATTGGTTGATGAATGAGCAGGTGGAGGTGGAGATGAAGGAGACTGGGACCCATCTGGTGTCCTTAGTGGACAGGTCCTGGAGGTGAAATTTGTTGCCTTGTTGAGTGAGGACGCGGTGGGGCCATGTAAATTTGTCATCCAACTTAGAGGAACGCGTATGGGAATGAGCAAAGACAAGATCGCCTACATTGATAGTGATAGGAGAGGCGGATTTATGTTGGCGCTGCAGCATGTCCTGAGAGGAAGCCAAAGTGGATTGGACATACTGGTGGATTGTCTGGAAGTTGGCCAATTTTAGTTTAACATAATCATCCATGTTGTAGATGGGTTCTGGCTTTGAGGATAAGAGAGAGTATGGGAGGTTCTTGTCATCATCTAGCATGAACTCATCTAGTGATACTGGCAGAGTAGGTAAGGTCGAGGTATCGCCAGATTCTAGGAAATAAATGACTTTGGACTTTGGACCATATGGGGTCTTGGCTCTGGAAGTTTCGAACAACTTCTGATGTTAGTGTAGTATTTTCAGTTACTTCAGGCTGCAGTGATGTTATAGCTGCTGCTACGTGACGTGAGAGTGCGTCTGCGACTACATTCAACTTGCCTGGTACATATTGAAAAGTGGGATTAAAGTCCTGGATGATGACAGACCATCTAGCTAGCCTACCTGATAGGTTGAGGTTCTTGAACAAATCACATAGTGGAAGGTGGTCTGTTTGGATAGGCACTGGATAACCATAGACTATATCGCTGAAATGTTTCAAAGACCAGACTACCGCTAGCGCTTCGAGATCTGTGACACTGTAGTTACGTTCAGCAGTTGTAAGGGTGCTCCTTGATGCTTCATCGAGTTGCATCAAAACGGCACCAAGTCCAGTGCCTGAGGCGTCTGTGCAGAGAAGGAAGTGTGTGGTACAATCAGGGAATGCTAGAACAGGGGCATTTACAAGAGCTGTCTTTAGCTTTTGGAAAGCCTGTGACTGGTCATTAGTCCAAACAAAGGGCACATTCTGCTTGAGTAAGTGGGTCAGAGGAGCGGCGATCTTTACTGAGGCCCAGGAAACTTTGTAAAGCTTCGGTAGTGGTAGGTTCTGGGAAGTTAATAATCGCCTTAGTTTTATCCTCATTAGTATGAATGCCTTGTGCATCTACGACATGGCCTAGGAATTTGATTTTCTTTCGCAGGAAGTCACATTTACTGAGATTGATTTTCAGGCCTGCGGGCTATTCCATGGACTGACGGAGGGTTCAATAATGTCCTGGTCTAACATGGTCTGTACCATAATAATGCAATGGAGTGTTGTGCCATGGTGGAGAAACCAATAAGGGCATCTGCGGGATACTGCAAGTCATTAGTGACATGAAATTCAATTGAGATAACGTGGTTGTGATGTCGTTGAAGAAGATGTAAGGAATTGTCAGAGATCAGATTTACTATAGATCCTGTGTCCAAGAAGAATGACGTTGGTATGTCATGACTGCATCCGAGAATGACTAAACCCGAGGTTGTTATGGGACCTACATGGCGGATGGGGAGTTGGGTTTATTAAGTCAGCAAAGTTGGTGAGTGAAAGCATTGGAACGCCATTTTTGTCTTCTAACCATTTCGTGCCTACCAGTAATTGGAGAAACACCGCTGCTACCAAATGTAACTTGCAATACTTTGGTGATAGAAACTCCGTGTACAAACAGCTAGATAAGGAGTTTGTGTGTGTGTGTGTGTGTGTGTGTGTGTGTGTGTGTGTGTGTGTGTGTGTGTGAAAATTTCTCAAGAAGCTTCCATGCAGTTTGTACAAAACTTTGTGGAACGACTGATGGTCAGCCAGTGAGTAACCCAATTGTTAATTTTTAGAATAACAGGTCAAAGATCAAGGACAAATGACTAGGTGGAAATCTGAACCAGAGAAAAATTGCCTTCATCAATTTTAGACCGATGATTAGGGAAAAGTTCATGGTTTGGGAAGAATTAAGTGATTCAGTTTTGAGAAAAATCAGTCAAAAGTTAATGGCACACAGCAAGGTCTGGGTTCGACCTATGTGCGTGTTTGTTAACAAACTAATACAAACACTTTTGATTCCCCTCTACCCAAACTTGATGGAAGAGTTGATATCAGGAACGGATTATAGCTTTTGTTTTTTAGAATAATATATCAAATGTCAAGGTCACAGGGCATGGTCAACTAAAAAATTTATCCTATTTAGACCAGACTTTGGGGATGTACTGAGGATAAAACAAGGAAAAAATCGATTTTGAGAATGCTTAGTCAAGGATCAAGTTCACAGGACAGGTCAAATACCAGTTACAAGGAAAGGTTCAGCAATTTTAGTCTTGATATGATCTGAACCAAACTGAGTGAAAGTGTTAAGGGTCAGATGAGAACGAAGTGCTTGAGTTTTGAGAACAATCAGTCAATGGTCAACATCAAAACGTAAGATTAAATTCTGCCCATAAGTCTATGTGTGAATAAAATAGTAAACAGTTAAGATGTTATTTGGATCAGACTTTGTGACTGAGATGAGATTCATCCATAATGTTAACCGATTATTTATATAGATCAGTATGTCAAAAATCAAGGTAACATGGTAAGGTTATCTAAAGCAGGTTTTATCCGATGTAGAATATACTTTATGGAAAGGCTAAAGTTCAACCAAGGATAAAGATATTCGGTTCTGAGAATAGTGAGTTAAAGATCAAGACCACAGGAAATGGTCAGAAGTTAAAGTCACTGGGCAAAATGATCTCAAACAAATATGATCTGATTTGTACCAAAGTTGAAGGGTTAATGTTAGGAAAAAATGAAGTAATTCGATTGTAAGAGTTATACGTCGAAGGTCATTATGATAAGCCTTTAAAACAACGAAGAAAGTGAAACACTGTTATCATACTTTCAGCCTTGAAAAGTACGGTTTGATGCATTTTCTAATGGGAAATGTTTCCATACGACTGTCTGTTGAAACAATACGACTATCAGTTTAAAGAAACGGAATATGAAACAAATCCAGCAAAGAATTACGAGTGATCCAGTAGCTCTTTACGTCTCGTGTGGATTAGTGATAGACAGTTGTTACTGTTGCATTTATTGTCTTTGGTGTTCCACCATAACATTCCTAAAAAAGGAATGCTGAATGTATGTGATCCTACTGCTTTGTTAAATTCCATGAATGTTAAGACTGCCATAGTTTGCACCAATAACTGGAGGGAAACAGGTTGTCATGTGTAAAGTAAATAGTCGAGCAAGAGGAGTCTTCAACCTCCGAATCCAACAAGAGCACAGTGAACTGTGCTCACCGTTGCTAAGCTTTGGGTTCATCGCTCCCTTTCTTATCACCCGCCAAATTATGTGATAGATAATCCTGTCGTAACCAAGATCTGTTTTCTTAGGACGGACAAGGAAGATCCAGTGCAGAATCTTCCTTTAGATCATGTTCTTCCTGTAATAATATATCCAATATCACATTCAAAAGGGGAGCTGATTGTAGATTTGTTACCATCGAAACCGACACGTCTGTAAGTGGCACACCATTGGGATCCTTTTTTTTCTTTATTTCCTCCGTCAACTAAAGTTCGAATAACTGTTCCTGGAGAGCTCTGAGCTATTTTCTGATGAGATACAAAGTTACTCAGCTTGAAATTTTGTGTTGATCTGACATGTCAGCTGTTGCGTCAGCCGGCGCATCAGCAGACTACTTGCCGATTTTCAATTTCGGCTACAAGGAGGCATTTTAGCGGCATCCTTATGAATTACAAAGTTATTTAGCTGGAAATTTTGAGTTGATGAGACACGCCAGCTGTTGCATTAGCTGATGCACAGTTTCGCCGCATAGTAAAGATAACCTCGTCTTGCTTTTGTAGGAAGAAGATAAGACGTGTGAAGGCGTATCATTCTTGATTCCTTGTCTGTCCTTGGAAACTAAATCGCGGATATGGCAGGAAATTGATAGTGTGTTTGTGAATATAGTCCCAGTACAATGACGCCTTTCCTTCTTTCTGCCTATCAGCCAGATCAATTGATGCAACCTGGGGGGGACGTTTTTCAGCAAACGTATTCGTGAAAGCTGTAGCTAACCTCTCCTATCTCTAAGTGCCTCCTAATATAAATAAAAATTTTCTGCAGGTAAGAAGAATCGGAGAAAAAATTATCATGTTAAAGTAGTTCATCAAATTTTGTGTAGGGCCTTTATTGTCAGATACCAGTAAAGACAAAATTAGGGTTGAGAGACTTCCACCCCCTTGTTGAAATAACATTTTTTTTTTTCGCTCTTGCTGCTGATAGGGTTTTATGAAGCTTCACTAATATGGGTCTTTCTCATGCTGAATGAAATTGTTTGGCAGAAGCGGGAATGAAACAGAAATTGTTTCCCCGGACTGAAGAGACTAAAATGAAGGTCGATGTTAAGGTTTCTCCAAAAAATTATCGTTAAAAAACAGGTGAAAGAGTGAGTAACGTCTGTAGCGATATCTATATTTTAGTTAGTCATCTGAAGCTAAGTCAAGTTTAGTGTTCTGTTCATGTTAACGTAGTGATTTTATTCAATTCGTGAGTCACAGGGGCCGTCGTGTGTTAATGCTGTCACCATTTACTCTCGCTAGTTCAAAACACTTGAAGCATTTTTTCCTGCCAACGCCAACACTTAATTTGGCTGAGAGTGTGTACTGGAGCGTGAAAATGCCACTACTGGTATCATTACTCCTGCTAAGTTCGTGACAGCTAGATGTTCTTTTCCTGGCAACATTAAGCAGATTAATTCAGTCCAATCAGTCAGAAGGGCCTGAGAGTGTTTAGTATTTCTCCATCCATCCATCATCCAATCCTATGTCGCCCCATGAGAAGCGTAGGAACCCGGGCCTTGGCAAGGTGGTCCTGACATTTAACCTCTGTGGCCATGGGTCTAGAATTTTACATGCACCCCAGGCCGACGCCAGGGCCATTTTCTGAAGTTTCAAAATTGATTTTTTTTTCTTATCATATTGGAGAGAAAGTTCTGACGCACCTAACAGTGCAAACCCTAGCTTCCTAGACACATTCTGTGGCTTGCAATGGAGCGCGAAAGATGCAGTAATATCGGCAACCGATATCTGCTGCCGCGAGGTGCTGCTGTGCTGCAACGTCACACGTGTTATCAATTTTTTTAACATCCCCAAACAAAATGAATGGTGCTGAAATGTTGTGCATATATTAGATACGATGATATCGAATGACTTCAGTACATAATATGTTAGGCTTGGCTCGAAAGAAAAATATTATGAATATTTTTTCACCTTTTTTATAAAAAATATGTTTACGGTAGTGTCGAGATATTTTTAAAGTTGCCTTTGTGTCCATGCTTAGAAAAGGGAGTGAAAGGGCTGAATTTTCAGTCCTAAATGAGAAAATTGCCCGTCCCCCGAGGCTAGGCTCTCCCACGGGGTATGAAAGTGAAGGGACAGATCCGATTAGGAACAGGGGAGTTGAGTTGTAGCTTGCCGCTCCCACACTACGTGCATGGCTAAAAATAGAATCACGAGGCAGTTTCAAAACTTCGAGTAAGTCTAATGATTATGAATAGTCAAAGGAGAAATATTGTACGTTTACAGACGGGGGAAAACGTATTTCTTTCCATGATAACACGTTCACGTTTCTCTATAATTTTACATTGTTATTTTTGCAATATATGTTGCTGTCTGTCTGTCCTGAGTGTTGGGAAAGTATGATATTTTCTGCCTGGGTAAGGAAAAAGGGTAAAGCTGGATGTTTCCCAACACTTTACACGGTCAGAACTGCGAGACGACCTGCCATTTCCACCTCGCACGAGCTGATTAGCAGGAAAGGAAGAAAGTTCTTTCCACCCACGAAAGCATCACGTGAACACAGAATATTTTCCTGTTATGCTTGTAAAAGTCAAAGAATATGTAAAATGATTCAAAACAGTGCAACAATCCTGAGCAAAAGGTGAAGATTCCAAACAAAAGTTAATTTTTCCTTTATTTTCATGTCTTTTTTGTTTATTCCTGTGTCCATTTATAATCGTAAACAGGTTGGTTGTGTGTGTTTTGCAGGAGAGGAGAAAGATGATAATATTTTCTGTCTGGGTCGAGATAATGGGTGTAACTATGTGTATTTGGGCATGGCCACGAGAGAAAAAAATCGTACATCCACTTGTCACAGCAGCAGGTGGTGAACCGACAATTAAGGTGTGAGAGCATGAAGTGAAGGTCAGTCTCATGTCCCATATGTTCGTCCACTTCCCGAAAGTTTCCAGTTTTCTACAAGTCGCACTGTGTCGAATGATCCAAACCAGTACAACAAACCTGAGCAAAGAGGAAAAGATACCAAGACAAAAATGTATTTTTCTCTTATTATCATGTCTTTTTTGTTTGTGCCTCTATTAACTCATAATCGTAAACAGGTGGTTGTGTATGTTTTGCAAGAGAGGGCAAAGGATATTTTCTGCCTGGGTCAAGATAATGGGTGTAGTTGTGTTTGTTTAGGCATGGCCAGGAGCAAAAAAATTGAAAATCCACTTATCACAGCAGCAGGCTCTGAACTGCTTGATGAGGTGTATGGGAGTGTAGTGTAGTTAAGACGCTCAGAACGTTCGTTCACTTCCCCAAAATTTTCGCCGTTTTTTAAAGGCCATGCTCAAACGACGCCTGCGGCCATTTATCGGCTAAATATCATTCGAGCCGGCGGCCACGGAGGGGTTAAGACGAGAGTGACCAGCATCACTCATCCCTGAGTGGTATTACGTGAGCAATAAACCCCAACAATCCCTTGGATATAAACCTTCATGGGCTCATACCAACTGGAGCACCTTAATTACTCACTAACCACCAGGCATCATAATTTGGTTATATGGTTACCACCCAGTGTAGTAAATGGTTTCCTGGTGTACAGGAAGCCATTTAGCTTGTCACTCAGTGTAGAGTTACCCATGGGCAGAAGGAAGAGGAAAGAATGAAGAAAAGAAAGACAGGAGAGGGAGTGTAAAGTCACCTGTAGGCAGAAAAAATAGGAAAGAGTGAAGGAAAGACAGAAGAGGAAGGATGGAAGAGAGGAAAGGGCAGCACTACATCGAGTGAGTGGATGGTGAGTGCCCCCACCTACCATGAAGCGCCCCTACCTACCACGAGTGTCCCCACCTACCAACAAAAGTAAATAATAATATCCCTTTCCGATATGCCCGAATGAGCTACAAACGCTTTAGTACAGTTAATTTATTTTCACCTATTGTAAATGGGCCACTCCCAGGACTTGAATACTAAGTCGTGGTTGTGTTCGACGGGGCTTTGTTACTAGGTGGGAATGAATTACTTGATACTAAGTCGTGGTTGCATGAAATTCAATGAAGATTCTTCATGAGGCAGTACTGATCCTCCTCGGTTACTCGGCAAATAGAACCTATAATCTGAATAAACCTGGCCATCAACTGAGCTGAAATGGGTAAGAGATTTTTGTCAAGCCAGAACAAACGTATTGAAGTACACTACTGGTGCACATACAGTATGATAATTGTGCGTTGTGTTTTATTCCAGCCTCGTGCCAAGTTTGAGTCGTTTTTGCAATTCCCTTTTGACAATCATGTGTCCGCAAGATGGTATAAATATAAAATGCAAGTCATAATTTCCACTTGCTTTGATCATCTGTCACAACCTTCTGACAGAAAGGATATCTCTTCCCTGAAAACAAATTGCATGAAGAAAGAGTGAAAAAAAAAAGGGGGGGGGAGAATATACAACCATAATCTATTCAATACGTACTTTTTTTTTCCCCCTGCTAGGAGACTTTTCGAATTTGAGGAGTTAGACATAGCTTTATTCAACATACAACGAGTGAATTTTATCAGTGAATAAACTTGTATCGATAATGTCCTCGCATGGAGGGGGTTCAATATATTATAAAAATTATTAGTTGATAGTTTTCTTGCCTTCCCTTCAACAGAGTAAAACAGTTTCTGAATAACGATATATAAATGTGCAGCGAAAAAGTCAGAATGCATCAATCAGTCGTTTTATGGGTGGCCTATCATGGTTCGTATTCTAAGTGCATTTGGAGGATTCGTGACACCCCTTCCTTAGCTATTTCTTCTGGACATTACACGTCAATATCTGCTGTAATGGTATTACTGCGATGTATGCCGATATTAAAACGGTATAAATAGCATACAAGAGAATGTTAAGGTGCATTATGCAAAATAAATTGCAGTGGAGAAGGAGCTACAATTCATTCTATGACACCTAGAATGAGAGAGTTGATTCAAGAGTCAACACAGTTTCAGTACGAGCATATTTCTCCCAGTCATCCTGTGTAGTGTATTTATTTTTTATCATATCTTGGGGCCTTAAGCTGTATTTTAAATAATATGGGAGTTTTCATTGCACCTCTTCCTTACGATTTACACTGTACATTACACCTTGGCATATTCCGGAAGGTTATTTATATTGCTTTTATATCAAACATAATTTGTATGTGTGGCATACTAGAGGATATGGAGGTATAATGTGCAGAATAAATCACTAAGGAAGAGGAGCTAAGAAATCTTCAAAGCCACTCAGAAATCAACTTGGTGTAGCTTGGTGGTGTGTGTATGGATTCCTGTCACCGCGGGGATATACTGGCGATTGTCTTGGAATGATGTCCAGCAATTGCAAACAAACGAGTGAATGTTGGCGTGTCAGGGACGCTGATATAGTGCTGTAATCAGTCACCAGGGCACGTATTCTCATGGGTATGGCTGGCTTTCAAGAACCCCTTTCATATCAGTTCCCTTCTGCATATTTAACTTTAGTGCATCCTCTGTCGAGGAAGATGTTGCATATGTGCCGTAAGTTATTTGTGGGAGAAACGCTAGAGTATGAAGCTATGAACTTTGCGACTATTAGCCAGGACGAGAAATGTGTCAAGTTAAGCACCTTCCTCACAAAATCACACTTTCAGTATCTTGAGGGATAATGTAGGTCTTGCAACGTATTTTCACTTGCTGTGTCGCCACGCATCACGGCTTCTGGGTACCACAACGCAACAATCGGGCCTTAATTTGTCCAACTGTGTGCACACAAAATTCCATCGGTAAAGGTGAAGCCCATAGATTTTCTATACCCCCTCCCCCCGCAACATGTATCACAGTTTATGGCGTCTGTCATAACACTGGGGGAAGGGGAAGGGCGTTACTAAATGTCTTCTGTCTGCACATATGTAGTCAAACGTCTTAATCTCGGCGGGATAACCATGAAGAAATCGCCTCCAAGTCATCCTGTCCTCTGTCATCAGGCTGCCTTTCCGTGATCTCACACCGGCCTTTTTTATATACCCCTCTACTCTACCTCACCCACTGTCTTTCCCTCCCCCGTTCCCCTTCAGCCTTAATCACATTCCTAGTCAACCTCTTTTTCTGTATTCTTCGCACATGACCAAAGCATCTCAGGGCATTTCTACATTTTCCAGCTCATTCACATCAACACCACGATGCTCATTAATTTCCTCATTTGTCTGCCTGTCTCTCTGTATAACTCCATATGCTTCCTTCTCTCAAATAACTCATGTCCAATCTTCTTACTCTTGATTTGTGTCCTTTCGAGGGTCCCTCTCTTAATTAGTGTTAGTGACACATGTTAGGGTCTGAACACTCTTGAAGACCTGGGAGTATCCTTTTGATTTCGTGATTAAGTTTGTCATTATCACTCAAGCCTTGTATTATTAGATTTATGTTAGAGCTTTTAGTTCATCAAAATGTTTCCTTTTTAAGAGAAAAACAAAGTCTAGAATTATGCCCATCGACTGCGCGATTATGCCTATCGAATGCACGAGACATTACTAACACGACCGGCAGTAGTCGGTTTCCAAGCAGTTCTCAATTATTCTACCAGGAAAGGTGAAAATAAACTTTCTCAAGAACGTGACAAGTGAGAAGGGCTGTGTGTGATGCTAAAGTGGCAGCAGATGAGAGGTGGGGTAGGCGGTTGACTGAGAATTTTCAACAGAATAAGAAAATGTTTTGGAAGGAGATGAAAAGGGTGCAAAAGGGACAGTCTGGGAAGGAAGAGTAAAAGCAGAGGATGGAAGGATGTTAATTAAGATGGATGCAATAAGGAAGAGATGGGCAGAGTATTTTGAAAGATTATTAAATGTAGAGGAGGAAAGGGAGGCTGAGACTGTGGCCGATGGCAGGTGCAACTAATAAATGTGTTGGGAGAGTTGAATGATTCTTTGATCGCGATGGAGGAAGTGCAGGAGGCAGCAAAGGAGATGAAAACAGGCAAAGCTGCAGGTATGACTTGGTGTACTGTGGAATGTCTGAAAAGTGGTGGAGTGACTATTGTTGACTGGTTAGTAAGACTGTTGAATATGTGCTTTGTGCAAGGTACGGTGCCAATTGACTGGGGAAGTGCTTGTGTGGTCCCATTCTATAAAGGTAAGGGTGATAAGTATGAATGTAATAGCTTTAGGGGTATAAGTCTGTTGAGTGTTGTACCTAAGATGTATGGTAGAGTGATAATTAAGAGAGTTAGAAAGGGTACAGAGGGAGTGATTGGCTTTAGAAGAGGGAGGGGATGTGTGGATCAGGTGTTTGCTGTGAGACAGGTGTGTGAAAAGTATTTAGCGAAAGATAAGGATGAGTTTTGGGCATTCATGGATTTAGAGAAAGCATATGAAAGAACAGATAGGGAGGCCTTGTGGACTGTGTTAAGACTGTATGGACTTGATGGTAGGTTACTAAAAGTCGTGAAAAGTTTTTATGTAAATAGGGAGCGTGTGTAAGAATGGGAAATACTGTGAGTGATTGGTTTCCCATGAGAGTGGGGCTGCAGCAGGGATGTGTGATGTCACCTTGGTTGTTTAGTATTTATATGGATGGTGTTGTAAGGGAGGTGAATGCAAGAGTCTTAGGTGGAGATCTGAGTCTGATGAATGTTGATGGTGGAGAGTGGAATCTGAAGCAGCTGCTGTTTGCGGATGATAATGCACTGATGGCTGATTCAGAGGAGAGACTGAGACAGTTGGTAGAGGAGTTTGGATGGGTGTGCAAAAGGAGGCAGTTGAAAATAAATGAGAATAACAATAAAATGATAAAGTGTAAGAGGTTGGTAGATGGTAGGAGGATCAATATAGTTTTGAATGGTGAGTTGCTTGAAGAGGTAGAGTGTTTTAAGTATTTAGGGTCACATGTTGCTGTGGATGGAAGAATAGATGCAGAAGTGAAGTTTAGAATGAATGAGGTAGGAAAGGTGCTGGGAGGAATGAAAAAAGTTTTTAGATGTTGTTCGCTTAGGATGGATGTAAAGAGAAGGCGGTATGAGGGTGTTGTGGTACCAAACGCATTATATGGGGCTGAAACATTGAATATGGGTGTAGCAGAGAAGAAAAGTTTGAATGTAATGGAGATTAGGTGTCTCAGGAATATGTGTGGAGTGACGCTTATGGATCAAGTGTAAATTAATGAAGTGCGAAGGAGAACTGGAGTTGTCTGGGGGATGGCTGATTGAGTTGAGCAGGGGGTGTTGCGATGGTTTGGGCATACGGAGAGAATGGATAATGAATAATTGGTGAAAAAGATAACTAGATCTGATATGAGAGGTGTAAGACTGAGAGGAAGACCATGAATAGGATGGATGGAGAGTGTGAAGAGAGCACTGGATGCAAGAGGGATGTCTGTTGGACAAAGAGTGGCTGTGCGTGATAGAAATGAATGGAGGAAATTGTGAATGAATAAATGATGACACAGCCCTGAGGGGATATTCTCCGGCATTTTGTCTGATCAGCTGATCAAGTCAGGTGCAGGTAAGGGGGTGGGTCTATTATGATGTGGCTCGGGTAAACCAGCTCTGCTGTCAGGCCCTGCTGCAGATGTCACTGATTACATTCGCAGTTGACCGTGTGGTGTGGTGAGGTGAGGATCTGTCCCTTCTCCCCTTTGGGGCTAAGTTGCGAATGAATGTGTTTGACTTGATGAGTAAATTGAGAGTGTGTCGTCCTGTCTAGGCTACCTCCCTTTCCTTTCGGGAAGCAGCCTAGGTATAAAGATAGACAGATAGATAGTGACAAGTCCAAAGATAGAAGTCTGATTCTTCCTTTTGCCACTGCACCAACGTCTCACCCACTTCTGTTTCAAATTACAAGGAATTACACCTACTGCAAAATGACTTAGGACCTCCCCCCACAAGGAATTAAAACCACAGATCTCATAGTATATCACAATTTTTATTCATGAAATGCCATTCATTAATATGAAATCATGTTTCCCTTGTTTTTCAGAAGTTGGATGGATTTTGGCATGGAATCACTGAGATCTCTAAAGTACTCTAAGGACATTTCTTTACACCAAACATTTATCAGTTCAGTCTTGAGGTTATCCAGATTGGGTGTCTTCTCTGCTATGATTTTCTTCATCTTTGCCCAGCAGTTTTCTATCGGATTTAGATCCGGACTGTTGCCAGGCCAGTCGAGGACCTCAATCTGATTATCCTGAAGCCATTTGGTCACATTTCTTGACTTGCGACATGGAGCTGAATCGTGCATGAAAAAGTCGCATCCATGAATAGCAAAAAGGTTTAACAAATAATCTTTCAGAACCTGAATGTACCGGCCACCATTCATCATCAATTTCTTCAGAAGAAAGTAGAGGTCTCTCCTTCTCATTTCACCTGAGAAACACCCCCATACCATTACTGATTGTGGGTGCTTAACAGTCGGCACCGTGTAAGCAGGGTCATATCGAGTACGGGAGGCAGGGTGACAAACTTGGCAGAACGTACCTGGAACACTCAAATTGTGCTGTCACTAGAAAACATGACATTACTCATCTAATGTCCAGTGTGCATACTTCTTGGCAAACTGAATGAGCTGCTTCTTCATGCGGTCTGTGAGAAGCAGTTTCTTGGCTGCTGTGTGGCTTTGCAAATCCAACTTCTTCTGCAAGCGGTGTTGGATAGTTCAAATTCAGACGTCTTTTAACAGCTGGGGATGCATTCTCTTCAATTCTGCTGCTGTCAGTCGAGGATTCTTGATTACTTCCCTCTTCAGAAACATATCTCTACCTCTGGAAGTCGTCACCTTCTTTCCACCTCCATGCTTGTGCTCTGGTACGACATCAGGTGGCAGGCCATGCGCTGCAGCAAGAATCTTCATGACAGTCGACACTGCACGTCCAGTACGTTCACAAATCGTGTTGATAGGGACACTAGCCTGCCTCCATGCAATGATACGGACCCTCTCATCCCTTGAGCAGTACTTTCCAGGCACGAAAACTCGACTCTAGGAAAATAACAGGGCAAACAGTAATGCATATGAAAAAAGAGGGAGGTGCAAGCTTGGAGCAATGGGAACATATTCTCCCACTCTCGCTTCTGGGCAAGCACTGACGTGCTGAGTGTTTCTCCACCTCCTGCCGACACCAGAGAAGTTGCCAGTTACTTCTTGCCCAAAAAACTCACATGGTGGAGGTGGAAACACAAAGCGAAGACAGACAACTCTCCCACAGGAATTTTGTGTGTAGGTCCTACGTCAATTTGCAGTGGGTGTAACAAAATGATATCAAATTTCCCCATCCTCCTCCCTAAAAATCTTCCCTGTGCCTGCCTCCCCCCCTCCTTTCCCCCACCACTATTTTTTTTTTTTATGTGAGGAAGAAGGAACCAAAGGCCATGAGCCCGCAGTAACAGTTCCCTCCAAGAGAAAAACAAAATACAATACAGAGCCAAATTCAAGATCCGATCATTTTGAGATGCCTGGACACACTGCGTTTGAAAGACTGGAGATCATAGGCAGCAGGAAATACAGACAGAGGGAGACAGTTCGCGAGTTGACCTGTTGCATAAATGAAAGACTGGGAGTAACGGTTAACTCTTGCATTAGAAAGTTGGACAGAAAAGGGATGAGAGTTTGCTGCCAGACGGGTGCTACGCGCCCGTCGTAGAGGTGGAGGAATGCAAGCAGACAGTTCAGAGGAGCAGTGACCATTAAAGTAGCGATAGAAAAGAGATAAAGATGCAACAGTGCGGCGAAGAGACAGAAGTTGAAGGGAGTCAGTAAGAGGAGGAGAGTTAATGAGACGAAAAGCCATTGACTCCACCCTATTGAGAAGAGCTATATGTGGGGAGCCTCCCCACACATGAGAGTTGTACTCCACACAGGGGCAGATAAAACCCCTGTATAGAGTCAACAATTGTGCAGGGGTAAAGAAAGAGCGGAGTCGGCTTAGCACACCCAATCTCTTGGAAGCAGATTTTACAAGAGATGTAATATGATCTTTCCAAGATAAGTTCCGAGTAAATGAAACCCCAAGCATGTTCAAGGATGATGCAGGATTAAGCTGAATATTATTAAACATTAGTGGGTATACCTGTGGAAGATTTTGTCGGGTTGATAGGTGTAAGAACTGAGTCTTAGATGCATTAAAAACAACCATGTTATTTTTACACAAGTCAGAGATACAAGCCAAGTCAGACATTAGGTGTGCCATAGCCTCATCCCTTGCTTGTTGAAGTAACTGCTGAGATGGGCGTTGCGGGAACCGAATGGAAAGGTGAAGGGTGGAGTCATCAGCGTATGAGTGGATAGGGTTAGATGTACAGCTTAGAAGATCATTGATGAATAAAAGGAAGAGAGTTGGTGATAGGACAGAGCCCTGAGGAACAGCACTGTTGATAGATCTAGGAGAAGAACGATGGCCGTCTACAACAGCGGCTATAGAATGACCAGAAAGGAAGCTAGCGATGAAGGCACAGATAGAAGGATAGAAACCGTAGGAGGGCAGTTTGGAAATAAAAAATTTATGCCAGACTCGATCGAAAGCCTTTGAGATGTCAAGTGCAATGGCAAAGCTTTCGCCAAGGTCCCGAAAGGAGGATGACCAGGAGTCTGAAAGGTAGGTGAGAAGATCGCCAGTGGAACGTCCCTGACGGAACCCGTACTGACGATCGGAAAGAAGGCTGTGATAGGAAAGATGCCTTAAAATTTTTCAATTTAGAATTGACTCGAAAACTTTTGAAATACAGAACGTTAAAGCAATTGGACGATAGTTGGAGGGTTGGGAGTGGTCACCCTTCTTTGGGACTGGCTGAATGAGAGCAAACTTCCAGCAAGAAGGAAAGGTACAAGTTGACAGACAAAGGCGAAAGAGTTTGCCTAGGCAGGGTGTAAGCACAGAAGCACAGTTTTTGAGAACAACAGGAGGGACCCCATCAGGCCCATATGCCTTGTTAGTACTGAGACCAGTGATGGCAGAAAATACATCAGCTGAAGAAATTTTAATGTCAGCCATGAGGAAGTCAGAGGGGGGAAGTGATGGAGGAACAGCACCGGAATCGTGTAAGGTGGAATTGGAGGAGAAAGACTGTGCGAAGAGATCTGCTTTATCAGTAGAAGAAATAGCTACAGAACCATCAGAGTAGAAAAGAGGAGGGAAGGATGATGAGGTAAAGTTGTTAGAAAGGTTTTTGGCAAGATGCCAGAAGGAGCGGAAAGAATTCAAGTTGGAGAGTTGAGAGCATTTAGTATGGATGAAATTATTTTTAGCAGAGCGACGAACAGACTTAGCACGATTCCGGGCAGAAACGTAAAGATGATGTGATTCAGTGGTGGGTTGGCTCCGGTACCTTTTGTATGCCCTCTCCTTGTTGCGGACAGCATTAGAACAAGCGTGATTAAACCAAGGCTTTCTTGCGTTAGTCAAAGGATATGAGAAAGGACTGTATGCTTCCATGCCCGAGAGAATAACCTTCGTAATGCGCAAGGCACACTCAGATGGCTCACGGCCATGGAAGCAATAATCATTCCAGGGAAAATCAAAGAAGTACTGCCAGAGGGCCTCCTAGTCCGCGGCTCCAAAATGCCACAGACGACGTTTCCCTGGAGGGTCCACAGGCCGTACCGGAGTGATAGGACAGGTTAAGGTGATAAGGTTGTGATCGGAGGAGCCCAACGGAGAGAAAAGATTAACAGAGTAAGCAGAAGGATTAGTTGTGAGGAAGAGGTCAAGTATGTTGGAGCTCTCTCCAAGGCGGTCAGGGATAAGGGTAGGGTGCTGTACAAGCTGCTCTAGGTCATTAAGGATAGAAAAGATATAGGCTTGTTCACCAGGTGGATCAGTGAAAGGAGAGGAGAGCCAAAGGTGGTGGTGAACATTGAAATCTCCTAGAATGGAGATTTCTGAGAAAGGAGAAATGGATAGAATGTGTTCCATCGTAGAAGTAAGATAGTCAAAGAATTTTTGATAGTCAGTAGAATTAGGGGATAAGTAAACAGCACAGATATATTTAGTCAAAGAATGACAGGAAAGCCGAAGCCAGAGTGTAGAGAATTCAGAAGAATCGAGTTCAGGAGCACGAGAGCAAGATAAGTCGTTGCGTATATATACACAACAGCCACTTTTGGCTTTGAAATGAGTATAGAGAAAGTAGGAGGATACAGAAAAGGGTTTGCTGTCAGTTGCCTCAGACAGCTGAGTCTCAGTTAGAAAAAGAAGGTGAAGTTTAGAGGAGGAGAGGTGGTGCTCAACAGAGCGAAAGTTAGAGGAAAGGCCGCGAATGTTGCAGAAATGAAGAAGAAGTGAGTCAGACAGTGGTTCCAGGCACCTCGAGTCGTCACCAGGAGAGGGGCGGATGGTGGGGGCATTTATGGTCCCCCCCCTGGGGACTCCGAGGCTTGGTGAAGAGACGCCATATTTTTTTACATTTTGGAAAGGGAAGTGTAGTGTGTACTGTGCATGTAGTTTGGTGTAGATAGAGAAATTTGTACTAGAGAGCATGCTGGCCTACTCTTTGTGTAACTGAGACACTGAAAAAGTTCAGCAAATGGGGATGGTCAGGAACTAGTCCTGAGGGCTGATGAAACGGGAGCTCCAGCCCTCCCTGTCATCAGCTTTCCATCCACCTCGGGAGTACTGCCCTGCTCAACTGGTGCTACAGTCTACTCCTGCTCTGTTCTCTCCTGTTTCCCGAGCCGGTCACACAAGTGAGCTTCTTTTGTTTGCCCTAGTCTCTGGTCACCCATCAATATGCTGGGAACTTGGAAGTAACCGACAATTACAGGTCGTATTCTGGGGCAAAATCATTAACTTGGCAGATCTCTCTTTCCGCCTTTATGACCCCCGAGCACACGATGGACATGATTCTAAAGCTAAGGTTTTGCGAGAGTTAAAAGTCAGACAGGTTTGACTTAGCTTGACTTTTGATGCCATCATTTAATTTTGGGGAGTATTTTCCTGTATATGTGAGTACATGAGTTAGTGATGTGACCACCGGGAGACTTGTACTCCCGGGCTTAGGACTTCTCTCTTTGTTCATGTTCACCCAGCAGTAGAGGGATCTGGATGTAAAGTCGGGTGTTCTATGCTATCTTCTTGCCGGGGTGGAGGAAGAAAAGAACAAAAATAAAGTAGAGAACATAAATCAAGTACTTTAATGTTCCTCATGCAATGGATAGGCCAAAATCTTGCCATTATTATTTCCTCTCCCTCACGCTTCACTCCTCGTTTCTCAAACCCTGTTAAAATTTTGGACCTAGATATACCATAAACGCAGCGACTTTCCTATACCCGATAGGAGTTAATAAAACAAAGCCATTTTCTTTCCTTTTTTTACACTCCAGTTCTTTCCTTTTTTCTTTCGCCTAACCTCTCCCCCATTATCATTTTAGCCTTCAGTCTCGCTGTGTCTGTGCAAGATGTGAAAAGGTCTCACCAATCTGCAAAGAGAAACTAGTGATTCACACCTTTATTTATCGTACATGAGCCACTCTTCAAGTTGCCGTATATCACCAAACAACAGGATACCACGCGCCAGTGCACCGTAGCAAGGACAAAAGTGCCCTTCCTAACACTGATTTTTCGCAGAGCTTGGGAAGATGTCGCAGTTGAAACAAGCAAAATTCATGTTGCTGGATCACAATGAGCACATAATTTCTCCCAGATGAAGTGCTGTTAATGCAGCTTTTCTCCTGGGTGTTTTTAAATGTTTAAATGATGCAGTGATTTGGAAATGATATGGGGATTGGAATGGTTGGTGGCTGCACTATGTGTGTGTGTGTGTGTGTGTGTGTGTGTGTGTGTGTGTGTGTGTGTGTGTGTGTGTGTGTGTGTGTGTGTGTGTGTGAACCAAATAACTCATACAGATTTGATACAATTCTAACAAAGGGTGATAGAAGGGTTTAGGTTAGCGAAGGGGATGACCTTATGTTTTTGAGAAAAATGTTTCAAAGGTCAAGGTTACATGGCCGGATCAACTTAGGCAGTTTTGAAAGGGTCGAGAGTTAGGGAAGAAAGAAGGGATTCGGATTTAAGTCAAAGATCAAAGTTGCAGGGCAAGGTCATATTTCTTTAATATGTCCAAATCTGGCCCTAGGATGCTTAGGTGGGTGTGTCACACCCGACGCTAACCCGGTGTTGCAAGATATTAGTAGATCTCAGGTGAAGATCGTATGCAATGACGCGTTCGTTCCATTATTAAAAGACTTCAGAGTATCGTCTGCCGCCTAGCTAGCGAGGTTGGTATGGAAACATTAGCATACCTTTCATTACCGAGACGAATATTGTTCTTAGCTCAAACACCAATTAATCACTCTGACTCATACCCTTTCCTTACCGTTTCAATATGTGAAAAATGTACATCTATATATCTCTATTCGAAATTAATAAAAAGCCGTCTGAACGCCAAATATTAATACAGATCAATTTAAGATCATCTGCATCGACCTCACACACCACGATTTAGGGTTACAGCAATTTCGGCAGGCGGTTTCGTCCTTCAATGTTTCCGGTTTTGAAAATTATACTTTTTTTCATACGTAACATTTGGTACATTCACTTCAGCATTTG
Organism: Coenobita brevimanus; assembly: GCF_032717465.1. NCBI lineage: Eukaryota > Metazoa > Arthropoda > Malacostraca > Decapoda > Coenobitidae > Coenobita > Coenobita brevimanus. The sequence goes on along the minus strand of NC_136983.1, from coordinate 27,362,133 downwards.
CCGGATGCTGCATTAATCTGTTTTAAAGATAAATGGTAGGAGTTTCAAAATGAACATGCAGGAAGAGTTGTAACATTATGTTCTGAATGTCATCGCACCACTTCTCGTTTTATGTATTTTAGTAACTATTCTGCAATATTTTTCTTTGTAAATCATGTCTAGAAAACTGGTATAATAACTAATGATTCAATTATTGCTGAATTTATATACTATTCACTAATAATTATTTTGCATATTACATCTTAACATTTTGGTGTATTTTATTTCTGTCGTCTTAATATCGACATTGTTTGCGTCATCTACATACAAAATGATACAGAGATTTGATGTGCACAACATTTAGCCTGGGTAAGAGGTGCTACGAAACCTTTGAAGACATTTTAAATAGGACCTTTGACTTATTCTTCTGCTTCATTGTCACTGACAGATATGCCTGCCTCGGGTGAGTGCATAATTAAAGGATAACAAGCGGCTTTGCAAAATTTGAATACTTCTTACCATATTAAAAAAGATATTTTCTTTCACAGAAGGTAAATGAATGTTAATGTACTGTACGTTGTTTCAGATTCTTTTCAGTCCAATGAATTAGTATTATTTTATTTTTGCTGTCTCCAGACAATGATGCGCAACTTTTGCGAGACTTAATGAACTGGAAGAGTTCATTAACCCCATCACTATTAGAGTTTAGTTGTTAGTTGAATGAAATCGTCTGGTGGTTGCAGAAAATTTATGTCATCTATTTGAAGGGGTTAGCAGCTTCATGTGAAAACGAAACCACTCAAATATTTGGTATACATTCCGTACTTCCAATGGCTTATTTACAATGGCTTACCATCCACAGCCATCCCCGCCCATTTCACACTCTCCTCTACTCCCATTTCAACAATATGCATAAGAATAGAACGAAAGAAAAGGTCCAAAGGGTGAAAGTCTGCAAAAAGTTGCTTCTCCCAGAAACGAAACATAGGGAACCAGTGTCTTGATAAATTTGTCTCACGATGCCTGAACATATCGCCTTTAATATGACCGGAGGCAAGTCATAGGGAAATATTGCTTGACAATGTTCCAGAATTGACCTGTTGCATATCTGAAGGACTGGGAGTACTGATTAGCTCTTGCGTTAGAGAGTTGGAAAAAAAACGTTGCTTGACAGGTGCTGTGCACCCACCGTAATCGGCGAGAAATGCAAGCAAACAGTTCATAAGGGCAGAAGACCATTGGCACAAAGATAGGGGAATGAAGATTCAACACTCCGGTCAAGGGAAAACGGCTAATCGAAGTCAGGAAGAGGGCATTTGATGATGATGATGATGATGATAATAATAATAATACTAATCATCATCATCATCATCATCATCATCATCACCATCATCATCATCATCATCATCATCATCACCATCATCATCATCATCATCATCATCATCAACATCATCATCATCATCATCATAAAAAGCCTTTGACGCCACCCTGTATGGAGATGTATGTGGTGAACTGTTCCATACCTGAGATTATGTTTAACACAGGGGAGAATGAAGCCCGTGTACAATGTCAGCAGCTCCACAAGGGTAAAGAATATACGTTGTCTCTTTAGCACACCCAGTTTGTGAGAAGCGGATTTCACAAGGGAAGTAAAGTGATTTTTCCTTATTAGGACCCGAGAGAAAGATAAACCACTGGAATTAAGATGTGAAGTTATGAATTATACAGTGTTGGATACTGAGGGATGTTTTTATAGTGGAGCTTGGCAGGATGAGAGATAGCCGAGTTGAGTATTTGATGCATGAAAGGTGGCAGGTTTCGTTCACCTTAGTTACAAAAATTATGTATAAGAAATCTCAGGTGTGCCATAGTTTCATGTTGTGATTTAATATAACTGCTGTGATTTACGTTCCGTAAAGTGAGTGGAAAAGTGACAAATGGAGACAACAGCTTACGAGTGAATATGGACAGATGTGCAGTTGAAAAGACTGCTAACGAAAAAGAGGAAGTGGGTTGGGGAGAGGAAAGAACCATGAGGCAGTGGACGATATATATATATATATATATATATATATATATATATATATATATATATATATATATATATATATATTATTACATAGCCTATGATTTCATCATCCTTTGTGTAATTTTAACGCACAGTATGCTGCATGTTTGATCACGAGCGTGTTCTGCCACAGTTCCCCCCTTCTACCGTTATAGTAGAGTAAGTCGTCATTTCTGTTGTTTCAGTGCGGGATTTACATCTCTTTGTCCCCATGGCTTCATTTGCGCGTCCCTCTTACAAGTTGTATCAAGCTCTGCTGGCCCCTATATAATGAGCTCAGTCTCTGCATCATTGCCACTTAGATCTGCTCCTCATTTTGCTCACATCTCTGTCCTCCCCTGTACAGTTATTATTATTGTGAGTGCTCAAGAAAACTCCAAACATCTAGCAGCTGTGTGTAATTTGAGTATAACTGTTGTTGCATTTTTTCTTGTACTGTGTAGCATAGGGTTGATTCTTAGGCCTAGTGAGGTCTTTGTGATTGATGTGGGGTTTTATATCAGTCATTTTAAATAATATTTTGTATCTGTAATCATTTATCTTGCATTAACTGAGCATTACCTTGTGTATTTTTATTTTATCAGGGCTGACTTAGATAAATTTACTCTTGCTAATTTCGTGTTAATAGAGGCTATTGCAGTTAACCATATATTTAACCTGTTTATTTGCCATTACATTATCCTTATGAGTCCTGAATGTTTTGTTGTTAGTTTGTGCATTAAACTTTAACTTGTAATTTTACCTAACTCTTTTGTTTTGAACCTGGAACTTTACGGGACAGTAGTGATTTTTAGCATTCTCACTTAAAGTGTACATTATCTTTCTCTGTTCCGTAACATAAATTTGGCGACCTCGCCAGGATATTCAGGATATTATCATAAGGATATTACTTCATATTTTGTGACTGTTATTTATTAATTATGTCTACTATTACTACGCTTGATGAAGCCAAAGATTTTTTGTCAAATGTGCAAACAGTGTTGGATGTAGAAAACAGAACAAAGAATGAACTTAAGCTTGTTGCTCAACAATTGGGAATTGCAGTTCACTCTCATCATTCTAAAGATCAAGTTGTTGACATGATTAATGAAAGCTTGTTTAATGTAACTCCTCCAAATGAGCAAACGCAGATTGAATTAGCTAAGTTACAGCTAGCTCTGCAGGAGGCTCGCGTTAAGGAGGCACAGATACAGGCTCAGGCACAAGTTGAACTTGCCAGGATTCAGGCAGACCATGAGTTTCGCATGAAACAAGGTGGAACTGGATCATCTAGCTCTGATGATTTTGATGTGGCTAAAAATGTTAAACTTGTCCCTCCTTTTAATGAATCTGATTTAACAAAGTATTTTCAGTTGTTTGAGAGGGTAGCTACAGGTTTTAATTGGCCCAAAAAGTATTGGCCAGTACTCCTTCAAATTGTTCTCACCGGTAAAGCTCAAGTAACTTATGCATCTTTGCCTCAGGATCAGTCTGATAATTATGATGTAGTTAAGAGCTTGATTCTTAAGGCCTATGAGCTTGTTCCTGAAGCTTATAGAGTAAGATTTAGGACAACTTACAAGCAAGATAAGCAATCCCATGTTGAGTATGCAAAAATCAAAGAAGATCTGTTAGAGCAGTGGTTAAATTCTAAGAATGTGGATTCTGATTTTGACAAATTTAAGCAGATGATTTTGCTGGAGGACTTCAAAAGGTGTATTAGTAAAGATGTAAGCCTATATCTTGATGAGAGAAGAATAGATAATTTGTCTGATGCAGCAGTTTTAGCTGATGAGTATGTTCTCACTCACAAGAGATATTCTAGAGAAAAAGGGAAAGCTGAGAGTAAGTACGTTGCCTCTACTCAGAGTACAGGTAACAGGAAAGAGAATAAGGATGATGTTTCTCAGGAAGCAAATACCAGCTTCACCTCTAGATTTCAGAAAAGTAAATGTACTTATTGTAGTAAGCTTGGTCATACTACGGAGAGATGTTTCAGGAGACAGCGTGATGTGAACAAAAAGGAGTCTTTAAATATTCAGTCAATTGGTCCAGTGTCCACTCTTGAGAGTTCCCAGAATTCTTTAACTGAGTTAACTGAACCTGCTTTGAGGGGTAACTTAAATTCTCATGATGGAGCTCCTCTTTTGAGCAGTAACGTGGGTGACACTCTCAAGAGTTCATGTGCTAATTTCCTGTCTGATGGTTTTGTCAGTCCTCTGGACAGTAATGACAGGAATTCAGTTAAAATATATCGTGATACAGGTGCTTGCCAATCCCTTATGCTGACCAGTGTTCTAGGCTCTAATGTTAATTCCTCTGATGAAACGGTAATCTTACAAGGTGTAGGGAATAATTACTTCTCTGCCCCTCTGTGCAGAGTGAATTTAGAGTCTGGTTTTGTTAATGGTTCCGTTATGGTTGGGTTGGTTGAGACACTCCCAATGTCAGGTGTAACTTTCTTACTTGGAAATGATATTGGTGGAAGTCAAGTGTGTCCAGCTCCTCAGTTGTCTAGTGAGCCAGTGGCTGCGTCCCAGGATTGTGATGTCCCTGATGTGTTCCCTGCATGTGCTGTCACTAGGGCTAAGTCTAAAGTTACTGGTGATTTAGAGGATAATGATGATGATGATGTTATCCTAGCTGACACTTTTCTTGCTAATTTGGACCACTCACCAGATGAGGCAGTACCCCGTAGTGTTGATAATTTGTCTCGTCAAGAGTTGGTTGAGTTGCAGGTTGCTGACCCTGAGTTGAAAGGTCTAGCTAACTCTGCTTACAGTGAAGAAGAGTCAGCCGGTGCTTCTACTTGTTATTATGTAAAGTCAGGAGTACTTATGAGGAAGTGGAGACCCCCAACAGCATCAGCCGACTGTGAATGGGAGGTTGTACATCAAGTTGTCATCCCTCGTGTTTGTAGGCAGGATATCATTAGAGTGGCTCATGATTCCAGTTTGGCAGGACACCTTGGAGTGAGGAAGACTGTGGCACGCATTTTGAAACACTTCTACTGGCCAGGTATCTTCAGGGATGTTTCCTGGTATTGTAAGTCTTGTCACACCTGTCAAGTTGTGGGGAAGTGTAATCAGACCGAAAAGGTTGCACCTCTAGTTCCCATTCCTCCTTTTGAGGCGCCTTTCACCCGTGTGTTGGTGGATATTGTGGGCCCTCTTCCAAAGACTTCTTCAGGATTTTCTTATGTGTTGACCATGATTGATATGGCTACTCGTTATCCTGAAGCCATTCCACTTAGAAATATCTCAGCAAAGAACGTGGTTAAGGAAATGCTAGGGTTCTTCACAAAGTTTGGTCTGCCCAAGGAGGTACAGTCAGACCGGTGAAGTAATTTCATGTCGAATGTTTTCAAGCAGTCTCTGAAAGAGTTGGGCATCACCCAGATCACGTCTTCAGCTTACCATCCCCAGACCCAAGGAGCGTTGGAGAGATATCATCAAACACTCAAATCGATGCTCAAGAAATACTGTTTGGAACATCAGAAAGACTGGGATAAAGGTCTTCCATTCGTTGTGTTTGCCGCAAGAGAATCTCCAAATGAATCACTGGGCTTCTCACCTTTTGAACTACTGTTTGGCCATGAAGTAAGAGGACCCCTTAAGTTACTCAAGGAATGCTGGCTGTCGGAGGAAGATGACGTCAACCTGCTGGAGTATGTGATGAAGTTCAAAGAACGGCTGTCCACTGCTTTACAGCTGGCGAGAGAGAATTTAGGAGCTGCTCAGGAGAAGATGAAGACTTGGTATGATAAGAAGTCCAGGTTGCGCCACTTTCAGCCAGGAGATCAGGTTTTGATTCTGCTACCAGTTCATGGGCAACCTCTTCAAGCCAAGTTTAGTGGTCCTTATTTCGTGGAGAAGAAACTCAGTGATGTCAACTATGTCATCGCCACACCAGATCGTAGAAAGAACAAGCAACTTTGTCACATCAACATGCTAAAGTTATATCACAGGCGGGACGAAAATAATCCAGTCTGCACTGTAGCTGTTCCACCCGAGTCTACAAGTGAAGTTCTCCCATGCAGCATGAGCCTGAGTGATAGTTTGGGGAAGAATCCTGATATCATGAATGATCTCCAGACTAAGCTTTCTCATCTACCTTCCAAGGAAAGGCAGGAGTTTTCGGCATTACTGCAGGAGTACCCGCAAGTGTTCCGTGTTGATGCATGATGTCGATGTTGGAGACGCAAAGCCAATTAAATTGCCTCCTTACCGTGTGAACCCAGTGAAAGTTCCTCTCATCCAGAAGGAGCTTGGCTACCTGTTGGACCACAAGATGATTGAGCCCTGTCAGAGTGAGTGGAGTTCTCCTGTCACTCTGGTCCCTAAGCCAGGTGGGTCACAGCGGCTTTGCATTGACTACAGACGTGTTAATCAGATAACCAAAACAGACACTTACCCTCTCCCTCGCGTGGAAGATTGCATAGACAAGATCGGAAAGGCTAGGTACATAAGTAAGTTTGATTTGTTAAAGGGATACTGGCAAGTACCTATGACTGAACGTGCTAGGGAGATCTCATGTTTTGTAACATTAGGAAAGACATTTGCATGTTCTGTAATGCCATATACAGATTGTTTTAGAGTAATAAGAAATTTCCTTTGTAAATTTCTTTTTTCTTTGTGGGGAGGTGTTACATAGCCTATGATTTCATCATCCTTTGTGTAATTTTAACGCACAGTATGCTGCATGTTTGATCACGAGCGTGTTCTGCCTCAGTTCCTCCCTTCTACCGTTATAGTAGAGTAAGTCGTCATTTCTGTTGTTTCAGTGCAGGATTTTCATCTCTTTGTCCCCATGGCTTCATTTGCGCGTCCCTCTTACAAGTTGTATCAAGCTCTGCTGGCCCCTATATAATGAGCTCAGTCTCTGCATCATTGCCACTTAGATCTGCTCCTCATTTTGCTCACATCTCTGTCCTCCCCTGTACAGTTATTATTATTGTGAGTGCTCAAGAAAACTCCAAACATCTAGCAGCTGTGTGTAATTTGAGTATAACTGTTGTTGCATTTTTTCTTGTACTGTGTAGCATAGGGTTGATTCTTAGGCCTAGTGAGGTCTTTGTGATTGATGTGGGGTTTTATATCAGTCATTATAAATAATATTTTGTATCTGTAATCATTTATCTTGCATTAACTGAGCATTACCTTGTGTATTTTTATTTTATCAGGGCTGACTTAGATAAATTTACTCTTGCTAATTTCGTGTTAATGGAGGCTATTGCAGTTAACCATATATTTAACCTGTTTATTTGCCATTACATTATCCTTATGAGTCCTGAATGTTTTGTTGTTAGTTTGTGCATTAAACTTTAACTTGTAATTTTACCTAACTCTTTTGTTTTGAACCTGGAACTTTACGGGACAGTAGTGATTTTTAGCATTCTCACTTAAAGTGTACATTATCTTTCTCTGTTCCGTAACAAGTATATATATATATATATATATATATATATATATATATATTATATTATATATATATATTATATTATACTATATATACTGTATATCTATCTATTGCCAGACGCCTCAATCCCGTTTGGGGTGGCCACAAACAAATCGCCTCCACGTCGTCCTGTCCCCCGCCATTTCACTGCCCTGCTCCCAACTCACACACCCCTCTCTCATATACTGTACCTCTCCACCCCATCCCTCCATCTCATCCTCGGCCTCCCTCTCCCTCTTCCCCCCTCCACCTCACTCACATACACTCTCTTCGTCACTCTTTCACCCTCCATCCTCTCCACATGGCCAAACCACCTCAGTGTGTTACTCATAACACTTCCTATCACATCCACATCCACACCACAACGCTCCTTTATATCCTCATTCGTCAGCCTGTCTCTCCATGTGACTCCACAGGCTCCTCTTAAATAACTCATTTCCACTGCTCTCACTCTTGATTTGTGTCCTTCCAACAATGTCCAAGCTTCACTTCCATGCGTTAGAGTTGGTATCACAATACTGCCATGTAGTAACTTTTTCACTTCCATGCCCACTTCCCTGTTTCTTATCACTGCTTTCATAGAACCAGCAACCTTTCTTCCCTGCTGTACCCTTTCAAGCACTTCACCCTCCAAACCTCCATCCTTACTCATCACACTACCCCAGTAATTAAACGTACTCACATTTTCCAATTCCTCACCATCCAACCACTCTGTACATTCACTGACTTCACCTCTCTCAAAGACCATCACTTTACTCTTCCTTACATTCTCCTTTAGATTCCGTTTCTTGCACACTCTCCCAAACTCATCCACCAAGCCTTGCAGCTCCCCTTCGTCTTCACTCAACAATACAGTATCATCTGCAAACAACAGTACAGGGAGTTTCCAAACACTATCCTCTCTCACCAGGGCCACTCCAACATCCACTGCCCTACCTTGTACCTCTTTTATTACCCCATCCATGAACAGATTGAACAACCATGGAGACATGACACATCCCTGTTTCAACCCAACCTCCAAAGAGAAAAATTCACTTAGTTCACCATCCACACGCACTGCAGCCTTAGCACCATCATACATACTCTTCACAGCATTCAACAACTTTCCATCTACTCCATATATTCTTAATACTTTCCACAATCCTTGTCTATCCACCCTGTCATATGCTTTCTCCAAATCCATGAAAGCTGCATACAACTTCTTTCCCTTCTCTAGAAACTTTTCCACTAAAGATCTAAGAATGAATATCTGATCTATACAACCTCTTCCTTTCCTAAAGCCTCCCTGTTCTTCTCCAACTAATTCCTCTGTTCTTTCTCTAACTCTGTCAATAAGTATCCTACCATACACTTTTCCTATTATACTAAGAAGACAAATGCCCCTATGATTACCACACACTTCTTTTTCCCCTTTTCCTTTGTACAAGGGAATAATTATACCTGACTTCCAATCCTCCGGAATTCTACCTTTCTCCCAAGCCAATCTGTACATCTTCCACATCCATTCTACTACTATCCCCCATGCTTCAGCATTTCACCACACACTCCATCAATTTAACTTTCTTCATTGCTTTGACAACTATCCTACTGATTTCTTCCTGTCTTCTCACCTCCCTCCTCCCAACCATTCTCCAGCCACTTATACTCGCATTACTTCCATCCTGTATGTTCAACAATTCCTTAAAGTGTTCTCTCCATCTGCTCACTTTTTCTCCCGTGTCCACTAGTAATCTACCATTTTTATCATTCACTCCCCTGCTAACCTCACTTCCACCCTGTCTTACTCTCTTCATCTCTTTCCAGAACATCTTAGTCCCTCCACTTTACACTCAAATTCCTTCCACTCGTGATTTAAGGTAGCCCCACAGAAAAAAAAATCCAAGGGGCAAGGTCAGGGAAGCGGGCTGGCCACCCAACATCGCCACGCAACGAGATCACCCAGTCCAGAAACATTTCCCTCAGCACTTGCAATGATCTTCGAGCTGTGTGTGCCGTAGCTCCATCTTGCTGAAACCACACACTTATCGACCCGAAACTCTTGAAGCCCTTAAGGTTCCTATTCAGCAGGAGATAGCCGCTGTTGCGCTCGACATAACCCGTCGAGTCATGGCAGCCTTCAGAAATCGCCTCCAAGCGTGTATAGACAATGACGGCCACCATTTGAAGTATGTCATCTTTAAAACATGATGAATAAAAACTGTACTGAATGAAGTTTCATGTGTGCAAATAATATTTTGATTATCTTTAACCATTTTTTTTCATTTACTTTCGAAATGTTGGAGGTTTTTCCGGGTCACCCTGTATATATATCTATATTTATCTCTCTCTCTCTGTCTCTCTCTGTCTTTCTCTTTATATTTCGATGGGGGGCGTCACCAAGCAGAGATATATCATCAATATATGTCATGTTTAGGTTGTTATCCATTAAAGTTGCAGAAACCACCTCTGCTACTGCTGCTACTACTCGTATTACTACTACTACTACTACTACTGGTACTAGTACTACTACTACTACTACAACTAATACTAGAAGTAACAGTAGTCATTACTGATTTTCACCTATTACCTTAAGTTGAGATCTTTGTATCAACTGAATCTGCAGAGAGGCAGCCTGCAGTCCCAGCGGACCCAGGTTCAAATCCCGGCTGGGGCAGAGAACAGTTTAAGAATTTGAATTTCATAAAAACAGACTTTCCTGATCTACCAGAAGACCCGCCGACATGTCATAAAAGTACCCCCGCTAATACCAGTATGCCAGTCCTGTATGAGACAGCCCTAGCATGTATTCAATATGGACGGTGGGTGGTAGCGCAGTAGTGACATGTGGATTGTGGAGGTGTAGGAGGATTACTGGGCCTTAGGATAGGCCACTGCCCCCAAGAAATAGGCCCTGAAGTCTTTGCCCAGAGTCGGACACAAAAAAATATACATATATATCAGTATCATTAAGCTTCGCCATTTGTATTAATATTTTTCTTTGCATTATTTTTCTTAGATATTGATGATATTATGCAGGAATGTACCCCAGGGTAACCCAAGCACTTGTACCAAATATAAATGACCTTGACCTATTTTTGAAGGTGATATACTAATTTTTATCCTATAAGCTCCATATATGAAACTGAAATATCTCAGAAGCTAATTGGGATACAGTTGTTTGGTTGAAAATCCTATGATAAAAAAAAAGTTGGCTGAGAATTTTGGCTGGATATTTTGCCATTTAGCCTAGTGGAAAGTATTGAATTAAAATCTGCTCAGTATTTTCTTTGTAACACATATTAGAGAAAACCACAAAACGGTAAAGCTGTAACTTTACAGAAATATAACTGTAGTCACTCATTTAAAACGAATATGATTACAGGTAAGCCAGTTATTGAGACAAAAGTAAAATGTACCCATGCATTCTTCCACACCTTTGTCTTCAGATTAGGATATTACAGAAGAAACTAGGTTAATCTAAGTACATGTTCCAAATATGAAAGGCCTTGAACTGCTTTTAAAGGTCACAGACATGTTTATGATGCCAAAATTTCATACCTTATATACCATAAATAACTATAGCTAAACTTCCTTATTGGGGCTACACAATAAGTAAATACATAGTTAGTTACTAAGTTATTATTATTCCGTAACTTTCTTCGCCGATCTCCATTATATTAATTGATGATGTTGAGTACAGCACCATGACCATATTGCACTGGCCAGTTCCAGTGACCTTGACCTACTTTCCAAGGTCACAGGTCCAAAAATGACCAAAATTCATGAACTCTGAACCTCAATTTACTCCAAAAGTATTATAGATACATGATCGTGGAAGCGGATCCCGTTATAAAATTTGAAGGCCAATCGTGTGTGACATTACGATATTTGGAACACCCCACAGTTCAAGAATTTTCAGTTGCTCTTCCGTACAGGAAGAACCAAAGCACGAATAAGGCACATCTTGGCCCTAGAGATGTTGTCTGATCCTGGACCAGATCTGTATCTTTCTTGGTGGCAAACTAACCCAGGATTTTTGAGTTACTACAAAAAAAAAAAAAAATCATAGTTGGATATGAGTAACCGTCTCTGACAGTTACAGTCTTCTGTTTGTTATTACTGTTATTGATCTCCACCTATTACCACTGGTGAAGGTCATTGTAATCGTCACTATATTTATTATTATTATTCCGTCACTCTTTGTCTCCAATTTTTTCATACTGAGAATGCACAGCACCGTCACCCTATTACAATGACCCATTTTCAGTTATCTTGACCTACTTTTCAAGGTCACAGGTCCAGAAACACCCAATAATCATTAAATTTTCAACTTCCATTTTCTCCAAAACTATTATACTTATATAACCATGGAAGTAAATCCCATGACAAAATTATTTTCCAAACATTTGTATGAAAAAAAATTGAAGGTCATTCATGCGTGACAACGATATTTGGAACTCCTCGTTTTTCAGCAGTTTTCAATTGCTTTCCCGTACAGTAGAAACCAATGCCTAAATGAGGCACTTCTTGGTGATAGTTTTGTCTGGTCTAGGATCAGGTCTATACTTTTTGGTGGAAGTCTGACCAACTGTTTTTGAGCTATTACAAAAGACAATATTCTCATACGTGGAGATCAGTAACTGTCTCTGACAGTCACACTCTTCTAGTGATTATTATTATGATTCTTGTTATTATTATTATATTTTTATTATTACTATAATAATAATAATAATAATAATAATAATGATAATAATAATGATAATAATAATATTAATAATAATAATAATTATTATTATTATTATTATTATTATTATTATTGTGGTAGATGGGGGCGCTCACCATCCATTCAATCGATGTAGTGCTGCTCTCGGGTGTCTGCCCTTTCCTCTCCTCCATCCTTCTTTCCTTCCATCCTCTTCTGTCTTTCTTTCCTTCATTCTTTCCTCGTCCTTCTGCCTACGGGTGACTTTACACTCCCTCTTCCGTCTTTCTTTCCTTCATTCTTTCCTCTTCCTTCTGCCTGTGGGTGACTCTACACTGAGTGACAAGCCAAATGGTTTCCTGTACACTAGGAAACCATTTACTATGCTGGGTGGTAACCATATAACCAAATTTTGGCACTGTGAAGATTATTATCCAAAGGGTGGTTGGGGTTTATTGCTCATGTAATGCCACTCAGAGATGAGTGAGGCTGGTCACTCTCATCTTAAATGTCAGGACCAACTGCCTTGCTCCGGGCTCCTACGTCCTCATGGGGCAACGTAGGATTGGATGATGGATGGATGGATAATTTTTATTATTATTATTATTATTATTATTATTATTATTATTATTATATTTTTATTATTATTATTATTATTATTATCATTATTATTATTATTATTATTATTATTATTATTTCATTCACCCATCATCCAATCCTATGTCACACCATAGAGGAGCGTAGGAACCCAGGGCTAGACAAGTTGGTCCTGACATTTAAGATCGGAGTGACCAGCCTCACTCATCCCTGAGTGGCATTACGTGAGCAATAAACCCCAGCCATCCCTTGGATATAAACCTACATGAGCTCAATCCGATTGCAGCGCCTTTGTTATTCACTAAACAACCATGCATCATAATTTGGTTATATAGTTACCACCCAGCATAGTAAATGGTTTCCTGGTGTACAGGAAACCATTTGGTTTGTCAGTCAGTGTAGAGTCACCCATAGGCAGAAGGAAGAGGAGAGAATGAACGAAAAAAAAAAAAAAGACAGAAGAGGGAGTGTACAGTCACGCGTAGGCATAAGGAAGAGGAAAGAATGAAGGAAAGAAAGACAGAAGAGGACGGAAGGAAAGAAGGAAGGAAGAAAAAAGAGGGCAGTCACCCGAAAGCAGCACTATATCAAATGAGTGGATGGTGAGCGCCCCCCACCTACCACTAATGATGATGATGATGATGACGACGATTGTTATTATTATTATTATTATTATTATTATGCCACTTTTTGTCTCAGATTTTCATAACTGTTATGGAGGAGTTACAGCACCAGTCGATCAGGGCAGTACTCCCGAGGTGGATGGAAAGCTGATGACAGGGAGTGCTGGAGCTCCCGTTTCATCAGCCCTCAGGACTTTCCTGACCATCCCCCTTTGCTGAACTTTTTCAGTGTCTCAGTTACACAGAGAGTAGGCCAGCATGCTCTCCAGTACAAATTTCTCTAACTATCTACAGCAAACTACATGCACAGAACACACTACACTTCCTATTCAAAATTCAACAAAAATGGCGTCTATTCACCAAGCCTCGGAGTCCCCAGGGGGGGGGACCATAAATGCCCCCACCATCCGCCCCTCTCCCGGTGACGACTCGAGGTGCCTGGAACCACTGTCTGACTCTCTTCTTCTTCATTTCTGCAACATTCGCGGCCTTTCCTCTAACTTTCTCTCTGTTGAGCACCACCTCTCCTCCTCTAAACCTCACCTTCTTTTTCTAACGGAGATTCAGCTGTCTGAGGCAACTGACAGCAAACCCTTTTCTGTATTCTCCTACTTTCTCTATACTCATTTCAAAGCCAAAAGTGGCTGTTGTGTATATATACGCAACAACTTATCTTGCTCTCGTGTTCCTGAACTCGATTCTTCTGAATTCTCTACACTCTGGCTTCGGCTTTCCTGTCATTCTCTGACTAAATATATCTGTGCTGTTTACTTATCCCCTAATTCTACTGACTATCAAAAATTCTTCGACTATCTTACTTCTACGATGGAACACATTCTATCCTTTTCTCCTTTCTCTGAAATCTCCATTCTAGGAGATTTCAATGTTCACCACCACTTTTGGCTCTCCTCTCCTTTCATGGATCCACCTGGTGAACAAGCCTACATCTTTTCTATCCTTAATGACATAGAGCAGCTTGTACAGCACCCTACCCATATCCCTGACCGCCTTGGAGAGAGCTCCAACATACTTGACCTCTTCCTCACAACTAATCCTTCTGCTTACTCTGTTAATCTTTTCTTTCCATTGGGCTCCTCCAGTCACAACCTTATTACCTTAACCTGTCCTATCACTCCGGTACGGCCAGTGGACCCTCCAGGGAAACGTCGTCTGTGGCATTTTGGAGCCGCGGACTGGGAGACCTTCAGGCAGTACTTCTTTGATTTTCCCTGGAATGATTATTGCTTCCATGGCCGGGAGCCATCTGAGTGTGCCTTGCGCATTACGGAGGTTATTCTCTCGGGCATGGAGGCATACATTCCTTTCTCATATCCTTTGACTAACGCAAGAAAGCCTTGGTTTAATCACGCTTGTTCTAATGCTGTCCGCAATAAGGAGAGGGCCTACAAAAGGTACCGGAGCCAACCCACCCCTGATTCACATCATATTTACGTTTCTGCCTGGAATCGTGCTAAGTCTGTTCTTCGCTCTACTAAAAATAATTTCATCCATACTAAATGCTCTCAACTCTCCAACTCGAATTCTTCCCGCTCCTTCTGTCACCTTGCCAAAAATCTTTCTAACAACTTTATCTCATTATCCTTCCCTCCTCTTTTCTACTCTGATGGTTCTGTAGCTATTTCTTCTACTGATAAAGCAGATCTCTTCGCATAGACTTTCTCCTCCAATTCCACCTTAGACGATTCCGGTGCTGTTCCTCCATCACTTCCCCCCTCTGACTTTCTCATGGGTGACATTAAAATTTCATCAGTTGATGTATTTTCTGCCATCACTGGTCTCAGTACTAACCTGATGGGGTCCCTCCTGTTGTTCTCAAGAACTGTGCTTCTGTGCTTACACCCTGCCTAGGCAAACTCTTTCGCCTTTGTCTGTCAACTTGTACTTTTCCTTCTTGCTGGAAGTTTGCTCTCATTCAGCCAGTCTCAAAGAAGGGTGACCACTCCCAACCCTCCAACTATCGTCCATTTGCTTTAACGTCCTGTATTTCAAAAGTTTTCGAGTCAATTCTCAATAGAAAAATTTTAAGGCATCTTTCCTATCACAACCTTCTTTCCAATCGTCAGTACGGGTTCCGTCAGGGACGCTCCACTGGCGATCTTCTCACTACCTTTCAGACTCCTGGTCATCCTCCTTTCGGGACTTTGGCGAAAGCTTTGCCATTGCACTTGACATCTCAAAGGCTTTCGATCGAGTCTGACATAAATCTTTAATTTCCAAACTGCCCTCCTACGGTTTCCATCCTTCTATCTGTGCCTTCATCACTAGCTTCCTTTCTGGTCGTTCTATAGCCGCTGTTGTAGACGGCCATCGTTCTTCTTCTAGATCTATCAACAATGGTGTTCCTCAGGGCTCTGTCCTATCACCAACCCTCTTCCTTTTATTCATCAATGACCTTCTAAGCTGTACATCTAACCCTATCCACTCATACGCTGATGACTCCACCCTTCACCTTTCCATTCGGTTCCCGCAACGCCCATCTCAACGGTTACTTCAACAAACAAGGGATGAGGCTATGGCACACCTAATGTCTGACTTGGCTCGTATCTCTGACTGGGTAAAAATAATATGGTTGTTTTTAATGCACCTAAGACTCAGTTCTTACACCTATCAACCCGACAAAATCTTCCACAGGTATACCCACTAATGTTTAATAATATTCAACTTATCCTGCATCATCCTTGAACATGCTTGGGGTTTCATTTACCTGGGACTTATCTTGGAAAGATCATATTACATCTCTTGTAAAATCTGCTTCCAAGAGATTGGGTGTGCTAAGCCGACTCCGCTCTTTCTTTACCCCTGCACAATTGTTGACTCTATACAGGGGTTTTATCTGCCCCTTTGTGGAGTACAACTCTCATGTGTGGGGAGGCTCCCCACATACAGCTCTTTTCAATAGGGTGGAGTCAAAGGCTTTTCGTCTCATTAACTCTCCTCCTCTTACTGACTCCCTTCAACCTCTGTCTCTTCGCCGCACTGTTGCATCTTTATCTCTTTTCTATCGCTACTTTAATGGTCACTGCTCCTCTGAAGTGTCTGCTTGCATTCCTCCACCTCTATGACGGGTGCATAGCACCCGTCCGGCAGCAAACTCTCATCCCTTTTCTGTCCAACTCTCTAATGCAAGAGTTAACCGTTACTCCCAGTCTTTCATTTATGCAACAGGTCAGCTCTGGAACTGTCTCTCTCTGTCTGTATTTCCTGCTGCCTATGATCTCCAGTCTTTCAAACGCAGTGTGTCCAGGCATCTCAAAATGATCGGATCTTGAATTTGGCTCTCTATTGTATTTTGTTTTTCTCTTGGAGGGAACTGTTACTGCGGGCTCATGGCCTTTGGTTCCTTCTTCCTCGCATAAAAAAAAAAAAAAAACATGACCCTATTACACTGAATCAGTTTCAGGTGACCTTGACCTACTTATGAACGTCACAGGTCCAAAATTTTCCAAAAATCATGACTTTCATCCTCAGTTTAATCCAGAACAATTATATATGCATGAGCACGGAAGGAAATCCCGTGACAATATTGTTTTCCAAAAATTATGTATGGACAAAATTTTACAGTCATTCATGCGTGACATTACGGTATGTTGGACACCCACTTATCAACTGCTCATGCTTACAGGAAAAACCAAAACATAACTGAGGTACTTCTTGGCCCTGGAAGTTTTGTCTTGTCCTGGACCAGGTCTGTAGACATTTTGGTGGCAGTTTGAACGTTTTTTGAGGTATTAAAAAAAAAAAAAAATTAAATTGTGTCTGTCAGTATTTTCATAGATGGGGATCAGTAACTGCCTCTGAAAGTTACAGTCTTCAAGTCAATATTATTATTATTATTATTATTATTATTATTATTATTATTATAGTGCTGCCTACTTTTTCCTTAGCCTTTATCATTCTTTTTCTGTGCTTGCCCTTCTCTCTTCCTATTTCTCCCATCTTTCCTGTCACTTCTTATTGCCTTTTTTTCCTTTACAGGTGGCTTTACATTGAGTGACAAGCCAAATGGTTTCCTGTAAGCCAGGAAACCATTTACAACGCTGGGTGGTAACCATATAACCAAACCTTACGTGCTCCCTACGTGTCAACAAGTGGGTTGGTGGAGGGTTAGTGCCCCTCCCTGTAAAACAAATAACTCAAAGTCAAATGGCCACCCCTTACAGGATTATGGCGTCTGGCAATAGATAGATAGGTAGATTATTATTATTATTATTAGTAGTAGTAGTAGTAGTAGTAGTAGTAGTACTAGTGGTAGTAGTAGTAGTATAAATATAATTATTATTATTATTATTGTTATTACTATTATTATTATTATTATTATTATTATTATTATTATCATCATCATCATCATCATCATCATCGTGATCAATTATTCGTTTTATTTCGTGTATAGACACGCGCAGCTTTTTGGGGGTCAGGGGTGAAGTGACGTCAGCTGTGTGTGTGGCGGGGAGAGAGAGAGAGAGAGAGAGAGAGAGAGAAAGAGAGAGAGAGAGAGGTGTTGGGCAGGAGAACGGGAGACAAGCCTCGACGCTCCCACACCTTACCTCGCCCCTTTCTCTGTTACGTTCCCTCCTATTTGCTGAAAATGAAAGCAATAAATTGTTTCTTCACTAGAGTATAATGGATTGATGAATAAAACAGGGCAGTGTCCAACTGATTTTTGTATAAATAACGTCTCAACAAAGCGTCGGACAAGGATTTAACTTTGGAGCATGTTTGCAGATTTCATTGTTGTAAAATTATGCTTATCCTACCAAATATGACCTTAAGGCATTTATACAGAGTAATATGTATTTCACTTCACATCCGTCACCGGCATGCACGCAAAGCTATTTTCGGTCACTGTAAAAGCCCCGCCCACAATTCGGAACGTGACGTCGGTGTGACGTAGTAGTAATCACCACGCGCAAGTAATGTTCATAGATTCAATGGAGCTCGGCACAGGCAGGACCCACCTATACCAGGTCAGCCAGCCTGCTCTGTTCGCGCAGGGGATTAATGGGGGAGTGAGGTGTAGTGACGTCAGCTTCGCCTCTCGGTCACCAGCACTGCCGCAGAAAGCAGCTCAGATTCCGCAGAAAGCAGCTCAGATTCCTGTATACACGTGTTGAGTGCGGTCGTGTTTTTTGTTTTAGAGGGTGAGTGGATACTGGTGGAGGAACAGTGTAAAACTGGGAACATGCCAAATGTCTGTGCAGTTTATGGATGCAACAACATCAAAGTTAAGACAAAAGGTTGAGGAATCCGTTAATTTGGATTCCCAAAGGACGCACATTACAGACGCATATGGATCAACTTGTGTCGACGCTTTGTTGAGACGTTATTTAAAAAAAAAACAGTTGGACACTGCCCCTGAAATCCTTAGTAGAGTATAATGGATTGATGACATGAAGAGCAGACTACTTGGAATTGAGAGTCCTAGGACTAAAAGACTCCTGAAGAATGAAGCTGTGCCCTCAGTTTTTCTGTATAATGGTAAGTTAACTTGAAAGCAATAACTCTGATTTTGAAGAATTTACATTATCAATACTCTTCTGATAGTCTCTAGAAGGAAATGTCAATGGGAGAGAAAGGGCAATTATGCAAGGGATCTCTCCCATTGGCATTTCCATCAATCATTCATGTTCACTCAGCTCTCCACATCTACTTCCTATTATTTCCCCTGGCACAGGTAGGCAGCCAGGGAGAGAATGAGCGTGAGCCACTGAACCTGGGTCCTTGGAAGCTGATGACGTATTGCGCACCCCCCTACCAGTTTTGGCCCGGCCCTGCCTATACCTGGTGTCTAACTTTACCTTGGACTCTAGCATGTTTGCATGCGTCGGCCTTGCTGACCAAATGGCAATTCTTCACGCTGCTCGATTTCTAGTAGCTTTTCTGTTCAGTCTCTTATCCCTGAGGTTACAGTGTATGACATCATCCCTCGTTTTTTTTTCGGTCTGCCTTTCGCTGCTCTACCCTCAAACTTCACCTCTCTCACCCTCCACACCCAGCTGTCATCTTCCATCCTCTCCACGTGCCCAAATAATTACGACCTGCCCTATCTCATCACATCACTAATATATTCATGTCATATCCATCTCTCAACTCATCCTTCACAATCCTGACCTCCCCCTCCTGGCCTGTCATTCAAGATTAGATTTTAAGATCAATTAGTTAAAGATCAAGGTCACAGGGAAAGGTGAAAAGTCAAGGTCATTGGGCAAGGACAACTCGAACAGTTTTGATTAGATATGGATCAATCTTAATGAAAGGGTAAAGGGTCAGACAAGAATGAAGTGATTCGATTTTGAGCGTAACGAACCAAAGATCAATACAGTAGTGTAATGTGCTCTCTATTGTATTTTGTTTTTCTCTTGGAGGGAACTGTTATTGCGGGCTCATGGCCTTTGGTTCCTTCTTCCTCGCATAAAGAAAAAATATGCCTTAATGTACAGCTAGTTGTATGATAATGTACATGACTTTATGTATAGCTAGTTGTATGATGATGTATATGTCTAAATGTATGGCCGGTTGTGCAGTTGTAGGAATACACAGCATATCTGCTGGGAAGTCTGTTGTGGCTAGATCAGAGTACCTGCAAGTTAACTGAAACTTGGCTAGATCGTGACCAGCCCTTGTTGCTGTCCCGCTCTCAGGCAGCGGCAGTAACAGACAGACTTAACATGACACACGCCTGTATCATCAAGCTCAACAAATCAAGATGTCATTGTGTGCGGAGTTTTTCACCTGCACCAGCTGCGTTTATCATCTCTTGTTACACAAGGTCTCACGGCAAAGTCAAATATTCGTCCCTTAGACTAACTTGTTGTCGCGGGTGAGTTCTCCATCTGTTATTAGTATTAACTGGGGAGAAACATGCTCAGGTGCCACGCCCTCCCTCAGGATCGTTACTGTCGTAATGAACACCATTATTGTGAGATTTAAAGGGAGAACTGTGGCCGCCTAAAACACCACCTATCGAAATGTCAGAGAGGAAGCCAGAGATGAAAGCATAAAAAGAACGATGGAAACAGTAAGTGAGCATCTTGCACAGTAATGATTTATGCCAGACTAAATCGAAGGCCTTTGAGATGTTAAGAGCAATGGCAAATGTTTTACCAAAGTCTCGAAAGGAGGATGACCGGAAATGTGATGTTCTGAATCATTATAAAAAAAAAACCTGGCCAGCTCACACCTTGTATGCTTTCACCATCATCCACAACTCCCCCCATCATCATCATCCCAGCCCATCACACGTTAATTTGCCCCAGAACTCATCTTTCCATCCTGAATGTTGATCTGTTGCAAAAGATTAACACTAGAATATAGTGCTGGTCCTGAAGGAATGGTATGGAAAGGATGCACAGCCCTAGTATTGTCTTCTGTCACTGAACTGTAACAAGAGATTAACGCTATATGATGCATCACGAAGTGCGACGGAAATGATGTAGAGCTGTCATGTTGTCTTTTTTTGTTACTGAGCTACGAGGAATAAGTTGCAAAAGGGCGACTGTTTCCTACAAGATAAGGTGGATGAATGATAGTAATATACAATAATCACAGATAGATGAGAGTGTGATGATAACAGCGCAACGTTATGTTTACAAAGCAGTACAACGACATACCTTATCGTAAACACAGTTCGGCTAGATATGTACAGTTGGGGGCGAAAATTCGCCTAATATTTCGTCTCTTCTGCTTTTCACTTTCCACTGCTGGCTAATACTGTATTTTCCAGGCTGAGAGGGGCTGGTATATATTTCGGTCCTAATACTTTACCTCTTCTACTTGCCACTTCCTTCTGCTGGCTGATTTATTAAGTTAAAACTGTTTATATGTCTGCCTTACAACTTCTCCTACGTCACCTCCTACTTTCATTTTTTGGATAATCAGTGCTGTGACAGCTGCTCTGTCTATTTGTATGTCTATTTTTTATGGAAGGTAGAAGAAACCAAAGGCTGGAAGCCCGGAAGACTGTACACTAGGGTTATGACAAAGAATTATTTTCCGTAATATTAAAAACCCTGCTATGCTGGGTGATGAACTTTAATGTATAAATCACAAATATGATGTTTGTTCTGCATTTCCCCTAAGAAAGTCTCCCCACACAAACATTTTCCGTTGGGCTAAATTTGCGCATTTTTTCTACGATTTGTGCCGTTCAGTCAAGATGATATATTTCTACTATTATTGTGTTCGCATGGTCCTTAATGTTTGAGATGGCAATACCATGGCATACTTCAAATCTAGTGATTCTGTCGTGAAGAACGCACAGAAATGGGGTGCAAACTTGCCAGACTCAAATTATACAAAGCAGCGTAATCTAGCCAGGATAGGAAATTTGACTGTCAGAATGCCTTCTAAATGTGATATATTAGGAAGGTATCATGTGTTCTTAGAAGAGGATAAACTGAAGAAAAGCAGGATTTAGCAAATATATGGCGACCTAATCCATGTATGGCAAGAGTTGTTTTCCTGCATTGAGTCAACAAGTCATTAAAGCATGGCTGAACAAACTGATCAGTGAATATGCAAGCTACCAAAGAAGACCAAAAGAAGTATTTCAAAACGAGTTCAAAAATCTTTTTGACTTAACCAAAGTTGATAGGAAGTGGCTTTGCAGGGAAGATAAGGAACTGTATCATAAACAAATTACATCTGATGGAAAAGTCAATACACTGCACATAAACTAGCAGCATTATCTTCAATCCATCCATCAAAGAGGCGAAAACACTGTGAAACAAGTGATACGCCAATAACACAGCAAGTTGGTACATCGGATCTTGAATTTGGCTCTCTCTTGTATTTTGTTTTTCTCATGGAAGGAACAGTTATTGCGGGCTTGTGGCCTTTGGTTCCTTCTTCCTAGCATTAAAAAAAAATCATATGAGACTGAAACTGAAGATACTACCTCATGTGTCTCCACAAGTGATACAGAGAACAATACCAATGAAGAAGCCCCAAGTACAAGGAAGACGCTATCTTCAACATACTATGCAACGAAACTGGTAACAGGTCATTCGTTGTCTACCAATAATGCCTCTAGTGTGAGCTCAACTCTCGGTAATGAAGGCATCCCTGTTTCCACACCTACACAATCTGGTGTATGGGGTGGGGTCAGGGCTGGAGAGAAACAGAAGGAAAAAATCAAATCGCTACTGCAAGAAGAGAAAAACTATTGTTTGCATTTTGATGGAAAAAATTATCCAGTAGAGAGTACCAGGTAATCTGGCTTCAAAGCGAAAATAGGAAGATCAGTTTGAGAATCATCAATAGTAGTAGTGGATCAGCTCAGAATATTGTCAATGGCCTTGAAAAAGTTCTAGATGAATATGATGCTTGGTCAAGTATTAAAATGATGATCTGTGAAACAACGGCTGTAAACACAGGACATATGAATGGTGTTGTGGTTAGGGTACAGAAGAAATTGATAAGAGTTTGGACAAACCATAATATATCGGATGTCAGCATCATATACTGGACAGGATCATGAAGCATGTTTTGGACTTCTTTGTGACAAAGGTTTCCACTGAGCCAAATCTGAGGTATGAGTTTGATGAGGAACTGATTGAAAAGTATGTGGAACTACAAAGTTCTTTTGAAGCAGGCAAGAAAATGGAAACAGGTGAAAATTCGGGATGGAGAGATGATTTCAAATTCCTATATGAACTGTGCAATGCATTCCAATTCTCCAGAGAACAAGGGGCATTTCCAGAAGTCATGTGGAGGAAACTACCATCATTACATGGCGTTCATTGGAATTCAAGGGCAATTTACACCCTAATTGCGTATTTGCTTCTTCCAAACTGGAGTGGCACATTGAGATACCAGCACGCTTTATTTCCTATGGATGGCAAGAGGCGTGGTTTTCTGATCAGAAATTCAAAGAGATGTCCTATGAAAACCTACTGAAATTAAAGAACCCAAGTGCCCTAGCACACTGAATTGCTTTGAAACCCACTGGAGCAAGGAAAGATCTGCTCTGAACATACCACGGACCAACATCATTGCTGAAAGGGCATTGGAATTGATGGAGGAGTTGACTGGAAAGTGCAAGAAGGACACATACTTAGATGTGAAGTTTGTGGCAACAAATACACTAATTATGTAGTGCGCATCCTACGTTTAATGATTTCTGTGTTTGTTGCAAAATAGTTTGACTTGGTGTGGGGGATCTTTTGATGGAATTAAGCGAAATGACTAATACATTTGTATTATGTTCCAAAATGCTCATCGATTCCCGCTGCAGGCTAGTTACTTTTTTTTTTTTTCTAGACATAACCCTGATGTAAACTCAAGGAACAATATTAAACAAAATAAATTAGAATAGACAAAAAATAAAAAGAGAGCCAAAGTCAAGATCCCTTCATTTCGAGGTGCCTAGACACATTCCGTTTAAAAGACTGGAGGCCGTAGGCAGTAGGAAATGCAGACAGAAAAATACAGTTCTAGAGTTGATCTGTTGTATACATGTGGGAGTAGGAGTATCGGTTAACTCTTGCATTAGAAACTTGGACTGAAAAGGGATGAGAGTTTGCTGCAAGATGAATCCTACCCACCTGCCGTAATGAAGGAGGAATGCAAGCAAACAGTTCAAAAGACCAATGACCGTTGAAGCAGCGGTAGAAAAGACATAAAGATATAACAGCGCGGTGAAGAGACAGGTTGAAAGGAGTCCAAACGAGGAGGGAGAGTTAATGAGACAAAAAGCGTGTGGCTCCACCCTGCTGACAAGAGCTGTATGTAGGGAGCCCCCCCACCCACACACGCACACATGAGAGTTCTTTGCACAAGGGGACAAGTAACCTCTTGGAGGTAGATTTTGCAAGAGAGGAAATATGATCTTCCCACGATGAACCCGAGAGAATAAAGCCTCAGGTATATTCAGTGATGATTCAATATTACATTGAATATTGCTGAATATTAAACGATACGCCTAGGGGAGGTTATGGCTGGTGAAATGATGAGGATACTTGAGTTTTTGATACATTAAAAATAAAAAGGTTACTTTTACTCTGATCAGAGATATGAGCCAAGTCAAAAATTAGGTGTTTAAGACCCTTATCCCATGTCTGTTGATGTAAATGCTGTGATGGATGCTGCGAGAAGCAGATAGAAAGGCGATGGGTGAAGCCATCAGTGTAAGAGTGGATAGGGTTAGATGTACAGCTTAGGTCAATGATGAAAGGAAGGAAGAGAGTTGGTGACATCACAAAACAATACTATTGATAGCTCGAAAAGAGATAATTGGTGGCCGTCTACAGAAGCGGCCATAGAACTACCAGAAACGAAACTAGAGATGAATGCACAGACAGGACTGAAATCGTAAGAAGGCAGCTTAATAATGAAAGATTTGTGTTAGACTCTATCGAAATCCTTTGAGATGTCAAGTACCATGGCAAAGCTTTCGTCAAAAACACAAAAGGAGAATGACCAGGGGAGTGAAAAGAAGGTGAAAGGATCACCAGTGGAGCATCCCTGGGGGGACTCATACTGTAGACCCATAATGACAATCGGAGAGGTCATGCTAGAAAAGTGTAATAAGAGATTCAAAACTTTAGAAAAAAAAGTAAAAGTAACTGGACGGTAGTTAGAGGGCTGGGAACAGTCACTCTTCTTCAGGGCAAACTGAATGAGAGCAAATTTTCAGCAAGAAGGAAAAGTACAAGCTGGCAGACAAATGAGAAAGAGTTTACCTAGGTAGGATGTCAGTACAGAAGGACAGTTCGTGAGAACAACGTGAGGGACTTCATCAGGCCCTTATGCCTTGTTGGTATTGAGGCCAGTGTTGCAGAAAGTACAGTCACTCATAAAAGAAAAGACCCCCCTGCGTTAAAGGCAATATAACTCGGGGTACTCAGTGTTGGTAACAGTGTATGTGACGTCAGCCATATGGGGGGATGAGGAGGGGTGTTTGAGAGGAGGGAGGAGTTAATCTGCACGAAACACTGCTTCGATCCACATTTCGAGTCAAACATACATTATATCTGACTTGTTATGTTGTCCTTCATACAAAATTAACTTTATGCAACAAGAACAAAGATCTTTCAGGTGATAACACAATCCCATACCCGAATCATTTATGCATTAATGCCGCACATGATGCAAATGAAACCCCCGGCCTCAAGGGTTAAATGAATGGGCTCGACACACTTAGAATGAACTTTGAATGAACTTCCCCCAAACGCAGCTTCACACCCCCACACCTGACGTCAGTTACAGTGTTACCAGGACCGATATCATATTGGTTGAAAGGTGTCTTGGCCAGGGGGGTCGTTTCTTTTATGAGTGACTGTACATCGGTTAAAGTAATTTTATGTCAATTTTAAGGAAGTCAGAGGAGGAAAGAGATGGCGGAATAGCTCTGGGATCATCTACGATGGAATTGCAGGAGAAAGTCTGGGTGAAGCGTTCTTCCTTATTAGCAGTAGAAAGAGATATGGAGATCTCAGAGTGGAAAAGAGGAGGGAAGGAGGATGAAGTAAAGTTTATTAGAACGGTTTTTAGCAAGGTACTGGAAGGAGCGGGAAGAATTTGAGTCAGAGAGTTCAAACATTCAGAGGATTCAAGTTCAGGAACACATGATCAAGATATGTTGTTGTGTACATATTTACAATAACCATCCTTGGCTTTGAAATGGGTATGAAGTAGGAGGATAAAGAAAAGGGTTTGCTATTAGCTTACTCAAGCAGATGAATTTCAAGGAGGAAAGGGGGATGAGGGTTAAAGAAGGAGAGACTGTGTTCAGCAGAGAGGAAATTGGAGGAAAGGCCACGAATGTTGTGCAAATGAGAGTCAGACGATGGTTCCATGCTGATGATAGGGCCACATATCGTCCCCTTCCCTCAGGGACTCCCTATCAGTTTTAACAAAATAAGACAAGCATTGTGGTGTGTACTGGATATGTACAGTCGCCAAACTTTCCACCTGGGCCACCTAGCCGCGAGAGGTTGGTATCGGGTGCTGGCAACAGTGTATCTGTTCGTGTGCTCGACGAAAGTTCGAATCATCAACTCTCTTCGTCCATAGTGAACGTCCGTCAGAGTCAGAGTTCACCCCATAGATGGCTGGGTACTGAGTTGGGTGGGGAGAAAAATGTCTCAGGAGTAAGGCGGCTCTCCCATCGGCTCAGCCAGTTGCATGAAACTGGTCGCATGGGAAAATGTTGTGTGCAAGTCGCGCTGACCAAGGCCAAATAAATATGACTATTTTAATTGTATAATAAGGTAATATATATATTATGATATAAATATATACTATTATATATATTACAATAATATATATTATACTATACTTATCTGGCCTTGGTCCGTGCCACCTGTGGCACGCAACAATTCCATGCGAACGGTTTCCTGCAACTGGTCGAGCCGGTGGGAGAGCTGCTTAAGGGGGGAGCTTGACATAGTGAAGACCAGGGCAGGCGCCGGCCGGGGGGGGGGGGGGTTACGTTATTTATACCGCCATTGCTGATAAATGCAGAATTAGTTTTTCAGATCCATTAGCATTCTACTAAATATTTGCATTCTTAACGAAACATTTTAATTTCTATGTTGTTTTTACATTGTTACCATAACATGTTAATGCACTATATAGCTACTGGAATCGCTCCAAGCCTTTCTCTCTCTCACCCTCTCTTTATATCAGTAATTCCATATCATAGGGTTATCACTTGATACCATTATCAGTATAGGTTGAAGAGGAATGCATTTACCTAACATCTACGTCCAGTTGCAAGTAAAATTACATGCCATATTCACATCATGAATGACACTGACAAGTAAACATTAGAATGATGTTCAGACACTGTTAATGGTTACTTATTTCCTCATTAGTAGTACTTTAAGTAGTTTTTATGT
The DNA here is from genome assembly GCF_032717465.1 of Coenobita brevimanus. Lineage (NCBI taxonomy): Eukaryota > Metazoa > Arthropoda > Malacostraca > Decapoda > Coenobitidae > Coenobita > Coenobita brevimanus. The sequence goes on along the minus strand of NC_136983.1, from coordinate 27,334,890 downwards.
GTTCTATGGTGCAACACGAAGAGGTAAGAAGTTAAAATACTGTCACCTCAACAAGCAGAGTTTATGCATACTGTTGTCGAATGTGGCTATTATATCAGCTATGGTAATGACTTACCGTATCATATTTCATATGACTATGGTCATTACAGAACACCTTTATAGTCCATTCATCTAACAAATGATTGAATCACACATTACAAGGATAATTGATTGTGAGCGGTGCCACTTACGTGTGAGGTCACACATTTGCCTCCGACATCTACAGTTCCTATCTCTCCTACTTAGTTTAAATTAATATCCGCCCAATGAGTAATCCTGTAACGATTAATGACCTAACTTATGTAATTATGTCTCGGATCAAGAATGGTATTTCAATAGGTTTAATTGAGACCGACACAGGATTGGCGAAATGCAAAACGAACCGTCAGACACCGGTATCTATTTTTCTACCATAAGGGCCGGTCACACGACGGTTCTTCCCTCAGTATTCAGTCGACAATTTTTAGCCATGGGTTTATCATGTACTAATGAAAAAAAAAAACGTTTATCAATATGTAATATATGTAAAGATGCGGTCTTTTAGATGATTTTATTGTTTTCAATACTCTCATTATCCAATACTTTCAAGAAGTTCCTTTGAAATTCTTTTGGCTAAAAATTGTCGAGTGAATAATGGGATGAACTCTGACTGAGGTTCATGACGGAAGACGAGAGTTGATGATCCGAACTTTCGTCGAGCATGTACACACAAACAGATACACTGTTGCCAGCACCCGTTACCCACCTCTCGCGGCTAGGTGGCCCAGGTGGAAAGTTTGGCGACTGTACGTAGTCTGGTCTAAACTGATGCGGGGTAATGAATAGGAGATTATGCTGGCCTACTCCACGTATTACTGAAACACTAAAAAAATTCAGTAAAGGGTGATGATTAGAAACTATTCTTGAGGACTGGTGAAACAGGAGCTCCAGCTCTCCCAATCACTAGCTTTGTATGTACACTACCTTAGGAATACTGCCCTGCTCGACTAGTGTTACAGTCTATTCCCTGTGTGTGTGCTTGTGTTTGTTTGCTTGTTTATTGTTTTTGTTTGTCCGTGTAATAATAATAACTAGAAACCCGTAATATTGTCCAAAGACAGTACTGATAAAGAAAAACTTCCCACAGCTCTTGCCTTCTCGAAGCTGAGCTATAAAGTGACCTTAAGGCAAAGGTCACTGATTTTGTGCATGACATCTTAGGTCATCACAGTCTGTAAGTCCACCATGTTTAGTGATTCTAGCTTTAATCCTTCATGGAAAGTTAGGAGACATCCTGAATATCCTGAAAAGTAACTTTGAACCCAGGTAATCTCTGAGAATATTCCACCGATTATAACCATACTCCTTTCTGCACTGTGCCCGCCTTAAGGCTATATTGTAGTACAATTTCAGCTTCGTAGCTTAAGCGGTTCTTGAGATAGAATAGCTGGCTCACTTTTCTGTGGTCCGGATAACATCCGGAATTCCGGTTAACTGATTACCATCATATTTAGCTAAAAGAAGCAGACAGCTATCCGACTAAGGCAACCAAGTTTGAAGACTTCAGGCCAAATAGCCATTGAAATATAGCAATTTTAAACTAAGTACTCCTCCTCCTCCTCCTCCTCCTCCTACTACTACTACTACTACTACTACTACTACTACTATACTACTACTACTACTACTACTACTACTACTACTAATAATAATAATAATAATAATAATAATAACTAGAATACCATGAAATTGTCCAAGGACAATTTTGATAAAGAAAACCTTCTCATAGCCATTGCCGGTTAGAAACCAAGCTATACAGGAACCTTGAGGTCAAAGTCGCTGATCTTGTGCATGTCACCTTTGATGATCAGTCTATTAGTCCAGCAAGCTTGGTGGCTCTTGCTTTAATCTTTCATGGAATATTAGGTGACATCTAGATTATTCGGAGAAGTCCCGATTTTCGACCCCAGGCAATCTCAGAGAATAATCTACCAATTGGAACCATACTCCCTTCCGGCCTGCGTCCACTTTAAGACTATTTTGCAGTAAATTATCAGCTTCCTAGCTTAAGCGGCTCTTGAAATAGCATGGCTAATTCTCTTTTCTGTGGCCCGGATAATATCTGGAGATCCGCTTGACGGAATGACACCATATCTGGCCGAAGCAAGCGGACAGCAGTTCAAAGGCTCTAGGCCAAATAGCCTTTGAAATATCTATCTATCTATCTATTGCCAGACGCCTCAATCCCGTTTTGAGTGGCCACAAACAAATCGCCTCCAAGTCGCCCTGTCCCCCGCCATTTCACTCCCCTGCTCCCAACTCACACACCCCTCTCTCATATACCTCTCCACCCCATCCCTCCATCTCATCCTCGGCCTCCCCCTCCCTCTCCCCCCCTCCACCTCACTCATATACACTCTCTTCGTCAGTCTTTCACCCTCCATCCTCTCCACATGGCCAAACCACCTCAGTTGTTCCTCATGACGCTTCCTATCACATCCACATCAACACCACAACGCTCCTTTCTATCCTCATTCGTCAGCCTGTCTCTCCATGTGACTCCACAGGCTCCTCTTAAATAACTCATTTCCACTGCTCTCACTCTTGACATGTGTCCTTCCAACAACGTCCAAGCTTCACTTCCGTACGTTAGAGTTGGTATCACAATACTGTCATGTAGTAACTTTTTCACTTCCATGCTCACTTCCCTGTTTCTTATCACTGCTTTCAAAGAACCAGCAACTTTTCTTCCCTGCTGTACCCTTTCAAGCACTTCACCCTCCAAATCTCCATCCTTACTCATCACACTACCCAAGTACTTAAACGTACTCACATTTTCCAATTCCTCACCATCCAACCTCGCTGTACATTTGTCATAAAGACTTTGTAGTTAATTGTAGAGAAGTATATGTTAGACTTGTGGTCGAGCGGCTTTTATATCTTGTAGTAGTTTCCCCACCAGATGTCATGTAGTGACGGGAGAGGTAAAGAATAGTATGGGACTATCTTTATTTGTCTTGGAAATATTAAACAGGTATAATAGTATAAGTCCTGGGTAGCTACCTCCCTGTCTCGCTATCTCTCTCTCTCTCTCTGTTCTCAAGCTAATCTCCGTCTCGACCTCTCTATAGGGTCGCTTGTCTCCTTCTGTCTAGCCTGTTCGGTGGCTAATCTCCGTCTGAGCTCTCTTTCCTAAATTCTGGTATAGCAGGGGTGTGTCACATGTGTTCCTCGTGGGTGGACTAGATCTTTCTCACGAGAGGACTGCTGACAGCTAACTGAATCATCTCCTTACTGGCCGCTGTCGTCAGCTTTCCCCCGTGTAAGCGTTTAGCTGCTCGCTTCTCGCAAACACAACACCTTCTCATCATTTGACTTCCTGCTTCTATCTGTCTCTCTATCTATCTATTTATCTATCTATCTAGTATGATTTGCAATTATAATATGGAGACCTACCACATTGCTCTGCCGCGCAAAATGGCGTACCATCGACATTTAATAGTCATAACATATTAATACATATTATATATACATTATAATGAACTTATAAGCTAATTAAGTGAAATACATAATATTGTAAAGTAACATAATTGTATGAATATTGTATACATATATTATTCATAGTAAATAGTGATTATTCAGTAATATTACGCATATAATTGTGCAATGGTAATACTGCTAGGTTATTACATTACATATTTGAGTTATCACTTTAGTAATGTCTAATATTTCACCTAACTTGTATGATGATACTGGTAATACAGAATTGTGCTATAATTGTATGACTTATAATATTGTACTAACATTGTGGTACTACATAATTGTAACATTTTATGAATTGTTACCAAATATTGTGTTAATGCATAATTGTGTTGGCCTTATAATTGTAGTTACATAAAAGTTACATCTTGTTAATGCAACTGTTTTGTCGTTACATAATTGTTACATATCGTTTGTAGGTACATAATTGTTGTTAAAGTTACATAAAAGTTACATCTTGTTAATGCAACTGTTTTGTCGTTACATAATTGTTACATATCGTTTGTAGGTACATAATTGTTGTTAAAGTTACATAAAAGTTACATCTTGTTAATGCAACTGTTACATAATTGGCAAAGTGTAACATAATGCAATCGTTTGTCGTTACATAATTGTTACATATCGTTTGTAGGTACATAATTGTAGTTAAAGTTACATAAAAGTTACATCTTGTTAATGCAACTGTTACATAATTGGCAAAGTGTAACATAATGCAATCGTTTGTCGTTACATAATTATAATATGGAGTAACATAATTGTAATAACTGCAGTCCTAACATATGCTGCGGTCGATGATAGTGATGATGTGTCGTGCCACTTGTATGTGGAGACAACAATTTGCTTTTTTGTTTGTAGTTTACGTGGTATTTTGACTTATGTAGTAACACTTACACTTATTTTCATTTGTTTGTTATGTGATCTTACTCTATTTCTCTTTTTTCTTTCTTACTTTTCTTTCTTTCTTTCTTCTTTTTTTTTTTTTTCTATAGTTTGTTTTTCTTTGCTTGTGTACGCTTTTTTCCATGTTGTTCATGGTTACATAATTACTGGCTAATTTTCTTGGGATACTTTTTCAAAGTTTAGTTTATATTGCACAGATAATATAAAATGATATTATATAGTCCCATATTTTGTTATTTTATATAAAAAAAAATATATATACATATATACAGTATTAACTATACACACTGACTTGTTGTTCACCTGTACCTATCGTGAGTAATATGTGTGTCAGCACTGTGTGGAAATCATTGTCTTCACGATTGTGTTGAAGATGTTCACTCTTGCTAACGGCATTTGTGTTGGCCATTTTTTTTTTTCTAGTTTACCTTGTAACTTAATTTGTATGTTTCCACTAGGTAGCTTTAATTAATAAATGTTAAATACAGTTCTTTTAATTGCTCACTGAGTAACTGTGATGGTATATTTTCTTTATTACTTTGTAGATATAATTAATGTATAGTTGTATGTATGAAACACGTATTTTACGTAGGTATAAATGGTAACACTCGTTGGTAGTAAATAAATGTTATAAGAGATGAATGAATATATACAGTGTAGAATATTTATTGTTGGTGATTATTTAGTGTTTGAGTTATGCAGATAACTGAAGTAAGTATGTGTATTTAAACTGTAACTATACAGCACGTTTTATATGTTTGTGCAGAAGCTTATTGTCTATCACTGTGTATTGTATAAATGAAGTAACTATGTAACTTACTAATTTTTACCGTGGTGGGAAATGGTGTGAGTGGTGGTGCAGGTGGTGTGTTGACTGACGTGGCGTCTGTTCAGCAAGCACGCATGATGACCTCAACTTCCCACACTGGTAGCTGTGGTGAGTGAATGAGTAGCGATGAGTAACTTGAGTGAAGACGAGTGAGTAAGATGAGTTGTAAATATGGACTTGGTGGTTTGCTGCGTGCATTGACCTCTTCACACCTGCGTAAGCGTTGGGGGTTTAATTGGATGTAGCAGAGAGAGGAGGGTGAGGTCTGGTGGTTATGAGTTGTGAATCGTCTCTCACTCTTCGTTTGTTTGTTTGTTTTCTTTCTTTCTTGATGTATTCTTGGTCCTTTTTTCTTGTGATTTACTCGTTGTGGGATGAAGACTGCCGCTTCTTGTAGGTGCGTGTAGAAGATTATACAGACGACGTAGAGTTGTTAATTGTAGTTGATTGTAGATGGCTGTAGTTGATTGTAGATGGCTGTAGACTTTGTAGAACTGAAGCTAATCTTGTAGTCTCGGTTGCTTTTGTAGAAATTTGCTTTTAATTCGGAGACGATGTCCGCAGATTTGCTGGTTTGTCGTTAAGCTACTTGCAAGGCGTCGAGTGATCTCTTGACCTCTGCATCAGCGTAATGATCTGGGGAGACGGAGGGGCAGGAGCTGATATTGTTGGTTGTTGTCAATCTTGATATTTTGTAGGAATTTAATGTTGATTCGTAGACGAGGTTCGTATACGTTCGCTGCTACCAAATGTCATAAAGACTTTGTATCATAAAGCAGCGACTTTGTATTTGCTTGTAGAGGCGTATATTTTGGACTTGTGGTCGAGCGGCTTTTATATCTTGTAGTAGTTTCCCCACCAGATGTCATGTAGTGACGGGAGAGGTAAAGAATAGTATGGGACTATCTTTATTTGTCTTGGAAATATTAAACAGGTATAATAGTATAAGTCCTGGGTAGCTACCTCCCTGTCTCGCTATCTCTCTCTCTCTCTGTTCTCAAGCTAATCTCCGTCTCGACCTCTCTATAGGGTCGCTTGTCTCCTTCTGTCTAGCCTGTTCGGTGGCTAATCTCCGTCTGAGCTCTCTTTCCTAAATTCTGGTATAGCAGGGGTGTGTCACATGTGTTCCTCGTGGGTGGACTAGATCTTTCTCACGAGAGGACTGCTGACAGCTAACTGAATCATCTCCTTACTGGCCGCTGTCGTCAGCTTTCCCCCGTGTAAGCGTTTAGCGCTGCTCGCTTCTCGCAAACACAACACCTTCTCATCATTTGACTTCCTGCTTCTATCTGTCTCTCTATCTATCTATTTATCTATCTATCTAGTATGATTTGCAATTATAATATGGAGACCTACCACACATTAACTGACTTCACCTCTCTCAAAGACCATCACTTTACTCTTCCCTACATTCACCTTTAGATTCCGTTTCTTACACACTCTCTCAAACTCATCCACCAAGCCTTGCAGCTCCCTTTCGTCTTCACTCAACAACATAGTTCATCTGCAAACAACAGTACAGGGAGTTTCCAAACACTATCCTCTCTCACCAGGGCCACTCCAACATCCACTACCCTACCTTGTACCTCTTTTATTACCCCACCCATGTACAGATTGAACAACCATGGAGACATGACACTTTCCTGTTTCAAACCAACTTTCAAAGAGAAAAATTCACTTAGTTCACCATCCACACGCACTGCAGCCTTCGCACCATCGTACATACTCTTCACAGCATTCAACAACTTCCCATCTACTCCATATATTCTTAACACTTTTCACAATCCTTGTCTATCCACCCTGTCATATGCTTTCCCCAAATCCATGAAAGCCGCATACAACTTCTTTCCCTTCTCTAGAAACTTTTCCACTAAAGATCTAAGAATGAATATCTGATCTACACAACCTCTTCCCTTCCTAAAGCCTCCCTGTTCTTCTCCAACTAATTCCTCTGTTCTTTCTCTAACTCTGTCAATAAGTATCCTACCATACACTTTGCCTATTATACTAAGAAGACAAATGCCCCCATGATTACCACACACTTCTTTTTCCCCTTTTCCTTTGTACAAGGGAATAATTATACCTGACTTCCAATCCTCCGGGACTCTACCTTCATCCCAGGCCAATCTGCACATCTTCCACATCCATTCTACTACTATCTCTCCCCCATGCTTCAGCATTTCACCACACACTCCATCAATTCCTGGGGCTTTCCCCGATTTAACTTTCTTCATTGCTTCCACAACTTCTATCCTACTGATTTCTTCCTGTCTTCTCACCTCCCTCCTTCTCCCAACCATTCCCCAGCCACTTATACTCGCACTACTTCCATCCTCTACGTTCAACAATTCCTTAAAGTGTTCTCTCCATCTGCTCACTTTTTCTCCCTTCTCCACTAGTAATCTACCATTTTTATCTTTCACTCCCCTGCTAACTTCACTTCCACCCTGTCTTACTCTTTTCACCTCTCTCCAGAACATTTTCTTACAGTCCCTCCACTTTACACTCAAATTCCTTCCAAATTCCTCATCCACTCTCTTCTTACTCTCTCTTACTAACCTTTTCACCTCTCTCTTTCTTTCTATATATAACTCTTTCTTCCGCAGTGTTAAATATGTAAATATGTAAGAATAATAATAATATTGACAAACACAAGAAATCCCACAGGGATGTGGGAATTTGTCATAACAGCAACAACAACGACAACAGTAATAATAATAATAATAATAATAATAATAATAATAATAACAACAACAACAAGAACAAACGGTTTATTCGACAGATGGCAACCTTCTGTCTTAAAATATACAAAGGAAGTCTCAGAAATGGTAAGGCTTAACATTATCTTAATGATGGCCATAACTTTGAATGAAGTAAGGGACTGATGTGGGAAGGCACTGAAAAATACTGCAACGTTATGAGCATTATATACTGTGACGGGAGAAACCTGTACTGTACACAAGAAAAATTATCTAACATATTGCCAGTTTGCCGGGAATCGAACCCGGGACTCTCATGTGTCAGCCAGGCAATATACCACTACACCATGAGCAAGTAAATGTTCATTTGCATTGTCACAATCTTGTAACCATTATTTCTACGACTCCCAGCGGTGAGCCAGATAGCATGAGACAACCCCCTGGCACTTGGGCAAGTAGATGCATTTAATCAATCCCAAGTACTTACGGTAAGCCAGAATGATTGAAAGCAATATGTTAGATGATTTTTCCTGTGTAAAATGCGGGTTTCTCACTTCATTCTGGCTTCCCGTAAGTGCTTGAGATAGATTAAATGCATCTACTTGTCCGAGTGCCAGGGTGTCGCCTCATTCTATTGGGCTCACAGACTTTGGGAGTCGTGGGAATATTGATTACAAGATTGTGACAATGTGAGATAACTTTTAACTTGGTCGTGGTGCAGTGGTATGCTGCCTGGCGCACACCAGAGTCTCGGCTTAGATTCCCGGCATATTGGCAATATGTTAGATCATAATTTCTATACTGTTATTTAATAATGATGAACTAATGTAATGGGTGATGATTCTGTATGAAACTTAGTGGGCTACAACATCTATATTTATTATCTATACGGTATATCATTGCGTATTATTAGACCATTATAACTGCATATTGCATGTCCATTGTTTAAGCTATAGTAAAATAGTATTACTGTGCTATAGTAGAACTGCGTTCATAATGCTATGATACTCCTCCAATACTACTATAATACAATAATACCATAATACATGTTATTATTTCAACGTTAGTTGTACAAAACTTATCAATGGTAATACATACACATCTGATTACTACAGGAACATTGCACACGCCACGATATGACTGAATTGCAGCAGATCTCTTTGAGAGGAGCAGACTGTAGCACCAGTCGAGCAGGGCAGTACTCCCGAGGTGGATGGAAAGCTGATGACAGGGAGTGCTGGAGCTCCCGTTTCATCAGCCCTCAGGACTAGTTCCTGACCATCCCCCTTTGCTGAACTTTTTCAGTGTCTCAATTACACAGAGAGTAGGCCAACATGCTCTCCAGTACAAATTTCTCTAACTATCTACACCAAACTACATGCACAGTACACACTACACTTCCTTTTCCAAAAGTCAAAAATTATGGCGTCTCATCACCAAGCCTCGGAGTCCCCAGGGGTGGGGGACCATAAATGCCCCCACCATCCGCCTCTCTCCCGGTGACGACTCGAGGTGCCTGGAACCACTGTCTGACTCACTTCTTCTTCATTTCTACAACATTCGCGGCCTTTCCTCTAACTTTCGCTCTGTTGAGCACCACCTCTCCTCCTCTAAACCTCACCTTCTTTTTCTAACTGAGACTCAGCTGTCTGAGGCAACTGACAGCAAACCCTTTTCTGTATCCTCCTACTTTCTCTATACTCATTTCAAAGCCAAAGGTGACTGTTGTGTATATATACGCAACGACTTATCTTGCTCTCGTGTTCCTGAACTCGATTCTTCTGAATTCTTTACACTCTGGCTTCGGCTTTCCTGTCATCCTCTGACTAAATATATCTGTGCTGTTTACTTATCCCCTAATTCTACTGAGTATCAAAAATTCTTCGACTATCTTACTTCTACGATGGAACACATTCTATCCATTTCTCCTTTCTCTGAAATCTCCATTCTAAGAGATTTCAATGTTCACCACCACCTTTGGCTCTCCTCTCCTTTCACTGATCCACCTGGTGAACAAGCCTACATCTTTTCTATCCTTAATGACCTAGAGCAGCTTGTACAGCACCCTACCCATATCCCTGACCGCCTTGGAGAGAGCTCCAACATACTTGACCTCTTCCTCACAACTAATCCTTCTGCTTACTTTGTTAATCTTTTCTCTCCGTTGGGCTCCTCTGATCACAACCTTATTATCTTAACCTGTCCTATCACTCCGGTACAGCCTGTGGACCCTCCAGGGAAACGTCGTCTGTGGCATTTTGGAGCCGCGGACTGGGAGGCTCTCAGGCAGTACTTCTCTGATTTTCCCTGGAATGATTATTGCTTCCATGGCCGTGAGCCATCTGAGTGTGCCTTGTGCATTACGGAGGTTATTCTCTCGGGCATGGAAGCATACATTCCTTTCTCATATCCTTTGACTAACGCAAGAAAGCCTTGGTTTAATCACGCTTGTTCTAATGCTGTCCGCAACAACGACAGGGCCTACAAAAGGTACTGGAGCCAACCCACCCCTGAATCACATCTGCCCGGAATCGTGCTAAGTCTGTTCTTCGCTCTACTAAAAGTAATTTCATCCATACTAAATGCTCTCAACTCTCCAACTCGAATTCTTCCCGCTCCTTCTGGCACCTTGCCAAAAATCTTTCTAACAACTTTACCTCAACATCCTTCCCTCCTCTTTTCCACTCTGATGGTTCTGTAACTATTTCTTCTACTGATAAAGCAGATCTCTTCGCACAGACTTTCTCCTCCAATTCCACCTTAGACGATTCCGGTGCTGTTCCTCCATCACTTCCCCCCTCTGACTTCCTCATGGCTGACATTAAAATTTCTTCAGCTGATGTATTTTCTGCCATCACTGGCCTCATTACTAACAAGGCATATGGGCCTGATGGGGTCCCTCCTGTTGTTCTCAAGAACTGTGCTTTTATGCTTACACCCTGCCTAGGCAAACTCTTTCGCCATTGTCTGTCAACTTGTACCTTTCCTTCTTGCTGGAAGTTTGCTCTCATTCAGCCAGTCCCAAAGAAGGGTGACCACTCCCAACCCTCCAACTATCGTCCATTTGCTTTAACGTCCTGTATTTCAAAAGTTTTCGAGTCAATTCTCAATAGAAAAATTTTAAGGCATCTTTCCTATCACAACCTTCTTTCCGATCGTCAGTACTGGTTCCGTCAGGGACGCTCCACTGGCGATCTTCTCACCTACTTTTCAGACTCCTGGTCATCCTCCTTTCGAGACTTTGGCGAAAGCTTTGCCATTGCACTTGACATCTCTAAGGCTTTCGATCGAGTCTGGCATAAATCTTTAATTTCCAAACTGCCCTCCTACGGTTTCTATCCTTCTATCTGTGCCTTCATCGCTAGCTTCCTTTCTGGTCGTTCTATAGCCACTGTTGTAGACGGCCATCGTTCTTCTCCTAGATCTATCAACAGTGGTGTTCCTCAGGCCTCTGTCCTATCACCAACTCTCTTCCTTTTATTCATCAATGATCTTCTAAGCTGTACATCTAACCCTATCCACTCATACGCTGATGACTCCACCCTTCACCTTTGCATTCGGTTCCCAAAACGCCCATCTCAACAGTTACTTCAACAAACAAGGGATGAGGGTATGGCACACCTAATATCTGACTTGGCTCGTATCTCTGACGGGTAAAAATAATCTGGTTGTTTTTAATGCATCTAAGACTCAGTTCTTACACCTATCAACCCGACAAAATCTTCCACAGGTATACCCACTAACGTTTAATAATATTCAGCTTAATCCTGCATCATCCTTGAACATGCCTGGGGTTTCATTTACTCGGGACTTATCTTGGAAAGATCATATTACATCTCTTGTAAAATCTGCTTCCAAGAGATTGGGTGTGCTAAGCCGATTCCGCTCTTTCTTTACCCCTGCACAATTGTTGACTCTATACAGGGGTTTTATCGGCCCCTGTGTGGAGTACAACTCTCATGTGTGGGGAGGCTTCCCACATACAGCTCTTCTCAATAGGGTGGAGTCAAAGGCTTTTCGTCTCATTAACTCTCCTCCTCTTACTGATTCCCTTCAACCTCTGTCTCTTCGCACACTGTTGCATCTTTATCTCTTTTCTATCGCTAATTTAATGGTCACTGCTCCTCTGAAGTGTCTGCTTGCACTCCTCCACCTCTACGACGGGCGCGTAGCACCCGTCTGGCAGCAAACTCTCATCCCTTTTCTGTCCAACTCTCTAATGCAAGAGTTAACCGTTACTCCCAGTCTTTCATTTATGCAACAGGTCAATTCTGGAACTGTCTTCCTCTGTCTGTATTTCCTGCTGCCTATGATCTCCAGTCTTTCAAGCGCAGTGTGTCCAGGCATCTCAAAATGATCGGATCTTGAATTTGGCTCTCTATTGTATTTTGTTTTTATCTTGGAGGGAACTGTTACTGCGGGCTTATGGCCTTTGGTTCCTTCTTCCTCGCATAAAGAAAAAAAAAGAAAAAAAAATATAGTGAATGTTTATTAAACAACAAAGGATGATGTATCTTTTCATACATTGCCATTTTATTTTGTTCATTGTACCTCACACAGAATTATTGTTTCTTAATTACTACTTACATTACGTAGTTCATGGTATAACCAGTATTATAGACGATTATAGCCAAAGTCGTAATACCATATCAGGATCTCTCTCTCTCTCTCTCTCTCTCTCTCTCTCTCTCTCTCTCTGTATATATATATGGAGCCTCTGTGGAACAGTGATAAAATGTGCACTTTCACACACTGGAGAGCGAGGGTTCGCGCCCCGCCAGGGTAATAAACTTCGGAAGCGTTCTCCCGACCAGTGATGGATCAAATACATTTGTATTTGTATCTGAGGTGTATTTAAATACATTTTCAAAGTATTTGTATTTGTATTTTGGCACCCAGAAAAAAAGTATTTTGTATTTGTATTTGTATTTTGGCACCCAGAAAAAAAGTATTTTGTATTTGTATTTGTATTTCTTCACATTGTTTTTTGTGTTGCTACTCACAGGCAATTTGTGACATTTTCCGTACACTAATGATGATAAAATGTAATTCTGATGTGTAGGTATTTGTATTTGTCATTGTATTTTTGAGTCTGGGAATAAAAGTGTTCGTATTTGTATTTTTGTATCATACCTTCAAAAGTATTTGTATTAGTATTTGACCTCTAAAACAAAGTATTTTATCCAATCCTGCTCTCGGCCATGTACTGTACTGCTTTAGCGGACAGCAGGGGTGTTGTGATTAAACCAGTGTCGCATACTGTAAAGTATGTATGCACCCAGTCGGCTTGCACGGGCCGATTACACTTGGTTCACAGACTACACACACATCCAAAGCCACTACAACACTACAGTTACACCTACAAGCACTTCTCATCCTACATACAATCTCTATCAGACAGCCTAAGCCACTTGGTAGAGATACATTGGTTGTATCGTCCCTATTTCGATCGGGAAAGGCCGGTCCTGCAGTGGATACTTGAACGGCTCATGATGATATATATATATATAATCAAAGGCATCATATATCATATATGGTTGATGGTGTGGCCAGTGTCATATGTAATCACAGGCAGTATCATAATATAATTTGCACTGTATATCACATAGTATATTTATGCCTCTCACTTATTTTTTACTGTACATACGAGTCTGTGGCGGATGCTGTAGCAAGTGGCATCAGTAAGTCATTATACGCAATGTCATTACATCGTATTTATTGTATCACATGTATTCATAGTAATAACATTTGATGGTATGATCTGTGTATTAAACTTTGCAAAATATCTAAACATTTTATACATATAGCAGTATAGCGATACTGTACAGCTAACGTATATGATAGCAAATTGCACACTTTCAGCAAACTGGTTATTACTGTCTTATTGTACTTTACGACAGCAAATTGCAGACTTCCAACAAACTGATTATTATTGTCTTATTGTACTTTACAGTAGTTAGAGTTTGTTAACAGGGGGAGAGTCTGAAGCACTACTTCTCTGAGTTCTCTGTTTATACTCTCACCTGCTGTATATCATATTCACTATGTACGATATGGAACTGTTTACATATCTATATATATATTTATATATACATTTTTTTTTTTTTTTTGGGGGGGGTTGTTATGATGATGTGGTATCTGGTGTGAGTCAATGGTGGTGAGGCGGCTGGGAGAGAGGGCAACAAAAACGAGGGGAAGTGAGCAAGCTGAGGCCGAAGTTTGTGGTTTGTTTTTTAAGGAGGGACTCCAAGCTGGAAATGTCAGTTGTGGCTATGATATCTTGGAATTTAGTGTGTGTGTGTGTGTGTGTGTGTGTGTGTGTGTGTGTGTGTGTGTGTGTGTGTGTCCAAGGATAATTCTTTACGCCCTTTTTTGCGGTTTTTCTAATACCCGCATCTGTGTAGCTGTAAGGAATGACCCCCAGGCTGGATAATGGTAAGTCAGTTTTGGTAAAATGAACATGTCGTACTCATTTTTGAGCTCGTTTGGCGGGTCTTCTGGTGATTTTTGTCGTCGTGGCAGGTAGAGACGGTATGATGCAGCTTTGTTGACGATGACATGACACTTCCAGGCCAAGTTATTATGTATGATAATGCCCAGAAGCTTGACGTTTGCGATCACTGGAAGGACACGGAGACCCAGTGCGATCTCAGGAGGTTTGTTTGCTCCCGGACTGATATGCATCAAGACTCTCTTGGCATGGTTGCTTTACGGTTGCTTGTGACATCGATGTTGGCAGTCCACTTTCTTAGATTGTTCATGACGTCCTGGGGCACACCGAAGTCAGGGGACGTGTTGTCAACTGTGATACCAAAGGTGGAATCATCGAAGTATTTCACTGAACTCGTTTGTGTGTGTGTGTGTGTGTGTGTGTGTGTGTGTGTGTGTGTGTGTGTGTGTGTGTGTGTGTGTGTGTGTATGTGTGTGTGTGTGTGTGTGTGTGTGTGTGTGTGTGTGTGTGTGTGTGTGCGTGTGTGTGTGGTAACTATGTTGGTCGAGCTTGGCAGCTGGATGTGTACATTGGTAGGCAGATGGGTGAGGTGGGTTATTGGGTTGTTGGACAGGCAGGGTGGGTGAAGTAGGTTGGGCATGTGAATGGGGTGGAGTAGGTTGGTCGTTGCGTGGGCGGCTTAGAACGGATGGATGGGCGGCTTAGGTGGTGGATGGGTGAGGTAAGTGGGTGGGCAGTGGGAAAATTTATCCATTTGGATTAGGCTCATGGGGTGATTAGGTCCAAAGTAGGAATAGGTCCATGTGGAGAATAGGTCCTTGAGGGATCCCTTTGTGAAATTGGGTTAAATAGGAATATAGGTTCAATATGTAAAAGTGGGTTCATGGGTGAAATAGGGCCATGAAAGAAAACGGGTCCATGTGCAGAATTAGTCGTTCCCCAGACACGAGTTTTCAAGGGGTACATTAGGTTAACTGAAAAAATAGGCACCAGGGACAATAGGTTGACGGGTAAATTTATTCCATAAGGAAAATAGGTCAATGGGGAAATTAAATCTACAGGAAAAAACAGATCATTAGAAGAAAAGAATTATATAAGGTCTATATAGAAAATGTATCTACGAGTGTTAAATGGTTCCACAGAACGCAGGAACAGGTCCTGGGGGGAAAAGAACACCGGTGGGTGGGTTGACATCTAGAATCTATAGCTAGAAGTTATAGCTGGAGACGGGTTTATGTGCTAGTGCTGCTAAAGTGAAAAATGCCTGGTATATTTTTCTGCTCAAAGATTCTTTACTTTGACGCACGAGGGTGGAAAGTGAGGGACGTGACTAAAATGTGAAGATGACACAGTTCTTTAGTATACCAATTTTTATCCTTAACTGTACAATTAATAAGCCGGGTACACAGCATAGTCTCTTCCTCACCCTCACGCAATCAAGTATGAAGCTGTATTTTTTTCTGTCTACATATCAGTGTGCAGTTAGATCAACACTTGTTGCAGTTATGTCAATGACCTGTACAGAGTAAATTATTATGCTTTTATGCTTTCTTGCTAGGTTAAACGAAATAGCTGTAAGAACCCAAAACACTCACATGTTTATCCTTCCCCTTCAGTAAGGCATTTTGAAGTTTACTGTTACTATCTGTTGTCGATTACATTCAGATAAAGAGAGTCCCCCCTGGTAGAGAAAGTATTAAAAATAGACTTTATCTAACTTTTGATACTGAAAAACTTAATAGAATTATCAGATGATAAGATCTTGCGTGCAAGACGTCACCGAATTCAATGGGTTAAGTAGAAAAATAAAGTCATAGCTGTAGCAAAAAAATCACCCGACGTCAGCCAGAACTCCCGTAGACGAAATGGGTCTTAGTAAACTTGAGTCAGGACGACAACTTTCCGTCCGCCCGTCCGTCTTTTATCGCATTGTTATGGACCGATTTTGACGACCAAGGTGTCAAATGAGTCTTCGCCTGATGTTTTGCCCTCGTTGGAATGGTCAACGCGTTCAGAGAAACCGTAAGGCTGCAACGATTAAATTCTTTATTACAAGAATGCATACTTAACATTGGTATCACTGGAAAGGGCGTTCAAATTCCAGTAATGTATGCATGTGTTGCTAACTAGGCAGGTTGTTAGGTAGGCAGGGAGGGGAGGTAGGAAGGTGGGAAGAGAGGTAAGTAGGGAGGTTGGCAGGGAGGTGGAGATGTAGACAGGCAAGGAGGTAGGCAGGGATTCGGGTAGGTGGATGGGCAAGTAGGTATGCAGGGGGGTAGGCAGAGAAGCATGCACGGAAGTAGCCAGGGAGGTAGGTAGGCAGTGAGGTAGGTAGGCAGTGAGGTAGGTACCCAGACAGGTAAGTAGGCTGGGAGGGAGGTAGTCAACGAGATAAGTAGATAGGTAGATATGTAGGCAGGGAGGTAGGCAAGGAGGTCGGCAGCGAGGCAGGTTGAAATGTAGTTGGCAGGGGTGCAGTTAGGGAGTTGGGTGGATGGGTAGGTTGGTAGGAAACTAGCGCGGTAGGCTGGGAAGTAGGTAGAGAAGTGGCCACGGAGGTAGACAGGGAGGAAGGTAGGCAGGGAGGTACGGTAGGTAGAAAGATAATTTGACAGTGAGGTAGGTATGTTGGGAAATGCAACAAGAAAAAGTGCAAGTTAAACTGTTTTAAGCAAAAGGCATAAACTGCAGCTTAATATTTCCCGGTTAAAGGATTACATTGCCTCACAGAGTGGCCGCAAAACCTGAGATCATCTCTAAGCAATGAATCTGCTGTACACGGCAAGTATTATATGAGATTTCTTCTTCGGGACCCTAGCGTGGGAAGACGCAGCCAGTATAAAATATTATAGTTTGTCCATTGTTTGAAAAAAGGACTAACAGATTTTTATAACCCCTTCATTCCGGTAACGTCCTGTTTATTCTCGGAGGATTTATTCAGCTTCGGGTGGACCTCTTATCGTTAGGAGGTAAATGAAGGGTAAATATTTAGAATTACACCGAAGTAACGGACACTGAAATTGATCCACTCATTACAGAATTTAAGCAGTTTTAAGTACATTCTCTTCTGTAACCATCGGTCGCAAATGCCTTTTTTATGTACTTAGTAAGGAAGTGGGTGGATGATTATCCGGCCCCTTTCTCTGTCTTTCATTGCATCTACGCTAAAATGAACTAACCAAATCTAACCGAGCCTAAACCAACGTAACCTAATTTTAGACTAGATGTGATAATGGACGGAGTTACGGGCTGAACACCCTACACTCCCCCTCTCTATTTACTAAGTCCTGAAAAATGCATTTGCGACTGATGTGTATTGAAGAGAATTTGTTTTGGACTGCATAAACTAAATGGTGAGAATATTAATTTCATTCTCCGTTAGTTGGGTATGATTAGAAAAATGCAATAATAATGCCAAATTAACACTTTTACATATTCAGATCAGAAAGTCTCTCCATAACTTAATAAAACTGTCTGGACAAAATTGTAATAAAACGAACAAGCACGTTCGTTGATCACTTGCCCTGCGTAGCGCCATGCAAACTTCAAAGGTGAGGATAAACAAATGGGTGTGGTGACCAAAGGAATGGGTGGGATGGGCTGGAATACGATGATCGGTTGGGGTGGGGCAGGAAAGTAACATATAAGTTACTATTTATTTCAAAATGTACTCCAAGCATCAAAGTTTATGAGGTAAAGGGGAATTAATAATACGCATAGGAATTAAAAAATGTATGGAATGTGCTGAACTCGTGGTGCGGGAAGACTAAAAGAGCACACCCGGACAGAATGAACAAAGATTAACGATGTGAGAGCAGTGATGATTTTTTCGAAGTTTTCGCCAACACGAATAATGTTAAGAACAAAACAAGTTTACGTTGCTGTCCTTAGCCTTACAGCTTGCGACCCAGGCAAAAATGAATTTTCAGACTGAAGGACAGGAGGTTCCTTTTGCTGGACAGGATCAGTTTGAGGAAACCAGAACACGTTGTTATCCCAGTGCATCCGATGATGAGTAGGTTCAACTTATTGTTGGTAATCAAAGACAATTTTATTCATCTTATGAAAGGCCTTTCGTACAGAAGGGGTTTGCGAATGTTCTGTCAAACATCACCATTTCTAAAGCCTGTCCCAAAGCTGAATAAATTCGTATGTGGAGAGTAAGAACTGATTCACGGGGTTAATTCTTTACTGACTATAAATTTTCTTTCTCTGGTGTAATCGTCTGTCAGTACCCAGATGACCCCCTTTGGTGTGTCTGTCTTCTTGGAAATTGTCAAGTTAGTTCTGGTTAAGTTCGATAATGAAGTAACTAAAACGCTGTGGGTGGCCAGGCAGTAAAGTAAGTAAGGCGTTGTACCAAGTCAGCCGACCATGGAAACAATTAATGTGCAGGTGTGAGGGTTATGGAAGGAAAGAGAAACATGTGTTTATGGTATCAGTGCTTCGTTCATATTTACTTTTCCTTTATTAAAAGAATCTAAACAGAAACACACACACACACACACACACACACACACACACACACACACACACACACACACCAGAGGCCCTCAACCTCCCTTTGGCCGTGACAAAGAAAGGTCGGCCACCCTTGAATCACAGACAGAAGGCAAACTGGGATGGTTTCTGTACAAATTTTGGCTCAAAGCACACTCAAAGGGTCCCTAACAACGGTTGCATGATACTCCACACGAAAGTTCCCATTATAGACAGAAAGATACTGACTTAGGATTACAGGTTGAAATGTATACAATATTTGCCTTGTCCTTCTGCGTCATATTTACGTACGGTATTATGTGGTACGACGAAGGTACGCGGCCAAGAGTTGATTTCCGGAAATTTTGTTAATCCTAAAGCACCCACCAATGGGCCCTTAATAACTTTTAGAGTTTGTTGATATCTTACTAGTTTTCCTTTCTGTTTCACACAAGTTTACATTGCAAACAGGTAGATAAACGGACGGACATACAAACGCGAACTTTTTTTTTTTCAGTAGATGAACAGAAGAAGAAAAAACAAATTAAATTTAAGAAAATAATGTATAAACCGTATTAGAGGCGTCCTCCATTCATAAAAAATCTGTAACAGTTGGACTGCTGTAGACTGAAGTTTGGGGGGAAACTGTTCTGAGGAAGTGAGCTCCAAAGAGATGGAGTTCGGGGAATAAAAGAATTCTGTTAGGCAGTTCTGCATAACGGCAGTGTGACAGTCCAGCCATGAGCGCTACCAGATGCCCGTGTAGCACGGGGGAAGGCGGGGAGAGGTGGCACAACGGTGCAACATCGTCTGAGTATTTGCCATAAAAATATCTGTAAATTGCATGGGAGACAACATGCTTTTTTACTTGGAGCGGGGGTAGTTCATTTATAATTGCAGGGTTATTAATAATTCTCACAGCTTTGTTCTGAATTTTGTCCAGGTGTTCTCGTGCGCCCTCTCCACATCGATTCCACAAGAGTGAGCAAAATTCCAACCGATTCTCTGAAAGCGTACGTTACTTTTGTTAATTATAGTTAACTACTCGTCAGCGAAGGAGTTACGGATTCTGTCCAATAATCCGATTTTTTTTTTTTTAAGCGGTTTTTAGTACGTGATCTAACATCAAAGGCACAGCTTAGGGTATTGTTAAATGAAACCGTGATTTTCAATCCTTTTAGAGATTGAAATGTAAATAGCAATGAAGGTAATATAGGAATCAGGCAATATCTGTCTATCAGTAGATTATGTATACTGCATTTGGTTTTCGTAGCATAAAATGAGAAAATGTTATTTTGTCCCCATTCAGTGATCTTAGATAAATCTTCATTAATGGAGACTGCTGTATTGAGTTGCAAATTAGAGATAAACTTTGTGAATGGGTGTTTAAGTGTGATGGAATTGTAAAGTGTTGAGTCATCCGCACATAGGTGAATGTGATTATGGGTGATAAACAAGAAATCATTGACATGAATTAGGAAAAGGCTTGCAGCCAGAAATGATTCTTGTGGCACGGCGACATTGACTGAGTGGAAAACTGAATTATACATCATGAGGCTAGGGCACAAATAATTTCTGACTTAGTTCATACTTCTGATTGGCAGAAAAGTAATCTTGTTTTTAATGCTTCAGAAACTCAGTTCTTAAATCTTTGGGCCCGTCAAAATCTTCTGCAGGCGTATCCACTAATTATTAACAATATCCAACTCAATTCTGCAGTATCTTTAAACATACGTCGGGCTTCATTCTCTCATTATTTATCTTGGAAAGACCATATTACTTCTCTTGTAAAATCTCTTTCCAAGAGATTAGGTGTGCCAAATCTACTCTGTGCCTTCTTTACCCCTGCACAGGTGATGACGTTACCCAATGGATTTATTCGCCCTTGTGCAGAATTCAAGTCACATGTGTGGGGGGGGGCTCCCTATATACTGCAGAGCTCATCCGTACAAGGTGAAATCAATGGCTTTTCGCCCCATCAACTATCCTCCTCTTACTGGCTTCCTTCAACCTGTCTCATCGCCGCACTGTGTCATGTTTATCTCTTTTCTGTCGCTACTTCAATGGTTATTGCTCCTTTGAACTGTCTGCTTTCATCCCTCCACGACTATAGTGGGTGCATAGCACCCATCTAGCAACAAAATCTCATCCCTATTTTGTCCAGAACTCAAATGCAAGAGTTAACCATTACTCTCAGTCATTCATGCAACAGGCCAGCGTTGAGATTGTCTTCCTCTGTCTGTATTTCCTACTGCCTTTGACCATCAGTCTTTCAGTGCAGTGAGTCCCGGCATCTCGAAATGAATGAATCTTGAATTTGGCTTTTATCATAATTCGTTTTTCTTCATGAGGAAATAATGTTGTAACTTTCTGGTCTTTGGTTCCTTCTTCCTTGCATGTCTACATCTCTATCTATCTGTCTGTCTATCTATCTATCTATATACAGTATATATATATATATCTATATTTATATATATCTATATATATATATATATATATATATATATATATATATATATATATGTATCTCTCTCTCTCTCTCTCTCTCTCTCTCTCTCTCTCTCTCTCTCTCTCTCTCTCTCTCTCTCTCTCTTTCTCTCTCTCTCTCTCTCTCTCTCTGAATGTATACGTATATGTATATATCCCATTGGAGCCCAGTGTCCACAGTACTGGACAGAACTGGGAATTTTCAAACCTTAATAAAGTAAGGAACCCCCCGTTAGGGACCTATGGGCTTCGTGACTATGAGCCGATAGGCAGAGGGCGGTACACTTAGGACCCTCCCGGAACAGTGCCTCGTCCAGCAACCCTGGGATCCAATGGCATATATATATATATATATATATATATATATATATATATATATATATATATATATATATATATATATGTGTGTGTGTGTGTGTGTGTGTGTGTGTGTGTGTGTGTGTGTGTGTGTGTGTGAGAGAGAGAGAGAGAGAGAGAGAGAGAGAGTCCACATTACAAATCTTTGTGTGTTAACGGCCTATGGTGCTGAGATCCAGATTTTAACATCTGAATTTTATATTTGATGTGGTTTATTAACTCAGACCTGTTGTTAATGCTACTTCTTAATATGTTCAGCCATTTACACTCAGGCCTCGTGTCCAACATTACTATCCTATTGCAGCAACAGACAGCGGATATTATTCATGTAGGCCTATCAGCAGCCCGCACGTGACACTAACATACCCATCATAATTCATAACCCGCCTCCCCAATGTCTCTCTCACCCCCATTGTTACCTTGACCAGTATTCTCGTCGCTTTAGGAGGCTCCCTATCACCTCTTCCTTAGCGCTTTATCTTTTAATAAGTCAGACTTTACTTGTGAAGAGTATGGTGATATTCGAATGATTTAAATAACACAGATGAGGATAGTAATGTGTAATGAGTTAAATAAATCGCATAGGAAGAGGTATTAACTTCCTGAATCAATGAAAATATGAACCTAAGACATAGAACTCTTCATGGCACTTCAACTTTTTCCATTTATTTAGCTTTATATCAGATGTGTGCTGCTGATATAAATATTGCGTTATATCCATATAGCACTGAAAAACATACGGCAGCAGCCAATACAATTTAACCTCCTTCAGAGCATAGGGATCGGAGGCTCTGCTGCCATATTTGAGAATATTAAAGTCAGGAGACCGCCCATGTCCTAGGTAGCTTTTTGAATGATATAGAAAAACCCTCTGGTCACCTCTAAGGCTCAAACCGTAGCGTGTAAATCACAGCCCGTTCCCACTTGAGAGTGCTAGCACCAAACCACCTGGCCACACAGAAGAGTTTATATTTATGGTTTTATTTATGGTTTGACAGCAATTGTGCCAAAGCAACGACCCAAAAATCCTTAGCAAATAACTTTTACTTAAAATTAAAATCACCTGAATCACATAGTCAATTTAAAAATGCTAGAAACCATCCAAAAGCAGTAAATAATTTTGTTAAATCAATGTTTCTTCACAACCAAGCATGCAGACTATTAAATAATGCTAATGGCAATGGGATATTCTGGTCAACTCTCAGTTATTTCAATAATAACTTTAACAAGTCATCACCCATTCCCCACTAAATCTTCTGTTGGTAATAATCTAAATGACACGCGTGGTAAAGTCAACATCCTTGCCTGTACATGTGCCAGAAATTCTACTTTAGAGGAAGTAAGTCAGAACATCCCTGTACTAGAACTTGATTCTCCAGAAATAGCTCCACTTAAGATACAGACTAGATACGTAAAATCCATCCTATACAATTTACCAACCAGCACAGCTCCAAGTCCAGATGGAATTCCTCCAGTTGTTTTTAAAAAGTGTTCTCCAGAACTTGCTGCTGTTCTAGCTAAATTATTCAGACTATGGTTACGTACTTCTTCATTCCCTAATCCTTGGAAAGAGGCCAATATCCACCCAATTCCAAAGAAAAGAAGTTCCTCTGACCTCTTTGATTATGGACCAATAGCTATTACATCTTATCTTGGTAAAGTATTTGAGACTATAATTAATAAGCACATTGTTAAACATCTTGAATCCAGCAACTTAATTAGGGATGGACAGAATAGTCTTCGCCATGAAAAATCCACTGTTGCTATACTCAGTCTCCTACCTCGTACCATTCATTAGTCAACTGACCAACAGGAAATAAACCAAGCAATAGAACTTGATATTTCGAAAACTTTTGACAAAGTGTGGCACCGATCCCTGCTAGCCAGACTCCCTTGCTATGGCCTATCGTCTTTTATTTTTCTGATTTCCTCATATTTTAACGACAGAAATTAGAAAGTAGGTGATGTACCGTATATTCCAATTTCCACTCGATTAATGCTGGTGTTCCAGAGGAATCAGTTCTGGCTCCATCCCTGTTCCCAATTCATACTAATGATCTCGTATCTCTCACCCAAAATCCGATTCACTCACATGCAGATGACTCAAGACTTCACTGTCCATTCACACTTAAACACCCACTCACAAAGTTTAATATCTCTAGCTCACAACTCAGTACAGCCATCTCCAAAAATTAAGACTTATCTAAGATCATGGAATGGGGACAGAATAACCTTGTATCATTTAACGCTAGGAAAAACAAATCTATACAATTTAGTAGTGGACAGATATTGCCTAATTTTTATATTACCTTCAATGCTACTAATATTCCTACCTCTGGAAGTATTAAAATTCTCCGTGTTTCACGTAACAATGCCCTTAGCTGGACCTCTCATGTTAGATCACTTGCTAAACCGCTTCAGAGAAACTTCGATTATTGTACAGATTACATAACTTCTTCACTGACAAGCAGTTAGCTATAACTTACAAGAGTCATGTGCACTTTCAGCTGAAATATTGCTCACCCTTGTTGAATGGATATGGAGAGGTTGCATTAAAACAACTGATCAAACTTCAGAACAAAGTCATCAGAATTATTAATAACCCTACTATCACACATGAACTACCTCCCCTACAAGTAAGAACGAATGTTGCCTCCCTTGCATAATTTTACAGATACTTTTATGGCAAATGCTCAGACGAAGTTGCATCCATTGTGCCACCTCTCCATGTCTTTCCCCGTGCTATACGGGCATCTGGTAGTGCTCATAACTGGAGTGTCATGCTGCCATATTGCAGAACTTCACCCTATCAGAATTCTTCTTTTCTTTGAACTGCATCTCCTTGGAACTCGCTTCCCCGAAGTGACTTCCCTCCGTATTTCAACCTACGGCTGTTCAAGTCCAACTGTTCGAGATTTTCTATGATTTGGGGATACATGTTACCAGGTGTATGGATTATTTTCCTTTTTTTTGTTTTTCTTTCCTCTGTTCTGTTTTTGTAAATAAAAAAAAATGCTATAATTATCTAGACGGTGATATACGTGGTTTTAAAATGAAGGGCTGTATACAGCATACATTCGCCCCTCCACTGCTGTACTGTACACCGTTCCAAAGTTGAACAAAAGTGTGTTGAAGTAGCAAGATAAAATATGGCGTCATGGAATTCAAGTAAATAAGGTGTCATGTGTATTGTGGAATAAAGTTCTTTGGCATAGTTGCGTTATTCTAGGTAGCACAGAAGAATTCATAGTATCTTTTTCTTGGCGATTTATTATGCCTACTACATTCTGACATTCTCTTTCATGTCATTTACTCATTTCTATTATCAACATACTTTGCCTCAATAACGTACTACGCAGGTGGTTAAAAAAAAAATGCAATATGGAAAATAAATCGCAGGGGAAGAGGTGCTATCAAGTCTCCTTTAGCAATTTGTTATGCGTATTACACACTGATATAATCTTTAATCCCATGTCTAGTATCGGCATAGTTTACCTCATTATCGTACAAAAAAAAAAAAAAAAATATAGCCTACTATGCAAAACAATACGGTGGGACGTGTTACAAGTTTTCTAGCGATCGAGAATATGACTTTCAGGCTAATATCGGCATTGCGTGGAGAACGTGCGGCTTTAATAATTCATGAGCTTGAGTTGAGCATGATGCTGAAGACGGACCCCTTCCCGTGGTGGCACCGATATGGCCGGGCAGATTGTTTGTACAGTCGTCATTTAACTCCCTCCATGTTCATCGAAAGGAGGATGGTGGCCTTCAGTGGAGGGATATCTTCAGCCTGCAGTTTACAGGGTTCACGTTCAGATTAGGATGGGGTTAAAACAACAACAACAATGCGCAGCATAAATATTTCATATTATTATGTGAAGCATAAACTATTTATCGGCATACATGTGTCTTAAATTATTCATAAGCTTAAGTGCAGCTTTAAAAATTCACGTGCTTGTCAGTCACTACACTTACCCTCATCCATCAAAACTTATTTTGAACTTCCTTACCTGCCCATAACAGACTCAATGATTAGCTAACAATGAGGTACGCTGTCGACTCTTAAAGTGACTACTTTTAACCATTCAGTACCATGATTTTATTTTATAGTTTCACTGTTTCCAGATTACTTTTTCCTACTTTCCCCTTAATTAGTGTGGGCCTTGATGTCCCCTGGATTTGTAGCTTATCTAAAGGTGTAGTTCTCTCATCTTGACTTGGCTCAGATTTCTATCTTTCTATAGCTTATTTCACATAACTCGGTGGCAGAAAAAGACAGTACTAATGCTGTATATCCTCTCTATAACGCTTCTTCAAGAACAACGTTATATTTTAGTGCTATTCTACTGTTATAAGCAGGTAATGAAAATGGAGGGACGGCAGCATTATCTCAAGCTAAGAGTATAATGTACTCATGACAGAGGGATAAAAGTGGTGTTTTAGTGTAGTTTGTTATCAGGCAGACACTCATATGTGTTACTCTTCTGCCTGAACCCCGGTGACTGGGCTTTACTCTTGCGTATAGCATCTCCAATCAATTAACTTCCTAAGTTCCATCACTGGTCACCCGCTGTTCGTGACAATGTAACGCTACATGTTTGTATATTTAGCCAAACACTTTATCAAGGAATGGGTGGCCACAACTGAATTATCACCATGTCACTGTCCTTCGCCATCAGGCTGCCCTGTCTCCAACACAAACCACCCTCACATATACCTATCCACTCCATACCTCCCTCTCATCCTCTCTTTACCCCACCCCCTCCTCCCTTCCACCACACTTACACACACTCCCCTAGCCTATCTTTCATTATCCATTCTCCCCACATGCGCTTCCAAATGACACGATATGGGAAAGGACATTATTATGCGTCAGTATGCACTCTGCTCTCCAATTGATAACATCGGCCCTAATGGCACATGCAATGTTCTGTGCTTGTCTGTTTCGCTGTGCCTAACATAATGCTGCCGATGGACGCCTTCATGAAGTTGTACTGACATTACTGGGTGGTTTCGAAGCCTGGTTTTAAGCCTCGTCCACATCAGGGGTCATGCAACACGCTTTCTTGCTTGTCATGTTGCCCATCTCGGGTTTTCGTGCTGCTGAAGGTCTATGTTGTGCGGTTCTGGCAAATCTGGCCGAAGGGCATTTCATGGTGACGGCACGCGAAACGATGCCTTCTTTAGTTGTTTGGCTTCCGTTGAGAGCAGTTACTGCTTGCACTAACTCTTCTTCTTTCTGTTCTTTTTCATTTGGCACAACATGGCCACAGTGCTCCACATCACAGTCTCTTGACGTCTGCTATGCTGGTATCCATCCTCCTCCTCTCACAGCTCAGTGGTAGCTGGCATGTGCTGCCCATTGCAACAGTATGGCCATCACTGGCCTCAGCAACATGAGTTGGGCAACATGACTCGCAACAGAGCACACAGCATGACGCCTAGTGTAGACGGGGCTTTACAAAGAACCCTAAACTCATAGTCCACTTCCCAAATAGAGGATGGTGGTCTGTATGAGAAAGACATCTTCAGTCTGGTCCACTGGCTCCACATTCGGTTAAGCCTGGGGCCACAACACGATGAATGTGCGTGGGGGTAGCATAGTTGGGCACAATAACGGTCGTTCTGTTTGACCTATGACAACATTCTTGGAAGTTGTTCAGTTTACTTTAGCAAATGCAAACAAAATTTGACAGAGCTGTGCTACATTATTTATCCCCCCCCCCCCTTTTTTTATGCCTTACCTGAAGTTTTCTCTGACACTAACACTGACAGTTCGTCAAGACAACGCCCAGTTGTCTCGAGAAATTCCTCCTCCGGTCCTTCAGTAACTCTTACAATAAAAGCTAAAGCATGCATTCCCAAATGTGTATCTTCCATCATCAACAAAAAAAAACAAGATCAGTAATATTCAGGCAATCATAGGCATATCATTGCAGCTTCTCCAGAGTCGAAAAAAAATATATATGATTTTGCTGTTTACTACTACAAAGTGAAATATCACACTAGCATTCTGAAGCCTGAAGACAGGGGTATTATGAACACGGGCCATTGGGAAATTCTAATAGTTACCCTTTAAATAGCTGTTATAGAAAATGGTGAAGAATGGCAAGGTAAGAGAAGAAGAATAGATTTTTTTATTGGGAAGAAGGAACCAGAGGCAAGGGGCCTGCTAAACTGTACCTTCCAAGAGAAAAACAAAAACAATACAGGTGAGAGCCAAAATCAAGATCTGGTCATTTCGAGATGCCTGGACACACTGCGTTTGAAAGACTGGAGCTCATAGAAAGCAGGAAATACAGACGGAGAGAGACAGTTCCAGAGATGACCTGTTGCATCAATGAAGGACTGGGAGTAACGATTAACTCTTGCATTAGAGAGCTGGACAGAAAAGGGATGAGAGGTTGTTGCCAGAATCCTACGCTCCTGTTGTAGAGGTGGAGGGATGAAAGCAGACAGTTCAGAGGAGCAGTGACCATTGAAGTAACGATAGAAAAGAGATAAAGATGCAACAGTGCGGCGACGAAACAGAGGTTGAAGGGAGCCAGTAAGAGGAGGAGAGTTAATGAGACAAAAAGCCTTAGACTCCAAGCTATTCAGAAGATCTGTATGTGAGAAGCCTCCCCACTCATGAGAGTTGTACTCTACACAGGGGCAAATAAAACCTATGTATAAAGTCAACAGCTATGCAGGGGTAAAGAAGGTATGGAGTCGGTTTAACACACCTAATCTCTTGGAAGCAGATTTTACAAGAGATATAATATGATCTTTCCAAGATAAGTCCCGAGTGAACAAAACCTCAAACATGTTCAAGGATGATGCAGGACTAAGCTGGATATTATTAAACATTAGTGGGTGCTCCTGTGGAAGATTTTTTCGGGTTGATAGGTGTAAAAACTGAGTCTTTGATGCATTAAAAACATGATTACTTATACCTCAGACAGAGATACGAGCCAAGCCAGACATTAGATGTGACATAGCAACATCCCTTGTTTGTTGAAATAGCTGTTGAGACGGACGATGCGGAAAGGAAAGGTGAAGGGTGGAACCATCAGCGTATGAGTGGATAGGGTTAGATGTACAGCTTAGAAGGTCATTGATGAATAAAACGAAAAGAGTTGGTGATAGGACAGAGCCCTGAGAAACACCACTGTTGGTAGGTCTACAAGAAGAACGATGGCAGTCTACAACAGCAGTTATAGAATAACCAGAAAGGAAGCTATAGATGAAGGCACAGATAGAAGGATAGAAACCGTAAGAAGGCAGTTTGGAAATTAAAGACTATGTCAGACTTGATCAAAAGCCTTTGAGATATGAAGTGCCATGGCAAAGCTTTCGCCAAAGTCCCGAAAGGAGGATGACCAGGAGTCTGAAAGGTAGTTGAGAAGATCGCCAGTGGAGCGTCCCTGACGGAACCCATACTGACGATCAGAAAGAAGGTTGTAATAGGAAAGATGCTTTAAAATATTTCTCATTATAAATTGACTCGAAAACATTTGAGATACAGGATGTTAAAGCAATTGGACGATAGTTAGAGGGTTGGGAATGGTCACCCTTCTTTAGGCTGGCTGAATGAGACCAACTTCCAGCAAGAAGGAAAGGTAGAAGCTGATGGACAAAGGCGAAAGAGTTTACCTAGGCAGGGTGTAAGCACAGAAGCACAGTTCTTGATGACAACAGGAGGGACTCCATCAGGCCCATAATGCCTTGTTAGTATTGAGGCCAGTGATGACAGAAAATACATCAGCTGAAGATAATTTAATATCAACCATGAGGAAGTCTGAGGGGGGAAGTCATGGAGGAACAGGATTGGAATTGTCTAAGGTGGAATTGGAGGAGAAAGTCAGAGTGAAGAGATCTCCTTTATCAGTAGAAGAAATAGCTACAGAACCATCAGGGTAGAAAGGAGGGAAGGATGCTGAGGTAAAGTTGTTAGAAAGGTTTTTGGCAAGGTGCCAGAAGGAGCGGGAAGAATTCGATTTGGAGAGTTGAGAGCATTTAGTACGGATGAAATTATTTTTAACAGAACGAAGAACAGACTTAGCACAATTCCAGGCAGAAATTTAAAAAAAGATGTGATTCAGGGGTGGGTTGGCTCTAGTACCTTTCATAGGCCCTCTCCTCGTTGTGGACTGCGTTAGAACAAGCGTGATTAAACCAAGGCTTTCTTGCATTAATCAATGGATATGAGAAGGGAATGTATGCATCCATGCCAGAGCGAATAACCTCTGTAATGCACAAGACACACTCAGATGGCTCCCGGCCATGGAAGCAATAATTATTACTGGGAAAATCAAAGATGTACTGCCTGAGGGCCTCCCAATCCACAGCTCAAAAGTGCCACAATCGACGTTTCTTTGGAGGGTCCACAGGCCATACTGGAGTGATAGGACAAGTCAAGGTAATAAGGTTGTGATCGGAGGAGCCAAATGGAGAGGAAAGATTAACAGGGTAAGCAGAAGGAAGAGTTGTAAGGAAGAGGTTAAGCATGTCAGGCATATGGGTAAGGTGCTGTACAAGCTGCTGTAGGTCATGAAGGATAGAAAAGATGTAGGCTTTTTCACCAGGTTGATCAGTGAAAGAAGAAGAGAGCCAAAGGTGGTGGTGAACATTGAAATCTCCTAGAATGGAGATTTCAGAGAAAGGAGAAATGGATAGAATGTGTTTCATCGTAGAAGTAAGAGTGTCGAAGAATTTTTTCATGGTATTTTTTCTTGCAAAATTCTCTTGCAATCGTAGGCATATCATCACGACTTTACCAAAATTATTAACAAACAAGCCATATTGCTCAGGATACTGCTCACAAATTTTGGATACAATTTGCCCACTTAATATTGAGATATTTTGGGAACAACCAGATACACACTGGCATAGGTAATTACATTTCCTCCTCGCAAGGCAGGTGATAATACTATTACTCTGGGTAGTTAAAACTAAAGTTCATTAATATTTCATTTTTAATCAGAAAGCACGCAGAGAGTATATATCTGCCGACGCCATTAAAATTCCTTTTTTTTTTCTTTTCTTTTTTTTCCTGCATCCGGTTCTGGATCCAACTCAAAATCTAATATACTCTAATATGACTATTACCTACTTAGCAACCAGATTTCAATGAAACCCGATAACAATTTTTTGCGATATCTTGTGCACAAATAGAGATAACAGAGAGACAGACAGAGAGACACGGGTGATTACAGTGAGTATAGGGAACTTTACCTAAATCAATGTAAAGAGTTACAGAAGGGTAAGAAGAGGAATAGAACTTTTGGCGCCAACCGTATTTCGTTCACGATAACTTTTTGCCATCATTAACTAAGAGTATGGATGAAAACTGGCTCCATTGTCTCTCAGGCACCAAGAACCCACTTCTAGCTGAAAGAGGTACTAGAGATATTCCGAGCATGAAAGGGCTAATTGTACCAGTGTAAAAACTCTCAACGTGCTGTAACTCCATCGTTGCGGAAGAAATTTGTCTACAATTAGCAGGAATAGACTACAAGTGTTGTCCAGACCTCGAAGGGTTAATTGTCCAGGTATAACCACTCAGACTCCTATGAATTACTCTAAGCTGAGTAAAATAGTTTAGCTTTAGTTGCAATGCAATGCTAGAGATGTTGAATGAGAAGGTTTATTGTACCAATAATAACACTTAGGTCCCTATGCCTTACTCCTAGCTGAAAAAAAAAAAAATCATCTGCCGTTACCTAGGATACAGTAATACAGGTGTCTCGACCATGAGAAGGTTACTGTATCAATAATAAGACATTGAGATTAGTATTATTTTATGGAAGGATGGAGGAACCAATGTCTAGAAGCCCGCAAGATTGTTCCTTCCATCCATCCATCAATCATCCAGTCCTACGTTGCCCCATGAGAAGCGTAGGAGCCCGGGGATAGGCAAGTTGATCCTGACATTTAAGATGAGAGTGACCTGCCTTACTCATCCTTGAGCGGCATTACGTGAGCAACGTGAGCAATAAACCCCAACCACCCATTGGATATAAACCTTCACCGGCTCAATCTGATTTCAGCGCCATAATTACCCCCTAAACCACCAGGCGCCAAAATTTGGTTATACGGTTACCTCCCAGCGTAGTAAATGGTTTCCTGGTTTACAGGAAGGCTTGTCACTCGGTGTTGAGTCACCCACAGGCAAAAGGAAGAGGAATGAATGAAGGAAAGACAGAAGAGGGGGCGTAAAGTCATCCGGAGGCAGAAGAACGAGGAAAGAATGAAGGAAAGAAAACAGAAGAGGATGAAAGGAAAGAAAGATGGAGGAGAGGAAAGAACAGACACCTGAGAGCAGCGCTACATAGGGAAAAAAATAACTCAGCTGAAACAAGGAGTCGTCTGTTACCTGGAATAAACTGGTGGAGAAACACTGAGCCCTGTATTTTTTTACACTCCACAACTCGCTGGGAGTGGGTACAGGGTGGCATGTCTGCAGGGAGGAGGAGGAGGAGACGGAAGTGGCTCTGATTATTACAAGCATTATATAAAACGGCTTTAGGCGTTCTCTTGTTGAGCTACAGATAGTTTTACGGCTAAGTATGGTTGTATTTGCGGTTGCTGTTGGCGTCTTCTGCTGAAGAATGGGAATGAACAATTTTGCTTTGATGGTTCAAGTTTATTCTTGCCATCTCCCATTGATTATATCTTACTCGAGATAGACTTTTCGAACTGGGAAGGGAGAGGGGTATAACCTTAGTACATCCATTCAGCAAGAGGGTCCATCCGTAAAGTGAATAACATTGTATGGAAGCAGCAAGAATAAACTAAAAAGGACGTCACCCCAATTCAAGGTAGGTATGCGGTCCTGCTGCGCACTCACACTGTCACACCACTCATGAGTAGCCTGTCATTACCTGGGTTGGTTTAAGCATGATATAAAACAGTATTGCTATACCAAGGCAAATAGTCACGTGCTTTACTGTGGTTCTTTTATGACGGAACGCAAACAAGTGCTGTATTCATGGGATTTTGACTCGTTTTCTGGGTGCATAGTAAGTATTGTCGCATTCCTGCCTTATTTGTGTTCCTCTTTTTTCTTCATTCCATTCTCTCTGTCTGTCTGTCTGTCTGTCTCTCTCTCTCTCTCTCTCTCTCTCTCTCTCTCTCTCTCTCTCTCTCTCTCTCTCTCAGGCGTATTAAAATTCAGTTCCAGAAGGTGAGGTCAGCTACTCGTATGTTTCCTGTGTTTCTTTTATAGTGAGAGACAAGAATGAAGTATTTATCAGATTATAATACATAAGTGACAGCTTGTGTCACCACACTGAATGAGATCCTTAGTTAGCCCCTTGACCCTAGTTATATTTTGTATTTACTCTAGCCACTCCTGATGATTACATTCAACACAGCAGAGCCAACTGACAGTGAAGGAGTGACATCTTTGAAATTATACACGATGTCCGCGAAACCCTGCTGGTTGTCTAAAAATGCTTTGCATGTAAACTACTTAACCTATTAAAATGTAGTATCTCCTTATGACACAATAATTCTTGATGTTTCTTAAAAGTTAGCCATGTACACTGAGGAAGGATAAAGTGCAACAATATATGGATGTCCAGTGAACAACAAAGGATCATCCGACAAATTTTCACATCTGCATCTTCATCTATAAGAGCCAGATGCATGAGGCGGCACACTGGTGCCACCTTACAAGGCTTTCCCTTACTTGCTGTTCCATTACGTGTTTACTTAAAATAACCTTTTCAATCACTCACTCTCATTCACGCTCTAACTCACAGGTTCTCAAAGCTCTCTCTCTCTCTCTCTCTCTCTCTCTCTCTCTCTCTCTCTCTCTCACACACACACACACACACACACACACACAAACACACACACACACACACATCAGGATGACCCGGGCCTTGACGCAGAAACTTCAACTGGTGAGTCTTCGGCTGCCTTTGGGTACAAAAATGCTATATCAAGCTGGATCCACTGATTAATGCTGTGGAGCTGCGGCTGCTGATGACCTTATTGACGAAAATGGTCGTCCTCATAATTCACCCATAAGGTCATAAGTACCTGTAGCTCCTTAATTGTTAAGAATTATATGTATGTTGATACAAATTTTTATTCAAACGTAGCCCAATGACGTAGTGTGGAAGGGGGGGGGGCACAGGGGCGGTTGTCTCGGGTGCAAAATTCTTAGGAACGCATAATTAAAAAAAAGAAGTAGTGATAATAAATAAAAAATTGCGCTCCCTCCCCCTCATGCAGAAAATCTCCCAATGCTCGAACATTCTACACAGTTTTTCAACATAACGGGGCAAATGAACGTTGCCACGTAACATTTACATTATTTTTCTCTCTAATTACAGCCATACTGTCCTCATGTAATCCTTATCAGTGAATTACATCGTGCCTATTAATAGCGTGATTTCCCGTTTGAATATACCGGTACTGTAATGTTCTATAACTTGGATAAAAAATAATTTCCCCGAGTTGCAAGGGCGCCTACATAGCCTCGCTCCTCCTACCCTACCCGCCTTGTCTCCGTGATGTGTGACACTGATAGTTGCGTTGCGTAATTTTTAAAATCCACCTCACGCTTGAAGTAATCAATGCATATGTGTATAGATTTTTTACTCAGAATGACATATTCTTACATCTCTACAAATATTTGCAGAAACTCGGGTTACACGTTGTATTTATGAAACCTGCTGTGGCCTCCGTTCTTTGTGCATGTGGCGACAATACGATCGCTAAATTAAAATCTGTCGAAATCTTGGAATACCGTCGCCAAGTAATGCTTCCGCTAATTTAGTGCTGCAACACCAACACAGAGTTCAATCATGATGCTGTAGCCAGTGTGTGCGTGTGTCGGTAAGAGTTCGACCGTTTGGTGATTTTTGTTGTTTTTGGCATGTCGACAAGTTAGTTTTTTTTTTTCTGTGATAATTATTTTGCTGACGCAGTAATTTCTTATTCTTCAGTCTTCTGTTTCAGCAATGCAATTTACACACACACGCATATATATATATATATATATATATATATATATATATATATATATATATATATATATATGTATATATATATATATATATATATATATATATATATATATATATATATATATATATATATATATATGGAGCCTCAGTGGTAGAGTGTGCGTTTTGTACACGGGTGAACCAGGGTTAGTGCCCCGCCAGGGTAATGAACTTTGGGAGTGTTCACCCGGCCATGTATTGCATTGGCGGACATCAGGGGTGCTGTGGTTGAACCAGTGTTGCATACTATAAAGTATGCTTGCACCCAGTCGGCTTGCGCGGGCCGATTACACTTGGTTCACAGACTACACACATCCAAAGCCACTCCAACACTACAGTTACACTTACAAGCACTTCTCACCCTACAAACAATCTCTACTAGACACCCTAAGCCACTTGGTAGAGATACATTGGCTGTATTGTCCCGACTTCGGTCGGGATAGGCCGGTCCTGCAGTGGATACTCAAATGGCTGCTGCTGCTGCTGATGATATATGGAGCCTCTGTGGTACAGTGGTAGAGTGTACGTTTCGCACGCTGGTGAGCATGGGCTCGCCTCCCGCCAGAGTTGTAAAAACTTTGGGAAGCATTCACCAAGCCACTTGCTACTTTGGTGGACAACAGGGGTGCTGTGGTTGAACCAGTGTCACATACTAGTATGCTTGCATCCAATCGGCATAAGGCTGGCCGATTACACTTGGTTCACAGACTACACACATATCCAAAGCCACTACAACACTACAGTGCAATCACACTCACAGGTACTTCTCACCCTACATACAGTATCTACCAGACAGCCTAAGCACTGAGTAGAGATACATTGGTTGTATCGTCCCTGCTTCGGCAGGGATAGGCCGGTCCTGCAGTGGACCTCAAATGGCTGATGATAATGATCTATATTATATATATATATATATATATATATATATATATATATATATATATATATATATATATATATATATATATATACATATAATGGTTTAAACATTTTTGCGAAAGTGAAGAAATGGTTATACAATGAAGTATTTTCTTAAAATACATGTGCTTGGGGGGTAAGGGATTCAATACTTGACTGGTGGAAGGGACTCTGAGTCCACGGGTTAGGGGGCACAATACTTTCCTTGCCCCCTGTGCTGGCAACCCATGCCACGCCACTGATGCAGCAACAAAATCACCATCTGAAACCTGATAGTTAAATCCCGGAACGCACTCTCTCTCTCTATTTGGTGGTGGGCTTGCGTATCCTGTTAATCTGGTGAGCCGTACCAGCGAGGGGAGAACCCCCTCCCCCCGGGCTCAGCAGGACAGTGTTACCCACATTGGAAGGGCCATCAGTAAACTGAATTTGACTCTGTAGGGGTAGTTTATTGGACACCCCTTCTTCATCCTGTGAGGAGGCAGCGTCAGTAAATAGTGACTACATGGGTGGCCAATAAAGGAGGAGTTATCTCGTTGAGATTCTTCCCAGCTAGTTGTGAGAGTAATTTTGGCCCAGAATTTACATGTTACTACAGTACACATAATTACAAAGATCATTTAAAAAAAGAAAAAAAAAAAGGACATATTGGCACAAGCATTTGTGACAAATGGTAATGCATATATATTATGAGTAGTGATAGACATTCAATTACGAAAATATAGCAATGACTATATTATATTACATAGAAAATAGCATATCTTGATTAGTATACATGATGAAGTATACCTAGTGACAGACATGTAGGAAGCTTTATTTACAAGTTGAATTTATGAAGGAGAGAGATGGGAGAAGAGATGGATTAATAGGGGGAAGGGGAAAGATTATTAGCAGCATGAGGAGGTAATGGGGCCACGGTGTGAGATTTTAACAAGTAGGTAAGAAATCCAATGGCACCAGGGGGAAAGGAGGGAGCGGCAGGTCAGTAATTATGGGATTTAGAACAAAGGCGTGGAGAGAGAGAGAGAGAGAGAGAGAGAGAGAGAGAGAGAGAGAGAGAGAGACTAGCCAGGAGAGAAAGGACAAAGTTGAGTGAGGAGCAGTAAGCAATTATGAGATTTAGAGGAGGGACTCACTGTCAGGCTAAAAGATAACGACAAACACAGGCGTGGAGACAGACGGAAAAGGAGAGTTAGAGGATAGATCACTGGATAAATAGTTTGATATAAGTAGACAGATAGATGGAGAGAGAGAGAGAGAGAGAGAGACAGACAGACAGACAGACAGACAGACAGACAGAGACAGAGAGACAGAGACAGACAGACAGACAGATACAGAGACAGACAGACAGACAGACAGAGACAGGAAAATTATATTCCTCCTAGTATCCAAGGTTACAGTGGTGGTGCAAACCCTTAATGTTTTATAAGTATTTTGGATACAATATCGTTTTTCAACAAGTGACAATAGTTGTGGGTTCCTGTATTCTAGCAAGTGTTCACACTCGAGAACATAGTGGTGAAGTGTGTTTGTTGGGCTGATGACACACTCGACACTGTCCAGCCTCATCCTCCACCTGCCAGCCAAGCTCCCAGGGATAGTTATAGCCTAGTCTGATCCTGGCATGCACTGAGTCAACTCATCTACTAGTAATCTTTTTACCATATGCAATGGCGCACCTGAGGGGGGGTTGGGGGGGGTCCTCAAAAGTCCTAAAAATTTATAAGCAAATTTATTTATATATATATATATATATATATATATATATATATATATATATATAATCCTGACAATCCCGGCTGAGATATTAGATAAGTTTTGAGAATTTGGGCTAGGTTCTTTGCGGGGGTCCCCCCTTCAGGAGGGGGGGCCTCGCAAAGAACCTAGCCCTCTGGGTCCCCAAATCTCTAGGTATGTCCCTGACCATATATGTATGACGTGGTTAAAGCAGCCTTATTGTAATAGTATACAGACTTGCTGATATTTTGTTGTACACTTCTCATGTTAATGATCTCTATTTGTATGGCTTTTATCTGGGATTTTATTTGTCTAATCGATAGTCCTAAATCATAGTCATCGGAGGCTAGCCTGGATGATTCCTTGGCAAGTGCATCAGCTCGGTCATTTCATGGAATACCTACATATGAGAGAATCCAGACAAACATCACCCTGATGTTGTCCTTCCTAAGTGTGGCCACCATACTCTGTGTCCTGTTGACAAGTTCGGACCAGGAGGGGGGCAGACTGGACAGTGCTTGCAATGAAGCCATACTATCATAGAAAATCACAGCATCATTCCTTCTTGTACTGACCTGCTGCAATCCCACCTCAAGTGCCACTAGTTCTGCCTGAGTGGAAGAGGCCCTGTCATGTAGTATAACTAGAGTCTCACTCTCACGACAGAACCTACCCCCCCTTCATTACAGTGACTACTGCCCCTGCTTGTTCAGTTACAGTGTCAAGTGAGCCATCACAGTATATTTGGTCAGTATGAAGAGTAGTCAGCTCATCAATTGGTCTCATGAAGTCAGCCTTAAGGTCATTAGGGGCTGAGTCAGATTTCTTGGCGGGTAACTTTGTTATAATCATGTCTAGAGGTCTCACTTGCCAGGGTGGGAGTGGTTGTGGACAGTGATGTTCATTGCCTACCTCTCCCAGTAACTGATAAATCAGTAGGCATTTAGCAGTAATCTGAGGCCAGTGGTTGCCAAGGTGGAGCATGTTCTGTAAACTAACTTTTGGTCCTGTGTGTCTAATATTCCTCAGCACCCTAACACCCACAAAGGTATTCATCTCTTTAACCCGTCCTGTCCCGACCGATTTTCCACCACTGACTCCCCCCAATCCTGACCAATTTTGGAAAAAAAAAAAAAAATTGGCTCAAACCTCTGCTTTTGGTGAGAAACATCGAAAATTCATTGAGAAATTGCTTACCTGAGGTTTAAAACACTCTGCACATGTAGAAGTACTCCTTACCTTAC
Organism: Coenobita brevimanus; assembly: GCF_032717465.1. Lineage (NCBI taxonomy): Eukaryota > Metazoa > Arthropoda > Malacostraca > Decapoda > Coenobitidae > Coenobita > Coenobita brevimanus. The sequence goes on along the minus strand of NC_136983.1, from coordinate 27,296,230 downwards.
TGGGTTTTCTATCAGGCTGGCTCCAAAGAAAATGAGTTCTATGGGAGGGTAACTATTCCACACCACTCATAAATGGTATTTATTTATTTGGTACGAATTTATATGTAGTACGAGTGTATATTGGTTTTCAAACAGTAATATAGGCAATATAAGCATTGTTTCACGTACAACCACAGCAACATACCTGACCTTTTTTGACAACATTACCTGATCATCATTTCTGACTGTTTCTTCCTCTAATGCTATGTAAACTTTGTCCTCCACATTGTCATCGATTGGGGAATCACTCTGGCCCTGAATGTCTTTATTGGCCAGGTCACTGGTAACAGGTGAAATGCCGAGACAACGGCGTGTGAGGGGGGGGAGGTCATGCGGGGTAAGGCATTGTCCCTGCCTGGCATCTTGTAGACTGTAGAGGAAGGTGTCCCATGTGTACATACCAAAAATCACGCGCGAAAATTTAAAATTGTGCAAATTATGAACCTTGCAATTGCCCGACATACTGGTACGTCGACGGGTCTAGTTGTGACAAAACATTGCGACATACCCATACGTTGATGGGATGCCTCGGGTCAATTCTATCAGATATGAATGGAAAGCCTAATTCATGTGTGAGACTGGCTACTTTGGCATTGGAAGGACATCCAAAAATGATTCAGGCTGCTTTGTCCAGAATAACTTCATTTTTCTTTTATTTTGGTATGTGACAGACAAGCAAGTGCAGGTGCATGGTAATCAGTGACAATATACATTGTCCTCAAAATGGGTACTGATGCTCCCATACCTTTCCATGACATTACTCAGAGTGGCCTAAGTCTGGTTAAGCATGTAGTCATGATATGGTTAAATTCAGTATTTTTCCCTTTAGTGCTACCAACATAAACACCGAGATATTTATATTAATCTACCCTTTCCAGTGGATCACCATGCAGCAGCAGAGACTTGTGTCTCTCACGTCCTTTTGTGATGGATTTTGTTTTATCTGTTGAGATCGCAAGGCCAGTCCATCACATACCTCAGTGATGAAATTGAGAGAATTTGCAAACCTTTGTGACTGTTAGCTTGGATTAAGAAATCATCTGCATAGCTGATGCACGTAACTTCCTTAAGAAACTTAGTACTCACAATAACATTCATTAACCCGCCCCGTTCCGACCACTTTTTCACCACTGGTACCCCCCAATCCCGACCATTTTTCGACCCTTTTTTTTTTTGCTAAAACTTTCGCTTTTGGTCAGAAACAATGGTCAGTGACAAGGAAATTGTTCCCCGGGGTCCATAATTACCTTAAACAGGTATGCCTTGGTCCCACCTGGCCCCGTGTTCTCCGTAGGTGGTCTGAGCCTCTAACGTTTTCTATGGTATTATAAGTCTGGGAAACCAATGAAAGTAAGTAGATATGTATTTATTACAAACATAAAAACATGTGATAAAAGAGTATATTGGATTTTATACAAAAATAGAGCAGAAATAAGCATTGTACCATCGTGCGAAATGAGCAAAATCGGGCAACTTGGTCACGATGAATCGCTAACATTCGAAAATCATGATACATATCATTTTTTTTACTTACATGATATTTCTACAATAACATTATACCATTTTACATTTTATTGAACTGTTTTTACGTATTCACAGGCCTTTTGATAACATTTAGTGTAATGTTAGCGCTTATTTACGTAGTGAGTGAACTCGCTGTGACTGTTGTTTCAACTCGTATTGTGTTTTTTCTACTTACATAATACTTTTCTAATTACATTATACACTTTTCAACTTTATAGAACTGTTTTGAGATCATTTCAGGCCTTCCGTAAATATATAGCGTAATAATAGCGCATAATAACACACACGGTGAAGTCGCTATGACTACTATTTCAACTTACAACCTATTTTTGTACTTATATAATAATTCTCCACTAACATTGCACATGTTTACACTTGATATAATTGATATCACATAATTTCAGAACTTACGATGCAACTGAGCGTCATATTAGCGCGTACTTACACAGGGAGTGTTATCGCGATATCATTTGTTTCATCTTACACTAGTATTCAACTTATAAAATACCTTACTACTAACATTACAACAAATTCCACTTTATATAATTCCTATCACATACTTTCTGTGAGTGTACTCGTGACATCAATTATTACAACTTACACTATTGTTCAACTTATACGTTTTATTCATGCTAACATTACACCCGTTTCCACTTTATATTCTTGCTATCACATATTTACTGACCAGAGTGTTATACTGAGCGTCATATTTTCACAGATTTACACAGTGGGTGTACTCATGACATCAATTATTACAACTTACACTATTTTTCAAGTTATACGTTTTATTCATGCTAACATTACACCCGTTTCCACTTTATATCCTTGCTATCACATATTTACTGACCAGAGTGTTATACTGAGCGTCATATTTTCGCAGATTTATACAGTGGGTGTAGTTTTCATATCACTTCGTTCAACTTACACTATTTCTCAACTTATACATTACTTTCCTGCAAACATTACACCCGTTTCAAGTTTATATAAGACTTGGCACATACTGACTGGCCTTACCATTATACTGAGCGTCATATCGCCATCCCACACAGTTTCAGTAGTGTAGGAAGTTATGGTACTCTCTGAAACATTGCTGAAGGCACAACGCAACATTGGTGGTGGTGGGGGAGGTGGAGAGCGGCGCCTTTCATCACTCGCACTTCTCTTCCCTCTCCCTTTTCCTTTACCCTTTCCCTTCCCTTTCCTTCCTTTCCCCACATCCTGGGGCTGTGTGGAGGAAGTTTGGGAATATTGTATGGCAAAAGACGTGCTGGGGAGTGGCTCCACCTCCTCTCCCCTAGGCCTACGTGCACCACGTGCTTGTGCTGCCTCCCTCACACCACTTCCCTTTCACCCCACACTCCCACCACACCACTTTCGCCTTCCCCAGACAAAACACTAGGCCATACTTTATTTGCCTTCTCGCCCCACCTTCTGATCCTCGGGGTGAGATTTTTTCCTTCCCCAACCACTAGGCAACATCACGTCCTAAGCCGCCGTCATCGTCATCGTCCTCATCAGAATCTCTCTCTAGGGGATGGAGAGAGGTCCATGCAGGTGTTTTGGGTGCAGGCTGGCCTTCCCTTGCCTTACGATACGTGACATACCGCTTTTTCCGGGGCGAAGGGACCTCCTCATCACTGCTTGTTATTTCCTCCTCAGGCTGCACATAATCTCGATCCACCACATCATCAACAAGTGGAGAATCACTATCTCCAGTGAAGGCATCCAGGGCGGATTGTATTTCGTCGTCTGAGAGACCTTTACGCGCCATGTCTGACCTGGGTCATTGCTAACAGGTGAGTGACCGAGACAAGGGCGAGCGCAGGTCACGCGGGGTCTGGGACGCTGCCCGCCTGGGGGCAGGTAGGGGAGGCTTGGGTACGTGGGCGAATCGAAAATCTCGCGCGAATTTTGAAAATTGTGGAAATTATGAACCTTGCAATTGCAGGACGTTGAAGTACGTCAACAGGATTGGCAGTGACATAACGTGAGGACGTGGAAGTACGTCGACGGGACGCCGCGGGTTAAGGTACTGAACAGTGTAGGGATGATTACTCCACCCTGTGGAGTATCCGTTTCAAGCTCATAAATATCAGACTTTTTCCCTTGATAAGCTACATAAGCTGTGCGCTGAGTTACATAATTCCTAATCCATCCCAACAGCTTTCCTTTAATGCCCATTTTCACTAGCTCATGCAAGATAACACTTCTGTTGGCTCTATCGAAGGCCCTTTCAGTTCGAGGAAAATTGAGAATTTTGCCTTCGAGATGGTGAAATACAATACTATGAAGGTTGTAGTACTTCTGCCCTTGATAAACCCATTTAGGTTATGATGTAAGACATGACCTATTTTATGAATCAGGCGATTTAGCATTACTCTTCCAAGTGTCGTACTATAACAAGACTTTAAGGGTATTGGAGTCCTAGAGTCACCATCTCCAGCTTTAGGGATAGGAATTAGCATGGCTTTTTTCCATTGGGCAGGCAAATGACTTTCACGATAGCTTAAACATATGTAAGAGATAATTACCCTTAACTTTTGCTGACACTTGTAGGATAGGATACATCACACCATTTTCTTCAGAGGCACTAGACTTACTGTGTTTTACGAGTAATGCTCTTGTTAATTCGTGAGGTGTTATATCTATGCATGTGTCATCTTGATGGGTTATTGCCTGTGCTACTTGATTATGATAGTGTTCATGCTTTGGACTTATTTTATGCTGTATTCGCAGAGGCAGACTAATAAACTTAGAGGCTGAGGCCCAGTCCTTCATTAGAGACTATGCATGCTCTCTAGGTCGTGGATGTGCAACACTCTGGGTCCAAGTCCCTCTGGCAATATTAATGTGCTTCCATATTACTGCAGACGAAGTATCTCTGTGAATGTTACCAACGAACTCTAGCCAGTATCTCATTCTTGCATTCTCTCTGGCTTCCCTAGCTTTCTCAGCACACCACTTTTAAGTTGGTTAGATTATCATGAGATCTGTTCTCCATGTTACGTGCCTGGCTGCACATAACAAGCTTTCCGTGAGCTGAACATGTCTGTCATGTTTGTACCATTGACACCATGGATCTCTTCCTCTCACTTGATCAGTCTTACCCTTTTTATGCTTCCTTACAGTGGTATTATTTAGCTGTCGTAATACATTCTTCGTGGCTTTGGTAAGATCTGTAACACAGGAATCCAGGGACCCAAACCCAGTGTAGATGTCACGCCATTTACCCATTTCCTCTATAAACATCTCTTTCTTATGGGCAGGAAGATTTAACCTTTTTCTAGAGCTCCCAACTGTCCTTTTTTTAACATCTAGTGCGAAATAATCGGAACAATCAACTTACTGAACTGAGCAAGTTCTGTGAGGTTCGTTAAAAAGACAAATATAGTCAAGCCTGCCACCTAGAAAGTGAGTGGGTTCTGCGTGGCCTACCAATCTTACATTACTACATGAGTTTACATATTAATACCAGCTTTGTCCATTTGTGCTTGATCAACCCCCTGATGAAGAGAGATCCCTGTGGTGTGCATTAATGTCCCCCACCAATAATGTTTCTTCTTCATATAAGAAATAATGAGAATCTAAGTTATTTTTCGGTACGTAACTATTTACCACTGGTCTAAATAGATTTTCAGAGTTATATTTTCAGAATCCCTTCCAAAGGATGGAGTTAACCTTGTGATGGGTATTGAATTTTTAACCCCTACACCGCGGGCTTGTTTACCAATGACTTGCGTGTGCCGCGGGGTTATTTGGGCTCCGACAGACTCTCAAAAAATATTTGCCAAAAATCAGTTATTAGTCCTAGAATAATAAAATTACATATGCTTATGGCACATACCTTCAGCTTTCTCCTGGAATGATTGTTGAGCCTTCGTCGGTTACCGTAGGACTTGTGGAGACCTCTGAAGTAGGGTAACGAAGTCTCCACTTTACACTTCCCGACAACCCGTAATATGATTACCACAGCCAGATACAAACACTATAAACACTATTCTACAATTTTCAAGTAGTTTGGGATCCATACTCAAAAAAAAAAACACTGTGAAAGCAATGGAAATTACGAGCGCGTCTGATCGTCGCACTGGCACTAGTTCGCTCATGGTAGTCTGTCATTTATTATTCATAAAACCCTCACACTTTATATTTCTATTACTATATAACGCTTATATATATCTACATTCTTATCCATAAGTTTCCTTCAGTAGTATTAGTTTATTGTCACTGTAGGGATTCAATTTCTTTCAGTAAAATACGTAGCATTCACTTTCTCGTCCTGTATACTGGCACTGAGAGTGAATGTCACTTTCATCTTCACTCTCATAACTCATAGCATTCAGACATGCTAGAGTGAAACTTTCACTTTCATTACTCCTAGGGTATATACTCGTATTCTTATAATACTACTCATTTACATTTCTATTTACGTTCTCTATTTTATTTACGTTATTTACATTTCTATTTTATTTACACTGTGTTGTGCACTGTCACTTGAAATAACTTATAAAACTATTTTCCATTGTTCACGTATATTTACATTCATTACTTTCACTTGCTGTTTACACATTATTTACACATTATTTACAATTCCACTTGCACTGTTTTACTCAATAGAAAGATCGTAGTCACTCTTTTATCAATTGTCAGCCCTTTACCTCTTTCCACACGAGGTTTAGTAGGGGGTAAAGGTCACAGGGCCCTTGCATGGGGGTGAAAAAAGGCCCTGAAGTCAGCAAGAGGATGAGCCGTACCTCCTCTTCGGAATCTGAGAGAGAACTGCTAGGAGGGCCGGCCCGGGTTGAGAGGCCTACTTGAGGGTTATTCAGCACTACCAACGTAGCTCTTGAAACAGCTAAGCCTAGCACTGATATGATTGGCAGGAAATCTAGACAATACATTATAAATTTGGTAGTTCCAGGTGAATGTAAATATCATTTAGGCTTCTCCCTTCCCTTCTTACATGTATATTTATTACGAAAATAGATTAGAGGCCTACTTAGGAGATATATAATCAGAGCTACCAATGTTAAATCTTGAAACAGCTTTGTGTAGCACTGATATGATTGGCAGGAAATGTAGACAATACATTATAAATTAGGTAGTTCCAGGTGAATGTAAATATCACTTAGGGTTCTCCCTTCTCTCCTTACATGTATATTTATTACAAAAATAGATTATACGGCATATTTCAAGGGGAAAAAACAGCGAAAATTAGCGAACGAGTGCACGTGAGGTGTTGTCAGGTGATAATTAGCCAATTCCAGGTGTATGGCACTCTCACTTACCTGATTTCTTTCTTGTATATATTATTTGGTATAAGAATACGACATAGGGCTTATATCAATGGATGAAATCAGTGAAAAATTCCAGGGAAGATTTACTTAGCGTAGCATGGCCGGGCAGGCGAGAGGATAGGGTAATGGAGTGGGGGTAGGGAGGGGAGTCAAGAACGGGGAGAAATGGCTAAATTGTCAACAATGGATGGGAGTACAGATGAGATTAGGAGTGCTGACTAGTGTTGGACATTGTCAGTACTGATAGATGATACAAGCCCCCACTTGAAAGCCCGGGTGAATTCAAAATAACACAGAATCACAAAAGCGACGCCCCGCGGTATGATCCCTTGCTCCCAAGCGTCACGAAAGTGACGCCCCGCGGTTAAGGGGTTAATGTAAGTTATTACTCCTTTACCATTGTTATCCATACAGTTATGTATGAAAGGGATGTAATTCCCAATGCTGGGTTTGAATGAGAGGTTAACCCTGGTTTCCTGCAGGCGTACAATATCTACACCATGTAGTAATGCAAAATACTGGGATCAATAAAGTGTTGGTGGATGCCATTGATATTCCAGTACAATATCTTAAGTCCCTGGATACTTGCTTCTGACCGATTGATCATTACATACAGTATGTGATATTGAAGGAGAAGAGTCGTCTTGATACTGTCCTAGTATTTTTGAAAGTTAAATGCATGATCCCTAGTTTTCACAGTTTCTGCCAAGAGTTGCTCCCTCTCCCCGTCTGATGCCTGGTCAAGAGCACGGTTAATTAATTTAGTAGTGATACTTTTGGGGTATATAGGTCTACCTAGTACGTTCTTCCTTTCTAGTTTCTTTGCAGTTGTGCTATCCCCATGAGCATTTACATCCTCCATCACAACCCTATCTTCTCCTACTGAATGATCAGATGAGGGATGACAATTATCACAAACCAACCTTCCTGCATTATGGTTAGACAGCATGAGTGTCACCTGTTGAACCATATTGCACAGCTGTACCTGAAGCTCGTTTTGCCTTTTCTTTTGTTCTCCCAGTACAGACATAACCCTAGCCAAGTTCACTTGTACACTGTCAACCACGGCAACAATGGATGGTTTGGCTGGTTCTGTAGTGGTAGCATGATTCCTGACCCGTTGCTGCTGCAGTTGCTGACCCCGGTGTCTCTCTCCACTCCAGGCATCTTCATCGGCACCTCCTGGAGGCCCCTTGGCCCAGGCTGAACTTGGTGATACTTGTGGGAAAGTGTGCTGCTGCCCTTCCGGCTGAGATGGCGAGGTGGGGCTGTTCCCACACCCAGAGGGATGGCCAGCCTGAGTATTTGTCGATGAAGGAGTGCTAACCTCTGCAGCCTCTAAAATCAGCCTCCTGGAGGGTGGAGGAGCAGGAGGCAGGGAGAACAGAGTCCTGGATGTAGGTGGTGTTACCAACACTCACTCCACCCACTCCTGAGAGGAGAGAAGTGGAGAGAACAATTTGTTTTGTGGTAGGTCGTGAACGTGGCTCAGCTGGTGGTCGTGCAGGGCAAATCACAGACTGAGCGTTGAGCTTTCCTCCTCAGTTAATGCATTTAGGTGGAATGTGCTCCCCAGCTGCTATCCTCCTGCCACACCTTGATGATTTATGGTAGCCAGCACAGAATTTGCATCTGCACCGGCAGGTATATCTTCCTGCCTTATGGCCCCACCTGCTATGCTTGAGGGAGAAGGCTGGTGGCTCATCGTAAATAGTTATGAGGTTAGGTGGTAGTACTGGTATGAACTGAAGGCTCTTTGGTATATCACCCTTCCACAGAACTACGACTTGTTCCCGTTCCTCACCTCGAACTTCATGTCTCCTTGCCCACAACACACTGGCATGTTGCTGCACTGGATCCAGTTCTGCACCTATAGGGTACCTCTTGATGAGAATTTTGGTGCACCTCTCTGCTGAATTTGGGCACTGTAGTTTGATACCCTTATGACTATCTTCGGTGAGTAACATGATGGTAGATTCTCCAACGGCTCGAACATATGGTCTGTTTTTCCCTTTGACATAATTTGGAGTTCTGGGTGATCTACTGAGAGAGAGTACGCCCAGTTAAAGAAGTCCTTTTCCTGCAGTGACCCATCCCTTGGAAAATAGAGGGGTAAACTTGCCTCGGTAGGTGTATTTTGTTCCTTACTCAGATGTCTTTCTCTACTTTTTTTTTTTACTTACTCTTCACTGTCTGGAATCCGTCGTCTTCTCTATCAGTTTCCTGGGTTAACTGGTGATCTACCTTATTACTCCCATGACCATTCCCTTCCTCTGGTTTTCCATATTCCCTTGCATTGTCCATAATATTGTACTTACCAGTGTTCCGTACAGGCTGGCTATCCATTTTGTCACAGGGGCATAGTATAATGGGCCTTCCCACGTCAATAAGGGGGTGGTAGGTCAGGCCGTGACCTCTGACCTCTATGGTTTCCTGCACGCGACTGGCCATCAGTAAGGGATCAGACTTAATGTTCTAAGTCCAATGCCTTCTGGATTACAAATGGATGGATTAAGGCTACGAGTGTAAATCCCGAACGAAACTGTGAGTGGAGTCCCATGGAAGGTGGGGCTCGACAGACAGCTCCCGGTAGCCTCCTGCAACCCTGCTCAGTAGATAATTGTCATGAGTCTTCATGCCACCATCACAAAATGAGAAGGGTCAGTTCATGTTTTATTTCTATATGCTCTAAAAAGGAACCAAAGGCTGGAAACCTTCAAATTATTCCTTTCAAGAAAGTAAAAACAAGATAAAAGAGAATGGATTCAAGATATGTTCATTTTGAGATGCCTGGACACACTGAGTTTAAAAGACTGCAGGTCATAGGTGGTAGGAAATACAGACAGAAGACAGTTCATGAGTTGACCTGTTACATACATGAAGGACTGTGAGTAACGGTTTAACTCTTCTATTAGAGAATCTGACAGAAAAGGGATGAGAGCTTGTTGCTAGATGGGTGCTACATGCCGGGCATACTAGTGAAGGGATGTAAGCAGGCACTTCAGTGGAGCAGTGACCACTGAAGTAATGACTGAAAAGAAATAAAGATGCAGCAGTGAGGTGAAGAGATAGAGGTTGAAGGGAACTAGGTAAGAGGAGGTGAATTAGTAAATGGAAGAGCCTTTGACTCCAACATATTGAGAAGAACTGTATGTTTTTTTTTTTTTTATATAAATAACAGAACGGAGGAAGGAAAAACAAATGGGTAAAAAAAAAAATAATCCATACACCAGATTACTGGTGTCCTCTGTTCATAAAATATCTGCAACAATTAGACTTGAACAGTTGTGGGTTGAAATTTGGAGGAAAACAACTCTGGGGAAGCGAGTTCCAGAGAGATGCAGTTCGGGGAATGAAAGAATTCTGATAGGCAGAAGTTCTACAATATGGTTGAGTGACATTCCAGTAATGAGCGCTACCAGATGCCCGTGTAGCACAAGGGAAGGCATAGAGAGGTGGCACCATGGACTCAACTTCGTCTGAGCATTTGCCAAAAAAATATCTGTAAAATAATGCAAGGGAGGCAACATTCCTTCTTACTTGCAGGGGAGGTAGTTTATATGTAATGGCAGGGTTGTTAATGATTCTAACAGCTTTATTCTGAATTTTGTCTAGTAGTCGTAATGCGACCTCTCCACAACCATTCCACAAGGGTGAGCAATATTCAAGCTGAGAGCACACATGACTCTTATAAATTATAGCTAACTGCTCATCGGCGAAGAAGTTACGGACTTTGTACAATAATCCAAGTTTCTTTGAGGCGGTTTTAGCAAGTGATCTGACATGAGAGGTCCAGCTGAGGGCACTGTTAAGTGAGACACCAAGAATTTCAATACTTTTGGAGATCGGAATATTAGTAGCACTGAAGGTAATGTACGAATCTGGCAATATCTGTCTATTAGTAAACTGTATATATTTAGTTTTACTAGCATTAAAAGAGACAAGGTTGTTTTGTCCCCATTCACTGATTGTAGATAGATCTTGATTTATGGAGATGGCTGTACTGAGTTGAGAGGTAGAGATATTAGACTTTGTAAATGGATGTCTGAGTGTTAATGAACTATGTAGTGTTGAGTCATCAGCATATGAGTGAATGGAATTGTGAGTGACAGATAAGAGATCATTAATATGAACCAGAAATAGGGTTGGCGCCAGAACTGATCCCTGCGGCACGCCGGCGTTAATTGAGTGGAAATTCGATTATACATCATCTACTTTTACTCTTATTTTCCTGTCACTAAGATAAGAAGAAATCAAAGGAACAAAAGACATTAGTCCATAGCAAGGGAGTTTGGACAGCAGGGAACGGTGCCATACTCTGTCGAAAGCTTTAGAGATATCAAGAGCTACTGCATGAGTTTCTCCAAAAAGATCAATTGATTGATGGATGGTATGAGTTAAGAGACTGAGTATGTCAATGGTGGATCTTTCGTGGCAAAAACCGTATTGTCTATCACTAATTAAGTTGTTGGATTCAAGATGTTTAACAATATGCTTATTAAATAAAGTTTCAAATACCTTACCAAGAGAAGATGTGACAGCTATTGGTCTGTAATTGGAGGGGTCAGACGAACTTCCTTTCTTTGGAACTGGGTGGATATTGGCTTCTTTCCATGAATATGGGAATAAAGAAGTACGTATGCATAGTCTGAATAATTTAGCTAGGACAGAGGCAAGTTCAGGGGAACACTTTTTCAAAACAATTGGCGGAATTCCATCTGGGCCTGGAGCTTTGTTGGTAGGTAAATTGTCTAGGACGGATTTTACATTTCTTGTCTGTATTTTAAGTGGGGCAATTTCGGGAGAATCAAGTTCCAGTACTGAGTCATTCTGGCTGGTATCATCTATGGTAGAGTTTCTGGCTAAGGTACTAGCAAAGATATCTGCTTTCCCACGTGGGTCATTTGTAATATTGCCATCTGAAGATTTTAGTGGGGGAATGGAAGATGACTTGTTAAAGTTATTATTGAAAGAATTAAGAGTTGACCAGAATATTCTATTGTCATTAGGGTTGTTAAATAGTTTTGATGCTTGCTTTTGAAGAAAGTTTGATTTAGATAGATTTATTACAGCTTTTGCATGATTTCTAGCAATTTTAAATTGGGAGAGTGATTCAGATGTTTTTGATTTTAAGTAAGAGTTATATGCTAATGACTTTTGGGCTGTTGCTCTGGCACAATTGCCATCAAACCATTTTGGAGAGTTTGATCTTTTAGTGAATTGTTGACTTGGTATGAATAAATCCATACCAGCTAGTATTAAGTTGCAGATGTGGGTCTGGGTAGAATTGGGATCACTAGAGAAGAAGACTGCCATGGAATATCAGCAAGATAATTTCTAAATCCATCCCAGTCTGCCCTGTCAAAGTGCCATCGGGTCACCCTGACAGGTTCAGAATGGGGAGGTGTAGGAGGGTTAACTAATGAAGCTTTGATGAGATTGTGGTCAGAGGATCCAAGTGGTGACAGTACCTCTATCCTGTATTGATCTGGATTATTTGTCAAGAATAAATCCAAGAGATGGGCATTATGGTCAGGATTATCAGGTATTCTGGTTGGTTGCTTTACCAACTGGGTGAGGTTAAATGATTCTGCAAACAGCTCGCATTCTAGACCAGCGTCGTCAGTCCGGACAGAATGCAATAACCATTCAACATTGTGTATGTTAAAATCGCCCAAAATGGTAATTTCATTGCCAAGGGCAAGGTCAAGGTTACTCAACTGAGTGGATATGGAATCAAATACACTAGGTTCCGAAGAAGCATTGGGGGAACGATAAACTACACAGATATATTTGGTAATGTTTTGGCAATTTAATTTATATAATTAGTAATCAAAACTGGATGAAGTGGAGTTTAAAATAGTGTCAACTGCATATTGGGATTTGATATAACAACAGGTGCCACCCTTGTTACGAAAGTTTGTAAGGAGATGGTAACCGGGAAAACAAAATGGAGATATATCGGTAGAGGGCGAGATTTGTGGTTCTGTGAGGAAAAGGGCCAAAGGGGATATGGACTGAAGGAAAAAATGAACCGAGTTTAAATTTGTGGTAAGGCCGCGGATGTTGGTAAAGAATAATGCCGCACCGTCACCTCTTCGCCGACGAGCATTCCCGGAAATAGCAACAGTCGCTGCCGGCACAGTCGCTTGATGGCGACCGGGAGGACCCTGTGCCTCCAGCCCTACCCTGCCGGTGGTGGCAATCCGAGGTACCACCTCATTTGATATTAAGATTGCAGCGGCCATTACTAAAGATGTGAATAGAAGGTGTGATATGTTATGCGCATGTAGTGTGGTGTAGACAGTTGAAGGTAGAGGTATTATGAGAGCATGCTGGCCTACTCTCTGTGTAAATGAATCCACTGAAAATGTTCAGAAAAGGGAGATGGTCAGGATCAAGTCCTGAGGGCTGGTGAAACAGGAGCTCCAGCTCTCCTTATCACCAGCTTGCCATCAACCTCGGGAGTACTGCCCTGTTCGACTGGTGCTACAGTCTACTTCTCAATATGGAGCCTTCCAACATATAAGAGTTGTATCTACACAGGGGGTAAAGAAACACAAAGTAAGGTCAGCACACCTGATATCTTGGAAGCAAATTTTACAGTGGAGGTAATATAATCTCTCCAAGACAAATCCTAGGAGAATGAAACCCCAAGTATGTTCAAAGGCGATGCAGGATTGAGCTGGGTATTATAAAAAATTGGATGATATTCCTGTGGTAGTATTTGATGGGTTGAAAGATGTAAGAATTGAGTTTTTGATACATTAACCCCATAACCGTGGGGCATCACTTTCGTGATGCTAGGGAGCAAGGGATCATACCGCGGGGCATCACTTTTGTGATTCTGTGTTATTTTGAATTCGCCCGGGCTTTCAAGTGGTGGCTTGTATCATCTATCAGTACTACCAGTGTCCAGCTATACTCAGTTCTGCTAATGTCACCTGTACTCCCATCCACTGGTGACAATTTTGCCATTTTTCTCCTGACCCTGACTCCCCCCCTACATACCTACCCTCCATTACCCTCTCCTCCCGCCTGACCAGCTGCACTGCGCTACACAAATGCTGGACAGATTTTTCCACTCATTTTATCCATTGAAATGTGCCCTTTGCCCTATTCTTATACAAAATAATATATAAAAGAAAGAGAAAAGATAATTGATACTGCCATACATCTAGAATGGGCTAATTATCACCTGGCAACATCTCACGTGCACTCATTCGCTAATTTTCCCTGTTTATATCCCCTTGAAATATGCCATATGACCTGTTCTCATAATAAAAATATATATAAGAAAGGAAGGGAGAATCCTAAGTGATATTTACATCCACCTGGAACTACTTAATTTATTATGTATTGTCTATATTTCCTGCCAATCATTTCATAGCGTATATATTAGCAGCTGTCACCATGCTGACATTGGCAACCCTTCACTGCCCCTAGGCCACAGCATTCAGTTTACTGTCGTCTTTCAAGGTGAAACCACGGAGGATTCACGTCTGTCTAATTCTGCCGCTTTTTAGCCCCATGCAAAGGGCCCTGTGACCTCTACCCCTACTAAACCTCGTGTGGAAAGGGGTAAAGGGCTAAGTGACTCTGCTGTGGAATGTGAACTGGCTAATTTATCAATGATTATGATAGACAGTGACTACGATCTTTCTGGTGACTCTAAAACAGTGCAAGTGGAAACGTAAATAAAGTGTAAACAGGAAGTGAAAGCAATGAATGTAAATATAACTGAACAGTGGAAAATAGTTTTATAAGTTACTGCAAGTGACAGTGTACAACATAGTGTAACTAGAATAGAAATGTAAATAATGTAAATAAAACAGAGAATGTAAATAGAAATGTAAATAAGTAGTAATATAAGAATACAAGTATATATACTAGGAGTAATGAAAGTAAAAGTGAAAGTTTCGCTCTAGCATGTATGAATACTGGGAGTGATGAAAGTGAAAGTGACAGCTTCGCTCTCTACGCTAATATACAGAACAAGAAAGTGAATGCCTGGAGTGAAAATAAACTACTAGTACTGAAAGAAACTTATAGATAAACATTGTATATAGAAATAAGTGTAATAAAGTACTAGGAATATAAAGTGTGAGTGTGTTTATAAATAATAAATGACAGCTCCGCCTCAGAATACCATCAGGGAACCAGCACGGGAGGAAAGCTCGTATACGCTCGTAATTCACATTGCTTTCAGTGTTTTTTTTTTTTTGGAATAAGGATTCCAAACTACTTGAAATTCATAGAATAGTATTTGTAGTTATAATATCAGGCAGTGGTAACCATAATACGGGGTATCGGGAAGTGTAAAGTTGAGACTTCATTACCCAACTTCAGAAGTCTCCACAAGTCCTACGGTAGACGACGAAGGCTCAGCAAACATCCCAGGGGAAAGCTGAAAGTATGTGCCATAAGCATGTATATTTTTAATGCTCTGGGACGAATAACTGATTTTTGGCAAATATTTTTAAAAAGTCAGTCGGAGCGCGAATATCCTCACCGGATGAACGAGGAGTGCAAAAACATCCCCGTGGTGTAGGGGTTAAAGACAAGATTACTTTTACCTCAGTCAGATATGAGTGAAGTCAGACATTAAGTGTGCCATTACCTCATCCCTTGCTTGTTGAAGTAACTGCTAAGATGAAAGATGAAAGAAGCAATTGAAAATCTAAAGAGTGAAGTCATCATCGTATGAGTAATTAGGGTTAGATTTACAGCTTTGGTCACTGGTGAACAGAAGAAAGAGAGCTGGTGATAGGACAGAGCCCAAAGCAAAAAAAAAATAGAATAGACCTAGTAGAAGAATGGTTGCCTTCTACAACAACAGCTATAAAATGACGAGAAAGGAACTGCAGATGAAGGCAGAGATAGAAGAATGGAAGCCGCAAGAGCTCAGTTGGAAATCAAAGATTTATACAGACTGGATCAACAGCATTTGAGACGTCAAGGGCAATGGCAAAACATTCGCCAAAGTCCAGATAGGAGGACGACCATGATTCTTAAAGGAAGTTGAGAAGATCGCCAGTGGGGAATCCCTGGCAGAACCCACACCAACGACCGAAAGGAAGGTTATGATAGGAAAGATTTTTAACACTATTTTTGTTGATAGATTTTTAAACTTTAGAAAAAAAGGATGTTAAAGCAACTGGGTGATAGTTAGAGGGCTGAGATTGGTCACCCTTTTATGTGACAGGCTCAATGATAGCAGACTTCGAGCAAGAAGGAAAGGTACAAGTTGACAGAGAAAGGCAATAGAGTTTAATTATGCCTAGTGTAAGTGCAGAAGGACAGCTTTCTAGGACGAAAGGAAGAACCCCATCATGCCCATATGCCTTGTTAGTACTGTGGCCAGTAGGGGCAGAAATCACATCAACTGAAGAAACTTTAATGTGAGCCACGAGGAAGTCAGAGGGGGGAAGAAATAGAGGAATAGCACCAGAACGTCTGAGGTGGAATTGGAGGAGAAAGTCTGGGTGAAGAGTCCTGCATTGTCAGGAGAAGAAAGAGCTACAGAGTTATCAGAGCAGAAAAGAGGAAAAGATGATGAAGTAAAGTTGTTAGAAAGGTTTTTGGCAAGATGTCAGAAGGAGCAGGAAAAATTTTAGGTGATGGGTTCTGAGCATTTAGTACGAGTGAAATTAATTTTTAGCAGAGAAATGACAGATGTAGCACAAGCCCGGGCAGAAACGTAAAAGAGATGAGATTCAGGGATGGGTTAGCTCTGGTATTTTTTAAAGGCCCTTGCCTTGTTGTGGACAGCAATATAACAACCGTGATTAAGCCTTTTTTTTGTTCGCATAGCCACAAGATAAGAGAAAGGAATGTATGCTTCCATACCAGAGAGAATAACCTCCCCAGTGTGTGAGGCACGCTCAGATAACGTTCGGCCGTATAAACAATAATCATTCCAGGAAAGATCAAAGAAATACTGCCTGAGGGCCTCCCAGTCAGCAGCTTCACAATGCCAAAGCTACTGTACTGCTTCTTGGGAGGGACCACAGGCCTCACAGGAGTGATACGACAGCTTAAGGTGATAAGGTTGTGATCAGAAGTGCCTGATGGAGGGAAAAGATTAACAGCATAATTGGAAGGATAAGTCGAAAGGAAAAGGTCAATTACTTTGGAGCTCCAAGGCAGTCAGGGATACAAGTAGGCTGCTGTACAAGCTGCTCTAGGCCATTAAGGATCGAAAATATGTAGGCTCACTTATCAGGTGGATCAGTGAAAGAACGAGAAAGCGAAAGGTGGTGGTGACCATTGAAATCACCCAAAAGAGAGATTTTGGAGAAAGGAGAAATTGATAGGATGTGTTCCATTTTAGAAGATGGCCAAAGTAATTTTCATAGTCAGTAGAATTAGGGGATAAGTAAACAGTACAGATATATTTAGGCAGAGAATGACACGATAGCTGAAGCCAGAGAGTAGAGAATTCAGAAGATTTAAGTTCAGGAACACAAGAGCAAGATGTGTTGCATACATATACAGACCACCCACACTTGAGTATAAAGTATAAAGAAAGTAGGAGGATACAGAGAAGGGTTTGCTATCGGTCACCTCAGACAGCTGAGTCTCAGTAAGGAAAAGAAAGAGAAGAGGCATTCAACAGGAAGAAAATTGGAGGAAATACTGTGAATGATACAAAAATGAAAGTAAGTCAGAGAGTGGTTCTAAGTATTTCTCTTGGCTGTCACCGGGAGAAGTGACTGCACACCCTCACCATCACACCAAATCCATTCATTGCACAGGCCCACTGTTTTACTCAGCTCCCATTTCATCTTTTCATTAAAAAAAAAAAAAATGGTGACAGGATAGGATGACGGTGTCAAATCATGAATGTGGCTGGAAGTTGCCAGGTAGAGTCCAGTTCGTAGGTGGCAGTGGCTCAGTGGTTGCTGGCATGACGAAACTAGAGGAGCCAAATGGTGGACGTGCGGGTATTGTATATACTGTGCTCCTTCTTGTAATGAATTTTTTTTATTTATGCTGTCTTTCCAGACAATAAAAAAAATACAAAGGGTACAGAAGAGAATATTACCGTGGGGCAGGTGAAATAATTCACAGAGGAGGAGGTACAAGAAAGAATCCTGTGCTAATAATACCATCGGCCCCGAAGTCAAGATAATTCTCCTGCCTGACTCCCCGATTCCTCCTTCTGCTCCGCTTGCTCCCCAGCTGGTGGTTCACTGATGCAATTTCTATTCACCATTCACCCAGTGGTGTTAATACTGCTCGTCCTGTAATGAAATAATCCACTGAAATATCCAGAGCAGCATCCGTGGTCGTTTAAGATCGGGCATCCATTTGTCCTTGCTCCGTGATCCTCGTCCGCGTCCGTATCCGTGTCAGTGCATTCGTGATGTATACATCCATATATCCGTGAAGACTACGTATAAGGTCCGAGTTTTGGCCAGTCACAGCGAGGCATCATGTCGCAGTGGTTGCATCAAGTACATGAAGAACAAAATCATTTTCTCCTTATGGCCAGGATAATCCTTCACGGACGCCATGAGAATGCCAAGAAAAGAAAACATATGTGGTGGATTAAAGACATTCTTAAAAATCGTTGCGACCGGTGCATACTACCACTTAGTAAAGGAACTAGCATTGGAAGAGGAACAGTTTGTGCATTATTTCAGATTGACAAGAGAACAGTTAAAGCAAGTGCTTCACCAGGTGGAAGAAATAGTATTGGAAGTCAGTAAAATATGGTAGGCAGTATGCCCGAGGCAACGACTAGCCATAAGCTTGAAGTATGTATGCACGCACTGATAAAAAATGCGAGAAAATTATATTGTTACTTCTTTGACTCAAATATGTTCCTTGAATACATGTTGCTCACCATCCACTCACTTGATGTAGCGCTGCTGTCGGGTGTCTGCCCTTTCCTCTCCTCCATCCTTCTTTCCTTCCATCCTCTTCTGTCTTCCTTTCCTTCATTCTTTCCTTGTCCTTCTGCCTACGGGTAAGTTTATACTCCCTCTTCTGTCTTTCTTTCCTTCATTCTTTCCTCTCCCTTCTGCCTATGGGTGACTCTACACTGAGTGACAAGCCAAATGGTTTCCTGTACACCAGGAAACCATTTACTACGCTGGGTGGTAACCATATAACGAAATTTTGGCGCCTAGTGGCTTAGTGAGTAATTATTGCGCTCCAATCGGATTGAGCCGGTGAAGGTTTATATCCAAGGGGTGGTTGGGGTTGATTGCTCATGTAATGCCACTCAGGGCTGAGTGAGGCTGGTCACTCTAACCTTAAATGTCGGGACCAACTGCTTAGCCCCGGTCTCCTGCGCTCCTCATGGGGCAGTGTGGGATTGGATGATGGATGGAATACATGTTGCTGGTACAGGAAACAGAATTCAAAATTGCAGTGAGGCTTTACATAATGAAAATTCATAGGAGTAAAAAAGAGAATGTTAAAATATTTCTAAAGGAAACATGAACTAAATACTTAGTAAGCGTCAGTTTCATGTACAGCTGCTATAGCCACACCGAGGATGTCACTAGCTGTCTGACTTAATGTTACTAGTGGTCTTGATGGTAATGTCCTTGTGTTGTTTTTATTATTTGTTTTTCACTTGACTGGTCGTGCTGTTTCTGACTGAAATATATAGGTGTGTGTTTCTGTCTGTGTGTGGAATGCTTGTGGTTGTGTTGCTGTGGATGGAATGCATGAGTTAGTACTGGTGGTTGTGTATGTACTACAAGGGTCTGCACAGGTGAGTGTTGTTGATGGACCGGAGGTAGCTTGTCACTGTTTTCAGCAGTAGAGAGAACCATCGACACCTGCATTTGGAGCCCACAGGAGATTCCGTGGTCACTAGTGTCCGTGAAAAATCGCTCACTGCGCGATTCCTCACGGACACCGGCCGGAAACAGACCGAACACGGATACAGAACGGATCAGTGGATGCCTCTTTACCGTTTCCCATATGTACGATTTTTCACTGACACGGATACGAACGTGGACAAGAGTCAAATGGATGCCCGGCCTAATATTCTACCTGCCTTCTGCATCAGTATATGTCAAAAATAGATATCCGGTCCTTCATTAACTCTTTCCATCCGATGACCATTTCGTATATTATCGTTGCTTTCTGCCGATTTTTTTTCTACTGTTTGGAACTGGAAAGGTACGATATAGCCTTCATGGCATCTCTGCAAGGAGGTATTTAAAATTAAATATTAATCCTTTGCAAGCAACAAGAACCAACAAGAAAAAAAACGTGGCCGTGCCGAGGGACGGAATATATGGGAAAACGACTTAGAGTTGAGTTGTAAGTTGCTTTGGAGATTTCGTTATACCTCTTCCTTTGCGATTTATATTGTACACTGGATCTTTTTCTATGTTACTCATTCAGACTATTTCCATGATAAAACGATATATATAACATACAGGAGAGTGCTAAAGCGTAATATGCAAAACAAATCGCTACGGAAGGGGTGTTAAGACGCTTCTGCCACTAAAAATACGAGCTAAGGGAAGACAGATAGGAGGTGGTGGTGACGAGAATAAGGACTCAAGCTCCGTAACATCTCTTCCTAAGCTTTTTTTTTTTTTTTTTTTTTTTATGAGAGGGCGTATTTCACAATGCTGTCCTCTTCTGTGTTACTTAAATCATTCTAATATCACCACACTGTTAAAATAACGCACAAAACGATATTAGCCAGCCGTACCCAACAATAAATTGGTAAGGAAGAGGTGTCAGGGTAATTGCCAAGAATATGAGTCCATGTGTTGTGTCAATTAATTGGTAAGGGAGAGGTGTCAGGGTAATTGCCAAGAATATGAGTCCATGTGTTGTGTCAATTAATTGGTAAGGGAGAGGTGTCAGGGTAATTGCCAAGAATATGAGTCCATGTGTTGTGTCAATTAATTGGTAAGGGAGAGGTGTCAGGGTAATTGCCAAGAATATGAGTCCATGTGTTGTGTCAATTAATTGGTAAGGGAGAGGTGTCAGGGTAATTGCCAAGAATATGAGTCCATGTGTTGTGTCAATTAATTGGTAAGGGAGAGGTGTCAGGGTAATTGCCAAGAATATGAGTCCATGTGTTGTGTCTGCACCGCCTCCCCTCATTCACTGTCACTGAACCTATTAACTCCATAGCATGTATTACCATTGGATTAGGAGGGTTTATATTACCCGCTCCCCCCTCCCCCCGTCTCTCTCTCTCTGCAATTCATCTTCCATGCCTTAATGGCTTTCTGCTATAAAGACTGGGAAAGGAACAAACAAGAGGGTATAAGAGTATCACAAGCAGAAATATACAGTTATGGAAGGGGTGCAAGGGATTCTGGTAAGCGATAACACGATGACAGCGCTGCTCTGTCGTTGGCTTAAGCGACCTGTTTCATGCCATTTATTTCCACATTCCTCGCCCAGATTCATTCTTTGTACGCCATAAATGCAAACTATGCCCATATTAATAAGGCAGAATTAACACACAAGAGAACAGTAAGATGAAATGTGGAAAATAATTTGCTAATGAGAAGGTGCCTTAGTCTCGTTCACCTTGATTTCTGGCGCCTTTTCCTTGACGATTGGTTGAGCGTATTGCCTCCTCATCTTTTCAGCAACAGTGGCGTCTTTTTTGTATTATTTTTATTATCTGAAGACTATTTTATTCTCCTTAATAGAGAAGCCTTGATCTGGAGGAGTCGGATATAGCCATAATGAACCCCTTAAATAGCAGGCTGGCTCTCCCACTATGAATAAAATTATATCCGCATGGAAATGAGACACAAAATATAATTATGTCCTCGCTTTGATCAGGTTAATATTTTCATGTGCTACATTTGTCTTTTTAATGCTTTTGATTCCTAAATACTTTGCATATATAAAACACCAGAGGATAACAACATGCCAGTTTAAATCTTTAGACGCTTGTTTTTTTTTGTTTTTTGTTTTTTCATAATTTTAACAATATAGATTGCACAGACATTACACCAAAGCATATTATCTCTTTCTTTGTCGGGGAATCTTTAATAATCTACTCCAGTCAACGCCAGACCATTCTATGCAGCAGAGAACGAGCAATGAAAACCTTAGGGAGCCACTACTGCCACCATTATCCTTCTCATGGTCGGAGCAACTCTAGTATTCTATGTCAGCTATCTCCAGACGATTTAATTAAGCTGAGAGTAAGCCACGAAGCCAGACAGTGTTAATGTGTGATATGGAGATCAGTGACAAGAGCCATGCATTGATTGGCATGGCGTATTATTTAGCACCTCTTTTTTAGTATTTGTTTTTATTTCCGTTGTACAGTACATCTTAACATTCTATCATTGTTTTGTGTTAATGCCGACGTAGTTTACATGAGTATGAAATAAAAAGTTAATAATGTGCAACAGTATAAATCGCTATGGAAGAAGTGCTATGAAAATTCCAGAGCCACTTATAATATGACCCTTAGGACGAAGAGAATATAGGTACGCGTTTGAACAGCCATTATCATCATCACTCTTCGAATCTTCTTTCCTATTTCTGTGGGTCAGGAAGGATCCAGAAACAGTAACAGAAAAGTACATCGTAGTACCATCAACAGAGTGCACGCTTAAAATAGGTCACACAGGAATTCACTCATAACTGAAGCCCCCATATTCTTGGCTCCACCACACAGGCCAAACGACCCACACAAAACTGCGCTTCTTAATGTCTGTGGGATATACCCTTTCCTCGATTGCCACGATAAAAGAGGGGTGATATCCTTGTAATGTATATCTCTGTATTTACTTCATCCATTCAGTTTTGTTCTCTGTCATTTACTTCTTCAACTTTCATTCGCCGTTCACTTGCACATCCAGTAACATTTTCCATTCACCTTCTTCACGCACTTTCACGCCTCCTCCTGCCCTCAAATCCGATCATATCTACCTCCGTTCACTGCCCTATTTACGCTGAATCTCTGTATGCGATCATCATAACGCGCTTGCTTCTGCCCTTTCACCAACAGACTACCATCTGAGCACACTCTCTTCTGCTCTTTCATCATCAGTTGGAAAATTTGCTTCCAAGAGATTTGGTGTGCCAAGTCGACCTCGCGTTTCCCCAGTTGTATGTTGACTTTATACAGGGACTTTATTTGATCCTGTGTGGAGTCAAACTCGTGTGTGTGTGTGTGTGTGTGTGTGTGTGTGTGTGTGTGTGTGTGTGTGTGTGTGTGTGTGTGTGTGTGTGTGTGTGTGTGTGCGCGCGCGCGCGAGGGGGAGGGAGTTGGGATTCCCACATAAAGCTCAACTAAACAATGCGGTCAAAGGCTTTTCGTCTTACCAGCTAATATCCTCTCACATCCTTCCACTGACTCCCTCAAACCTATCTCTCTTCAGTGCAGAGTTGCATCTTTATCTTTTTATCGTGGCCACTTCAGTGGTCACAGGTCTTCTGACCTGTCTACTTCCATCCCCCCATTACGCTGGGCGCGCAGCACCCGCCTAGCAATATATTCTTACCCCTTACTATCCAGGTCTCTACAATAAGAGTTAACCCATACTGTTATTCATGTATGTAACAAGTCAGCTCTGGACGTGTCTTCCTCAAACGGTTTTTCCTTCTGCCTGTGATGCCCATTTTTTTTTAAATGCAATGTTTCAAGACATCTCAAAATAAGTGGGTCTTGAATTTGTCATTATTAAGTTCTGCTGTTATTGGATAGATCAACTTGCGGACTTTTAGCATTTGGTTCTTTCTTTGCATTAAAAGAAAACAAGCTACATTTATCGCTATCAGTACGGAACCTGTACAGCCCCATAACCACTGTTTTCACGTCCAGAGTTTGATACTCATACCATTTCAGTCCCACATCCAAACGTTAGTATGGAAACTAATGAAGCCTTATCGAGTCCTTTTGCAGCCTCTCCATTCAGGCCTCTATTTCACAACAGTCGTTCATAGCACCAACAACCTTACATCTCTGACTCACTCAAATTTCTCCTTCTTGTATACATTAATCTGTATTTTTTGTCAGTGCAAGGTACTCGTGTATTAAAACTCTTCCGTTCTCTCGTCATTCACCAACACAAAGCACTGTGAGTCATATTTTCTCTCAATAACCATCGCTTTGCTCTTATCGCCAATCACAGACACTGATGAAACTGAACCAGCCGGATCATTAGCTGTGTTAATGCTGTGGCTTTACTATCATAGTCATCTGTCTTTCACCGCCACCTATGTGAGGACAGGGAAAAATTAAGTATCCTAATCAATAAACAAGTCTGTTGTATTAATTAGTATTCAACCAAATGTTCATTCCAGCTTGATTGTGAAGATGTTGGTAGCTGTGTGAGTAAAGATAAGTAAAAATAACCATTCTTAATGTACGTACCACTTACGGTATCGCATCGACAAAGTTTCCTGAGCTTAGAATGTATATACGACTGGTTGTTTATACAAATATCTTCATTCACACAGGTACAAAGCACATCACAACTAAATATAAGTGAACTTAGTTGTTAAATACTTAAAAAAAAAAAAAATGGGTAATAAGTTGAAATATACGACTATAACCGAAACTGAGTGAATACCAACGTGAAAATACAACCACGACGAAACTAAGGAAAATAATATGTGAAAGATGCGGCCACAACCAAACTAAAGTAAATAACAAGTGCAAAAAGCAACCACATTGAAACGTGTGAATTATATACCGTATATATATATATATATATATATATATATATTATATATATATATATATATATATATATATATATATGAAATGAATCAAAGAAGAATGAATAATAGTGTGTACAATACAACCGCAACCCAGGTAGTGAATAATAACGAAAAAAATACTACCAAAGAGACCGCTTAAAATAATTTAGTAATATGGTTTATTCATCGTAACATGACAAAGGATACCTCTGATAGTCACATCCATCCCAGCAAAGCTGTAAGGGAAAAGAAAGAACTATTTACAGGGAAAACGGGGAGGCGAATCCCCAAGGATCCTACTGTTTATAACCTGTGGTCTGGGTGAAGGTCTACTACCGTGCAAAAATTTCCTGTGCCTACGTAAAAACTATGATGGTGTCCTCTCTATAGGCATTCCCCCAGTGGGAAACGGCAGTTGGAGGTCTCACCTTGCCTAGAACATGGTCAAGCTGAGTGTCTACCAGTCTGCAAAACTTTTTGTCCCTAAATTATAAACCATAATCGTGCATAAAGGTTTTGGCCAAGAACTCTGAGAGCCGTCCCCTCCACTTATAAGGATGATCATTCGGAATCTTGCCCTGCTTCAAACATGACCCTAGTAATGGTCAACTATTGTGCAAACTTTCACGTTCTTAAGTACAAAACTATGGTCCTGTCACCCTTGGAGGCCCCTCATCCCCAGTGGAGGTGGTCGTCGGGGGTCCTACCCTGCCTAAAGCATGGTCGAGGTATATACAAAACTTTGTGTCCTAGGTTGAAAACTATGGCCGTACATAATGGCTTTGCCGGGATCATGGGGGATGCCCCCTCTCCCATGAGGGATGACCGTCAATGGTGCCACCCTTCCTAAAAATGTAACTGGGATGGACATCTATCAGTGTACAAAAATTCATATCCTTCGGTTAAAAACTCTGATTGCAACTTCGTGTAAAATCTACTTTGACCAAGATCACCAGGGGCAGCCCATCATGGCCAGTAGAGGTTCCAGCATGCTTATAACGTAGAACAGAGGAAGCAAAATTCGTGTTCCTAGGTAAGAAAAAAAAAAAACATGTCTAACAGTCTTGGGTGGGACATCCAGGGACTGCTGTCCCCATAGGAGGTAAACTTTGGGGGTCCAACCTGGCCTGAAACCTGGCCCAAGGTGAGGTCTACTACTATGATGAACTTCATTTTCGCAACATTCCTCCCATAAGGTATGGACTACATTCGTAAGAAAGTTTAGAAACTCAACGGGTGAGTGAGTGACACAGACGCAAGCACTATTTTCGTCCACCCCGTGTGGGTACGGCAAAATTAAGTTAGTATCTTCCATGAATTTGGCTCACACTTTGGAGAGATTATGGATATGGTGTATCACCTTCCTCAGCGTTCAAATCGATCTCCTCCTAGCTGCCGTGGTACGATAAGAAACACACAGGTGCGTCACAAATACACTCGCGAATTCGGCCCATGCTCTGAAAAATTTATTAATACAGCACAGTTTAAAGAACATCATCTTCCTCAGCGTTCAGTCTACCCCCATCGAACTGCTGCGATATGATAACAAACTGTCTTTACTGGCATATTTTCCTGTCATTCACACCTCCTCCCACATGAGAAAGCTACATCACCGCTTAGCTTGCAAATCGACCTCCTTCGAGCCTTGGCAATTATGATAACAAATGCACACGTCCATCACATTCGTTAGAGCAAATGGGAAGTTTTAATTTCGTATTGTCGTTAGTATAGCAAACTTTGTTACTATTATTCTTTAGCAATATATTTTGCAGATTACACCTAAATATTTTCTTGGATTAACATATCCTTTTGATATCAACACACTTTGCATCACAACCATCAACCAGAATATAAAACAGGCAGAATAAATCGTTCATGAATAGATGTTTCGAAGTCTCCTACGTCAGCAAGAAAACGATCATGCCTGCTGGTGGTGGCCGCGATTTTCCTGTACTTAGTTCCTCAAAACTTGCACCTGTCACCACTACGTTATATTAAATTGCGAAAATCGAAATGTATCTACTTGTGGAAATCTTAGTTCTGCAAGATGTAGGGATCCGAGGGTTCAGTATTGACATGGCTGCTCAAACTTTTTAAAACTGTGATCTTTTAACCTGGCTGCTTTTTTCATTTTGACATACCATTACATCTTATATTTTAGGTACCCTGTGCATTTCACTGCTATCATTCTATATGTCTGTGTGAAACACACTCAATAGGTAAGTGCATAGCACACTTAGGTTGCATCTTTTGACATGATTGATTGATTGATCGTTCCGACCGTAACATGGCGCATGGCTCCGAAAGGCTATCTAATTAATACAAACAAGAACATAAAATCGTAAATTAAAACCAAAATAAAAAGTCATTTAAAAAAAAACAAAAAGGAACCATTCCAGTTATCAAAAGCAAATGATGACAATAAAAAAGGGGAAAAAAATATCAACCAATACTAAGAAAACACCCTAAAACATTAAAAACCATATAAACACTAAATCTCAAAAAGAAGCCCAACAACCCACACAAAGGAGAGGGCTCCTCGACTCATTGAGCAGGCATTCTGACCAGACACCGACGAAAGACGAAAAGACCCATCACCTGCCCAGTGCCTGGTGAGGTACCAACAGCACAAATCCCCAAGACTGCGGCATTCAGTCAGTACCCTACAGGAAGAGAGAAACCTGTACTGTACACAGGAAAAATCATCTGGTAAATTACCAATATGTTGGGAATCGAACCAGGGACTCTCAGGTGAGAGCCAGGCAGCATACCACTACACCACGACCAGGTAAAAGTATCTCACGTTGTCACAATCTTGTAACCAAAGTCCCTCCGCCCCCACTGTGGGCATCAAAAGGATGAGTTAACCCCCTGGTGTAGTGGTATGCTGCCTGGCTCTCACCTGAGAGTCCCTGGTTCGATTCCCAGCATATTGGTAATTTACCAGATGATTTTTCCTGTGTACAGTACAGGTTTCTCTCTTTATTCTGACTTGCCGTAAGTGCTTGGGATAGATTAAAAGCATCTACTTGCCCGAGTGCCAGGGGGTTAACTCATCCTCTTGATGCCCACAGTGGGGGCGGAGGGACGTTGGTTACAAGATTGTGACAAAGTGAGTTAACTTTTACCTGGTCGTGGTGTAGTGGTATGATGCCTGGCTCTCACCTGAGAGTCCCTGGTTCGATTCCCAGCATATTGGTAATTTACCAGAGTACCCTACATGCTAAACAGTCAACGAGACAAAGCAATCCTCACAGAAAGGAGGGGACCCCTCCATCAAGCAGCCATGAGAAAAACGGGTGTGACCAATATGAGGATGGTACAAGGCCGTCATCCACAGGAGAGACAAGCCCTGGTAACTGTAGGAGCCCATCGTCGAACAAATGGCATGTAAATTGTTGGCTCCCTCTGCATCCCAAATGGCATGTAACTTGGTGGCTCCCTCTGCATCCCAAAGCTCCTGCCAAACCTGGTCATGATCAATGCAGGGAAAGTCTGAAGCAGGAAGCCATCCCGAGACAGCACCAAGACCAGATGCCGCTGCCTTGGCCAGAGAATCAATGTGTTCATTCCCCAATACCCCCACCTGTGCTGGGACCCAGCAAAACTCCTATGCACGCCCAAGGTGCATGAAGAGGAAAAGCCACTCAAGAATTGCAACAAACAAAGGATGAGCAGAGGCGAACAAGCCTAAGGATAAAAATGCAGCTTGAGAGACAGTGTACGTAGTAAAAGTATTTTCTTCGTGGACAAAAATGGGTTTAAGTGCTAAACTAATTGCATATATCTCTGGAGTAAAAACTGAAGTAGAATCTAGGATGCTACTGACATGACAAAAATGTGGAAATAAAACCCAGAATCCCACACCAGGTGACTTGGACCTATCAGTAAATACTGGGACACAGCCTCTGTGTTGTGCTGAGTGTTCAAAAAATACATGACGAAGGTACTCAAGACTTATCTAGGATCAATGAATGGGGACAAAATAACCTTGTCTCATTTAATGCTTGGAAAACCAAATATGCATAATATACTAATAGACAGTTGTTGCCAGATTCCTATAATACCTTCAGTGCTATTAATAATGGGAAGTTGTTGAATGCTGTGAAGAGTATGTGTGATGGTGCTAAGGCTGCAGAGCGTGTGGATGGTGAACTGAGTGAATTTTTCTCTTTGAAAGTTGGGTTGAAACAGCGATGTGTCATGTCTCCATGGATGTTCAATCAGTACATGGATGGGGTAATAAAAGAGGTACAAGGTAGGGTAGTGGATGTTGGAGTGGCTCTGGTGAGAGAGGGTAGTGTTTGGAAACTCCCTGTACTGTTGTTTGCAGATGATACTGTGTTGTTGAGTGAAGACAGAGAGCTGCAAGGCTTGGTGGATGAGTTTGGGAGAGTGTGTAAGAAACGGAATCTAAAGGTGAATGTAGGAAAGAGTAAAATGATGGTCTTTGAGAGAGGTGAAGTAAGTGAATGTACAGCGAGGTTGGATGGTGAGGAATTGGAAAATGTGAGTACGTTTAAGTACTTGGGTAGTGTGATGAGTAAGGATGGAGGTTTGGAGGGTGAAGTCCTTGAAAGGGTAGAGCAGAGAAGAAAGGTTGCTGGTTCCTTGAAAGCAGTGACAAGAAGCAGGGAAGTGAGCATGGAAGTGAAAAAGTTACTACATGACAGTATTGTGATACCAACTCTAACGTATGGAAGTGAAGCTTGGACGTTACTGGAAGGACACAAGTCAAGAGTGAGAGCAGTGGAAATGAGTTATTTAACCCGTCACGTCCCGAGGTTTTCCGCACCTATGACATCCCCCAGTCCAGAGCCTTTTTGGAAAAATTTTTTTTTTGCTAAAACTTCCGCTTAGGTCGAGAAACGAAGGAAAATCATAAAGAAAGTGGTTCCTGCGGTCTATAAGTGGTCTGTACAGGTGCGGTTCCCCCCCGCAGGTATCATATTCTGTAATGGGCTGGATATGCGTTTACGTTTTCTATGGTAAGGAATAATGGGAGAAACAACACACAACACCTCTACATTTATTGAATTTGAACTAATAAACAATAACAGTAACAATATAATGGATTTCAGACACATATATATGAAAAATAAGCATTGTACCATCGCGCGAGCATAGCGAGTTTGGTCCGAGTCGTAACATGCTATATGCTAAGTTTCTGGTATGAGTCAACCTATCATTTTTTCTACTTGTATACTTCTGTTTCAATGACATTTTACCAATTACAACTGTTTGTAAGTGTTTTCAGATGTTTTCATTCATTATGATGACATGCAGCATAAGTTTAGCGCACATCAGCTTAGTAAGCGCACTCGCTATGACTCGTATTTCAACATACCAAATTGTTTTATCACTTTCCAATTATTTTCCCATTTACATAGAACCTTTCCTCCACCACTGTAAAGGTTTTCAATTATTTTCATTCATTACGAGGGCATTTAGCGATATGCTAGCGCATATTCACGTAGCAACCACGATCTCAAACACTCGTGTTTCATCATCTACTTTATTTATTCACTCCAATTATATTTTCTCACTTACATTACACACGTTTACACCCCTAGAATGCACTGTACATACTTACTGCCATTATTTATTCAAGTGAGCGTGAGAATATCGCCTGAAAATACCCTCGCAAGGAATGTTTCGTCATACATAATACTCACACACTTATATACTAATTCACTCACACACTTATATACTAATTATTCACTTTATCACTTGCTGGCTTTTATTTTGACTAATACGTGCCTTATTCATTCGACTGAGCGTCAGGAAATCTTATCTTTATACACACGCTATGAATATTTGACTTAGAATATACATCATCATATACAATAATTTGAACTTATATTATACCCATAAGAATGTCACATAATAATAATTATATAATTACGGGCCGTATTTATTGCACTGAGCGACAGAATATCGCATCATACAACCCTCTCTATGTAAGTTTCAACTTAGGGCAGATTTATATACTTACACCCAATGTTTTCACTTATGTTCTACCCGTAGGCACTTTATACTAATATTTGGAGATCCACATGACTGATAATTTCACTGAGCGTCTGTCTGTCGCATTTACCTCATAATTTCAGCGTCCTTTCGCATTCACACCATGCTAAAATTGCATCAACGTGTGATATTCACTAAAACATGGGTGAATACAGAGACCCACGTCACACTGCACGCACTCATAGCGGGTGTCCTTCCTCTGTGTCGTGAGTCTCACCTGGGAATTACTGCACACGTGACACCTGCGCTGGGGCCTAGGTCTGTTTGGCTGGGGAGGGATAGGAGTGGGGAAATGGCGGCCGGATATTCTCTGGGGAGTTTGGGTAATAGGGGCAGTGCGGGTGCGCTGTTGGGACCTTTCAACAGCATACTTTGCAAAGATTTCTCTTGTGAGCTCCCTCACAAACCCTTCAAATGTTTCCTGAACTCCTGTGGTCATGGCGTGAAGGTGGTGGCAATTCAGAGCAGTGATATCTAGTAAGTGAAAGAACAGTTTTTTATACCACTTCATCGTTGTCCTGGCACACTCTACCGTCGATATCATGGAGTCTGACTGGTCCACGAGGCGCATGTTTATATTGTAATCCATAACACACTCAGGTTTCCAAACACGACGCCTGCTCTCGCTATGGTAATCTACAGAATCAGTACGGTGCATCAAGGGGCGGTGAACCGTGGACAAGAGGCTTACTTCTCTGTTGTGGTTCCACATTGTTGCAAGGATGTTGTTGGCTTTGAAGAAGACAACCTCACTCCTTGCAAGTTTCCGCCCTACCGTGGCCATGTGACGCCGGTTCACCTTTACGGTTCCACAGACTCCCGTTTCATGTGTGTGAAGATAACGAGCGAGAAGAGGGCTAGTGTACCAGTTGTCGAGGTAGAGAACGTGACCACGATGAAGGTAGTCTTGTATCATCGTCTTTACCACTGCTCCCGACAGTCCAATACTTCGATCTTCTATTATGTCTGTCTGTGCACCGGTGTACAAGACTGTCTTGCACGTATCCAGTCCTACAGTCACACATAACAAAGATCTTGAACCCAAAACG
Source organism: Coenobita brevimanus (assembly GCF_032717465.1). Classification (NCBI taxonomy): domain Eukaryota; kingdom Metazoa; phylum Arthropoda; class Malacostraca; order Decapoda; family Coenobitidae; genus Coenobita; species Coenobita brevimanus. The sequence goes on along the minus strand of NC_136983.1, from coordinate 27,264,630 downwards.
GTGCCTTTTGCTGGGTATATACTGTCTGAATGAAATATTGCCTCTCCACAACACGAGACTCTCGTCTATGACGAGATCTCTAAGGGGATAGAATGAGGAACGAAATGTTTGCCTGAGGTGATCAAAGACCAGCCTAATTCGCCTCATTTTGTCAGTGTTGTTTGCATTTGCAGGGTCATGAGCATCATAAAAATGGAGGCGACTTAGAATTTGTTGAAACCGATTACGGCTCATCACTTGACCAAATATGGGGGTAAACATAACAGGGTCCCTAGTCCAGTAAGCAGGAATTCTATTCTTTCTTATAATACCCATCAAAAGGACCAGGGCAAAAAATAAGAACATTTCTGGAAGGGAGACAGGGTAATCGTAGATCATAGAATGCCTACTCCTTGTTCCCAATCTTTCACTTTCTAGGCGCTGGGCGCTTGCAAACAGGTTTGTTTGGTAAACGATCTGATCCACGAATGCCTCACTGAAAAACAGGTGGAAAAAATCCAACCTGGTGGAATTAGTGTGAATACCTGGTGCAGTGCAGCCAGATCGCCATTGCTCAGTGAAGGGGTGAATGAGGGGAGAAAAATCACTCCCATCCTCCCAATCCCACGACACAAATCCCTCGTCCCCATCAGCCCCATCACCGCCTTCGTCTGGGTGGGGAGGAGATCCTGGTTGGGGAGGTGGGGGAGAAGGAGAACGGAGGGCTTCCCCACTGTCACTCCTCTTCCCTCTGCCTTTACCCTTTCCCTTTCCCTTACCCTTACGGCCTTGAGGAACATTAGGGGGCTGTGGGGATGAAATAGTAGAATATTGGGGAGCAGAAGACGTGCTGGGGAGTGGTTCCTCCCCACCTTCCCCCTCCATTACCACACCACGTGCTCTCTCACGCAACCTAGCTCGACCACGTGTTAGGGGATATTGGGGAGCATAAGACGTGCTTTGGAGTGGTTCCTCCCCACCTTCCCCCTCCCTCACAGCCCCACGTGATAAGGAACGCACCCGCACTGGCCCATGTGATCCACTCTGCCGCCTCACACTACGTAGGGAGAGCAATGACTCACTCACGTCACTCTCACTTTCCCTAATCCCTGGACTTTCCGTTTCACTCCCCACTCCCTCCACTTGACTTCCTAGCTCCCCAAACAGAATGCTAGGCCCATACCTGCTCATACAACGTGGTGTGCGCTCTGGGCCACGATGTGTAATGACCTCCCGTCCATACCACGTGGCAGCACGTCCCACGGCTCCGTCCTCGTTCTTGTCCTCGTCCTCGACCTCGAATTCTGCTTCCAAATCACACTGGGGATAGGGATAGGATATACCACGTGCCTTCTTTGCCTCCTTCCCCTCTCTAGCAGCACGGTAAGTCACGTAATGCCGCTTCCTGGGTGACGGAACTTCCTCATCACTGCTGGTGGTTTCTTCCTCCTCTGGCTGCACATAATCTTTGTCCATCTCCTCGTCGTCCAGTGGGGAATCACTGTCGCCGGTAAAGGTGTCCAGGGTGACTTGAATCTCGCTGTCTGAGAGACCTCTCTTAGCCATGTCTGAGCGGGACCGTGGCTACCAGGTGAGTGGACGAGTGGCGGGCTAGCGCGGGTCGCGCGGGGTCGCCGAGTGTCCCCGCCTGGTGGCAGGTAGGGGAAGGTCAGGCGAGGGTATGTACCGCAAATCAAGCGCGATATTTGAAAATTGTCGAAATTATGCACATTGCAATTGCACGACGTACTGGTACGTCGCCGGGACTGGCAAATGCAAATCGTTGCAACGTACCCATACGTCGTCAGGACGGGGCGGGTTAAGAGGAGCCTGTGGAGTCACATGGAGAGACAGGCTGACAAATGAGGATATAAAGGAGCGTTGTTGTTTGGATGTGGATGTGATAGGAAGCATTAGGAGGAATACACTGAGGTGGTTTGGCCATGTGGAGAGGATGGAGGGTGAAAGACTGACGAAGAGAGTGTATGTGAGTGAGGTGGAGGGGGGAAGAGAGAGGGGGAGGCCGAGGATGAGATGGAGGGATGGGGTGGAGAGATATATGAGAGAGGGGTGTGTGAGTTGGGAGCGGGGCAGTGAAATGGCGGGGGACAGGGCGACGTGGAGGCATTTTGTTTGTGGTCACCCCAAACGGGATTGAGGCGTATTCCCATCTCCAAAAGTATTGACATTCCTGGTGTTTCACGTAACAATGCCCTCAGCTGGACCTCTGATGTCAGATCACTTGCAAAAACCACCTCAAAGAAACTTGGATTATTGTACAAAGTTCTTTGCTTCTTCACTGACGAGCACTTAGCTATAGTTTTTAAGAGTCATGTACGCTCTCAGCTGGTATATTACTCACCCTTGTGGAATGGATGTGGAGAGGTTGCACTAAAACAACAAGACAAAAGTCAGAACAAAGCTGTTAGAATTATTAACAATCCTGCTATTACAAATAAACTACCTTCTCTACAGGTAAGAAGGAATGTTGCATGCCTTGCATTGTTTTACAGATACTTTTATTGCAAATGCTCAGATGAGTTGCATCCATTGTGCTACTCTCCATGCCTTCCCCTATGCTACACGGGCATCTGGTGGCACTTATGACTGGAATGTAACACTGCCAAATTGCAGAAGCACTGATGGTAAATCTTTCTTTGTATTTCCCAAATTGAATCTCTTTGGAACTTGGTTCCCCAGAGTTGTTTCCCCCCAAACTTCAAGATACAGCTGTTTAAGTCCAACTGGTACAAATATTTTATGAATGGGGACACCAGTAATTTGGTGTATGGATTATTATTATTTTTAATTCATTTGTTTTTCCTTCCTCTGTTCTGTTATTAAAAAAAATTGGACTGTATCCTTTGAACCCTCAAAATATTTACAAAAACTCACCTCAGGCAGAAGCCAGAGAGCAACCCTCAGAGTCCATTCGAGGTAGATTAAAACAGAAGCCAGACTGAAATCCGTCATTTCCTGTCAAACCCTATACCCAGAAGGATGAGGCATGCGACAATGTTCGTTAAAGTATTAATAAAAGGACTGCTGTGTCACGCAGGCACTGGTTAAAGAATCAGGGAGGAGAAAACCCCCGTAACAACAAGGCACCAACAAAGACTGTTGTTGCAGGTCCAAGGGGGGGACACCAGCCTCCACCAACAAGGCTAGGATCGGTGAGGATCGAAAAGCACCAGTAGCAAGGTGAAGACCAGTATGATGTACTGCATCTAAAGTCTTGAGTCTGGCTGGTGTAGCTGATGAATAGACTTTGCACCCATTAGCTAGTTTGGAGTCAACAAATGCATGATATAGATGATGAAGATTCTTATGATCAGCACCCTAGGAAGTGTGAGATATGACCAGCAACAAGTTAAGAGTATACATACAAGATACTTTTAAAACCTTCAAATGAGGAACCCAAGTCAAACACTAGACCAAGAAATCTTGTCTCCTCCACACATTGCAGTCTCCTACCAGCCAAGGTTAGGTCAGGATCTGAGTGAATATCCCTAATCCTGCAGAATGCATGGAAACGGTCTTAGATGTAGAAGAATGAAAACCACGAAAATCCACCCTGGCAGAGACCTTATCCAATGCCACTTGTAATCTTCTCTCTAAAGCAGGCATACTAGAACCTGCATACCAAATAGCCAAATCATCCACACAGAGGGAAGAGGACACACCTACTGGCAAAGAATTTATAATACATTAATTGCTACTGCAAAGGTTTGCCAACAACACTCCTCTGAGGGACACCCTCCTCCTGCACATGAGGCAAGGAGAAATATGAACCCACACAGACCTTAAATATACGATCTGTAAGGAAGACTGATCAACATTAGTAGGTGACCAAGCATATCAAAGGCATGAAGCTGTTGCCAGATGCCATAGTCCCAATCTGTGTCATAAGCCTTTTCTGTTTTAAAAAAAATATGGCAACAAGATGATGAGAAGCAGCAAAAGCCTCACAGTTTGAAGTTTCAAGTCTAATAAGGTTGTTGGTAGCACATCTTTAGTTTCCAGAAGCCACTCTGCGAGGTGGAGAGAAAGCCACCTCTTTCCAGAAACCACAGAAACCTGACATTAATAATTTTCTCGAAGAGTTTTCACACACAGAAAGTCAAACTGATTGGACGATAACTAAAGACTTTAGAAGGATCTTTCCCATACTCTGGAATGGCAAGGACAATAGAAATCTTCCAACCAGTAGGTACACAACCTTCATTCCACACTCTATTAACCCCTTAACCGTGGGGCATCACTTTTGTGATGCTCGGGAGCAATGGATCTTACCGCTGGGTGTCACGTTTGTGGTTCTGTGTTATTTTGAATTCTCCCGGGCTTACAAGTGGTGGCTTGTATCATCTATCAGGACTGCCAATGTCCAACAATAGTCAGCAATCCTAATCTCATCTGTACTCCCATCCATTGTTGACAATTTAGCCATTTTTCCCCGTTCTGGACTCCCCTCCCTACCTCCCCTTCATTACCCTCTCCTCTTGCCTGCCCAGCCGTGCTGCACTAAACGAATCTTCCCTGGAATTTTCCACTGATTTCATCCATTGAAATAAGCTCTGCCTTTTCTTATACAAAATAATATATACAAAAAAGAAATAATGTACGTGATAGTGCCATACACCTGGAATGGCTATCACCTGACAACACCTCACGTGCACTCATTAGCTAATTTCCCCCGGTAATTTCCCCTTGAAATATGCCGTATAATCTATTCTCGTAATAAAAATATATATATATGAAAGGAAGGGAGAAGCCTAAGTGATATTTACATTCACCTGGAACTACCTATTTTTTTATGTATTGTCGAGATTTCCTACCAATCATTTCACAGCATGTCAATTAGCAGCTGTCACCCTATTGACCTTGTCAACCCTTGCCTGCCCATATACGCCACGGCAATCAGTTCCTTTTCGTCCTCTGAGGTGAAACCACGTCGCACTCGCGCCCAGCCATTTCCACCGCTTCTGCGCCCATTGCAAAGGGCCCTGTGACCTCTACCCCTAGAAAAACTTGTGTGGGAAGCAGTAAAGGATTTATCATATGATGAGCCTGGGGAGGAAATCGTTACAGAAACTCCTAGTACGAGTGTTTCAGTGTCCCAAGTTATCCCTAGCTCCAAGGGAAAGGAGCTCTTAGTGCAACAAGAGAAAGAATTTGGGAAGGGAGTGAAAAGGCGGTGGGTTAGCCCCGGAACAATGGCCCAGTGTGACCCAGCCCGCCATGAGTCCCAAGGTGAATCACCTCCCCGCTCCCTCAGCCCCACTTCACTAATTTCTTCCTCATCTTCAGTGGAATTTTCTCCTGAGTCTTCGTTGTTGGAGTCTCCACCAGCATCTACAGTGAAGGCAGGCCATAGGGGAAGAGGTAAATCCCTGACTCATCGTCAAAGTAGAGTAGCAAGTACAGAAAGGGCTGCTAGTGCTACACGGCAACCTAGGGTCAGTGAGAGTGACCTTGAAACAGCCCAGTCTGCCTCACAGCCACCCTACACCCTCACCCACCCTACACCGCCACGACAGGGAATCCTGGATGCCTTCGTGTGGACGGAAAGTTCCGATTTCGTCCCTGAACATCATTTTGATGAGAGTTCCTCAGGGATACAGCCTGCCTTCACTCTTGACGAGGATGCTGAGTGTGTGGACTTTCTTTTGGCCTTCCTCGATGACGAAGTCATGCAGCACATATGTGATGAGACAAACAGGTATGAATCACAACGTGCAACAAGTGGTGCAGGTGCAGCGAAGATGCAACAGTGGACCATGCTGGGAGTGCAGGAGCTGTATGTGTTCTTCGCCCTCATGCTTCTCATGCCACACTCAAAGAAGCATGAGTTGGAAAAATACTGGTCCATGGACCCCTTACTATCCTCACCCACCTTCAATAAGTACATGACCAGAGACTGCTTCCGGAACATCATGGGGAACCTGCACTTCGCCAACAACGATGTACCGTCCCAAACCGACCAACTCTGGAAGATCCGGGAGATTCTGAGCAGAATGAAGGATAAGTTTATGTCATTCTTCCACCCCTGTCAGAAGGCTGTCATAGACGAATCCTTGGTTTTGTTCAGAGGACATCTTAGGTTTGTACCATACATTCCAAGCAAATGCCATCGCTTTGGATTCAAGTTCTTTGTACTGTGCGACTGTAAGACGGGGTACATCCTTGACTTCGTTATCTATTCAGCCAGCACTGTCGATCTGGACAAAACACACCCCCTTGGCTTCTCAGGCTGTGTAGTGAAAGTGCTGCTTGAAAGGTATTTTGGTGGGAATCATGTGCTGTATACTGACAATTATTATACAGCACCGGAACTTGCTAAATATCTTTCAGAGCACGGCATCGGCTCCTGTGGCACTGTGAAGAGCAATCGTGCCCACTTCCTCAAATTCCCAGAGGCAGGAAACTTGCAGTGAGGAGACGTGCACCTACGCAAGTCTGAGAAGATGCTGGTAATACGGTGGCATGACAAGAGGGTCGTGCATGTACTCACCACTGTACACAAGGGGGAAATAAAAGACAGTGGGAAGGTTGACCGTAGGACAGGCAAACTTGTGAGGAAACATGATGCTGTCATAGACTATAATATCAACATGCAGCTGGTGGACAAGTCCGACATGATGATTGGAGAGATCGACTGCCTCAGGAAGAACACTAAGTGGTACAGGAAAGTTTTTCTGCATCTCATAGACATGACGATGCTGAATGCCTTCATCCTGTACAAGATGAAGGTAAAGCCACCCAAGTCCTTCTCCTTGAAGTTGTTTGCCAGGACTTGTGTTCAGTAGCTCCTTGAGAGACATGGTGGGGTGACAGCAGCAGCTCCAAGGCGCCATGCAGTAAGACTTCCCGACAGACTTGAGCAGAGGGGTACATGGATCGGCACAGACTGGTGCAAATGCCTGCCACAACCACGAGGAAGGCTGTGATCTGCAGGTGCCAGGTGTGTGCACATACCACCCGACGCACACCTGAGCACAAACGCACCTCTTGGCAGTGTGCTGAGTCCCAGGTTCCCCTCTGCGTTACCTGCTTCTTTGATTACCACAGCCTGAAGCAGTTCTAAAAGTGCAAGTGGAAAATGTAAATAATGTGTAAATAGCAAGTGAAAGCAATGGATGTAAATATGATGGAACAGTGTAATATAGTTTTATAAGTTACTGCAAGTGACAGTGCATTACATAGTGTAAGTAAAATAGAAGTGTAAAAATTGAAAAAAAAAACATTAGAAAATGTAATAGAAATGTAAATAATTAGTAATATAAGAATATGAGTACAAATACTTGAAGTTATGACAATGAAAGTGAAACCGTGGCTCTCTACGTATTGTACTGAGAGAGAAATTGAATGCCTACAGTAACAATAAACTACTATTACTGAAGGAAACTTATGGATAAAGACTGAAGATATATATAAGTGTTATACAGTAATAGGAATATAAAGTGTGAGTGTTTTTATGAATAATCAATGACAGAATACCAGCGGTGAACGAGCGCAAGTGGGAAGGTCATACGCGCTCGTAATTTTCATTGCTTTAACTGTGTTTTTTTTTGGAGTATGGATTCCAAACTATTTGAAAATCATAGAATAGTGTTTCTAGTGATAATATCAGGCTGTGGTAATCATATTACGGGTTGTTGGGAAGTGTAGAGTGGAGACTTCGTTACCCAACTTCAGAGGTCTCCACAAGACCTACGGTACTCGACGAAGGCTCAACAAACATTCCAGCAGAAAGCTGAACTTATGTGCCATATGCATATATAATTTTAATATTCTAGGACTAATAATTGATTTTTGGCAAATATTTTTAGAAAGTCTGTCAGAGTGCGAATATCCCCGCAGGACACGCAAGTCGAGCCAAAACAACCTCGTGGTTTAGGGGTTAAAGAGGCCTAATAAAGAGTCAAGAGAAGCAGGAGGGTGACGAAGCATGATATAATGAAGTTCATCAGACCGTGGAGTAGTATGTCTACACTCCAGGAGAGCAGCACGAAGCTCTCTGACAGAGAAATCGATATTTCAAGGCTCACCACCAAGAGAACGAAAATGAAGATTCCTTCTCTCCTTATTATAATATATCATAATTGTAAATATAAAATATTGTAGTCATCACCGAGCTATTGTAACAGTGTGTTGATTTGTAGGGATTTTATGAAGGAATGTTCATTGTACTTGTCGTAGATGGCAGGAGAAAGATAAAGATGAGTCTGGGGTTTGATTCCTGTTTATTTTCTTCAAAGGAAATTGCTCAAGAGTAGTACTGTGGTGAGTAATAGTATCTCTCAGAGCAGTACTGAGGTGAGAGCGGTTTAACCCTGCGTGCTCCTTGCTTCTCCTCGCCATGCCTCTATTCTTTCCTAAACCCCTTCTGACCTGTCTTTCCTATTTCTCCTGTACATGCCTGGTTGTGTCACGTGTGAGGGCACGGGTGTGTGGAACCTTCCCAAACCTGGGGACTTTCCATCCGGCATCACACATTGCTTTGTGTGAATTTCCTTACTAAGAATGTGCGAACGTTATTTCCTCTTGTCCTAGGCATGATTTTCATCTAACTTCTATATTATATATACGTTTCTAGCTATTATGTACTGTGTTATGATATTTTAGAGTCCTGATATCTTGACGCACATGAGTAACTGCAGATGGCCAAGACAGATCATTGGCAGAAACTGAAGAAAAAAGTGCCGCCATGGCAGAAGCAACTGTCAAAGGGCCAGATACAACCGCCCCTTGAATCCAAAGAGAAGGGGAGGACAAAGAAAATCTGCCCGAGATTTTCTTCATCTTCTTCCACAAAGGTTAAGGGGTGGAAGAAGTAACCGTCGAAACATGTAACCCCCACGAGCTATGGTGCTCATTTTTCAGAACCCATTGGTAATGAGCACGTGCCTTATGGAACAGAATTTTTAAGAACAGAACATTATTACTGGCTCAAAAGCGATGGGCAGCAGCTTTGTAGTCCCTCCTTGCTGCAGCACAATCTTTATTCCACCAAGGAATAGGTCTCCTTGAGAAGACCCAAGATGTCCTATGGATAGAGTGAACTCCTTCCAAAAAGAAAGTGGAAATAAAATGTTCCTTTGCATCATAAACAGCTGGAAATCACAAATGGTACAAGAAACCTCAATGAGCTCTGCAAATAAAGACCTGTCAGTCCTGTTAATACACCAACGCAGAACATGGGTCACAGGTAGTGCATAGAAAGATCGGACCACAACAGGATGGTGATCACTACCATGCAGATCACTCAAAACTTCCCAAGAAAAATCAAGAGCATGGTCAGGAGACGCAAATGTGAGATTTATGACAGGTAAGGTTTCAGTCTGGTTATGCAAGTGGGTAGGGTCCCCATTACTGAGGACAATTAAATTATTAATTATTCTCTATCAAAGAAGCAATAATATCCCCCCGAGGGTTACAAACTGTATTGTTCTGCAAGAGATGGCTTCCATTAAGATCCCATGGAGATAATAGGGAGATGACAGCTGGTCAACCGAAGTTCCAAAACTGCAGAATCTAAAGGTACAAAAGGAGGAAAATAAACACAACTAGCAGTAAACACTTTCTCCAGGTGCAGTCGAACTGCAGCCACTTGATGGGTAGACCGTAAACAAAACACAATACAAGGTACATCAGTGTGTTATAATAACACAACCACCACAATGACTACTAGCCAGTGGAGAAGCATTATGGAAGGCAGCGTACCCACTGGAGGTGGGAAAAGACCTACCAACAACCATAGTCTCCTTCAGGCAGACACAAAGTGGGTTACAAGTAATGTATTCAGTAGGAGCTGTAACTCCTTCCAGTTGACCATTACACCTCGATAGTTCCACTGCAGCAGAACAGGCATAGTGTTAGCCATCATTATACAGAGCTCTTAGGATGTGGGTAACGAGATCTACCAGGATGAGGAGTTTTATTTGATGTGAATTCAGTGGCTTTACCAGACCCACGGCCAACCTTTCCTGAAGATGGTGGCTAGGCCCAGGGGATCTTTGTAGGTAAAGGAGGGCCCAAAACAGTCCTAGATGAGGCACCAGGTAAAGGTGGTACCTTAGGTGCAGCGACAGTCACCTCCGCCTCAACAAGGGGAGGTGCAGGAGAAGGACAAACCACCTACACAACAGACTTCGTAGCAGAAAGCTTCGTGGGGAGTATCTCATCAACGAGGGACTCTGAGGATCCCTGGACACGTTTTGATGAATGAACGTTAGTGGAGCGATCAGATTCGTGGGGGCTGGCCATCACCACAAATGGAGATGCATCTCTTTCTTCAGTAACTTCTGATTCACGCAGAGGATTCCAGTAACAGCGGTCCTGCAGCAGGAGTCAGTCTGTGTGTGTAGGGTTAGAAGGGGGAGCAGAAGTGGAAACGGTTTGGCTAGGTGGAGTAGTCTCATTGGAGGCAGAAGTAGTTGACCTATCATACAAACCTGGCAGAACATTCTGTTCAGTACCTGACCTAGAAGACTGGGAAAGAACAGACACAAATGAAACACCATGGTGGACAAACATGGAAGAGTCACGTTCCTTTGCTTCAGTAAAACTTAATTTTCCCTGTGCACTGAGCAACAAAATTTCACTTTCAAACTTGCACAAGTCACAGCTTAAGAAGGATGCAGCAATCTTTTGACATGTACTCAAAATTTTAATCATAGCATGTTCTTGACAGGTATACTCTTTTTTTCCACTTGCTAATGCGTTTTCATTAATATAAATCAGGAAAATATTCTTTTAGTGCAAAACCAGTTATACACAGATGTTATTTTACAGTTCTTGATTGTTTTTTTCCATTTCATCTGTTTTTTATTCAAGTTGGTGCTGGTCTTCTTCTTCCTACCAATGCTCGTTCACATGACCTCATGCCTTTTTTTGTTAGCCGACTGGCCACAAAATTCCCATTTGTGGAAATAGGCCAGGTACCTCGAGATAACATTTCAGAATTTTTCTTAAGTCCCTTACAGTTATTTTATCCGACGAAAATTTAAAACGATGGGCGGGGGACCACCAAACAAAGGGCACAAAATGTTCTGACGCCAAAATAACCATCACCGCGCAGCCATGAATCGAGACTGACGACTGCAGAACAAGGCAGTGTTTCGGATTTTGAAGGGCACTGATCCACATAGCCAAGGAACACCACGTTATCACTGGAGAATGACCCTCCATGACCCAATTGTCATGCATGGTATAAATATGAAAGACTTCTGAGTGCAGGGTGAGAAGTGCATGGCAGTCAGAATCTGAGGATTGCATGCTTTTTGGCGCTCTTTGTAATATGACTGATTAGTTCAGCAATAGCTTGCAGGTTCATTTGTTCAGCTCTGTTCCGTAAACGATAAACTGAAAGGAAGACGAAGAAGAACTTACACTAACCTCTTCACTTCAATGACCAGTATTACTGCAAGTCCTGATACCATCAAGAATAAGTCTATAAATCTGTGGCACAAAAAGAATGAGCTACTGAATATGCAGGTTTAAGTCTATCTGTTGGTGAGTGGGGTGTGCCTGCTGAGATAGATGAGAATGGCAGTGCGTTAGTGGACATTTGTGCAGGGAGGGGGTTGGTGATAGCCAATACCCCCTTCAGGCACAAAATGATCTACAGGTATACATGGCGAGTGATGAGAAGGGTGGGTGGTGAACTGAATGAATGGAAGGGAATGATTGATTATGTGTGTGTGGATGAAAGGATGCGAAGATGTGTAATGGATGCAAGAGCTTATAAAGGTTGGGGGAGTGGACTTTCTGACCACTACTTAGTGATGACCAGAATCAAGATCCAAGTAAGATGGAGAAATAGAAGAAGGAAAGGACGGGAGGAAGGAGTAGTTGCAAGGAGAGTGGAAAGGTTACAAGAGGATGAGAAAAAGGTAGAATATAAGAGAGAAGTGGAGGAAAGAAGAGAGGGGTAAAAAGATTAGTAGAGAGAGTAAGAAGAGAGTGGATGAGGAATTTGGAAGGAATTTGAGTGTAAAGTGGAGGGACTGTAAGAAAATGTTCTGGAAGGAGGTGAAGAGAGTAAGACAGGGTGGCAATGAAGTTAGCAGTGGAGTGAAAGATAAATATGGTAGATTACTAGTGGAGAAGGAAGAAAAAGTGAGGAGATGGAGAGAACACTTTAAGGAATAAATGAACATAGAAGATGGAAGTAATGTGAGTATAAGTGGCTGGGGAATGGCTGGGAGAAGAAGAGAGGTGAGAAGACAGGAAGAAATCAGTAGGGTAGAAGCTGTGGAAACAATGAAGAAAGTCAAACTGGGGAAAGCCCCAGGAATTGATGGAGTGTGTGGTGAAATGCTGAAGCATGGGGGAAAGATAGTAGTAGAGTGGATGTGGAAGTTGTGCAGATTGGTCTGGGAGGAAGGTAGAGTCCCGGAGGATTGGAAGTCAGGTATAATTATTCCCTTGTACAAAGGAAAAGGGGAAAAAGGAGTGTGTGGTAATCATAGGGGCATTTGTCTTCTTAGTGTAATAGGAAAAGTCTATGGTAGGATACTTATTGACAGAGTTAGGGAAATAACAGAGGAATTAGTTGGAGAAGAACGGTGAGGCTTAAGGAAGGGAAGAGGTGGTGTAGATCAGACATTCATTCTTAGATCTTTAGTGGAAAAGTTTCTAGGGAAGGGAAAGAAGTTGTATGCGGCTCTCATGGATTTGGAGAAAGCATATGACAGGGTGGATAGACAAGGATTGTGGAAAGTATTAACAATATATCGAGTAGATGGGACGTTGTTGAATGCTGTGAAGAGTATGTATGATGGTGCTAAGGCTGCAGTGCGTATGGATGGTGAACTGAATGAATTTTTCTCTTTGAAGGTTGGGTTGAAACAGGGATGTGTCATGTCTCCATGGTTGTTCAATCTGTACATGGATGGGGTAATAAAAGAGGTACGAGGTAGGGCAGTGGATGTTGGAGTGGCACTAATGAGAGAGGAGAGTGTTTGGAGACTCTCTGTACTGTTGTTTGCAGATGATACTGTGTTGTTGAGTGAAGACGAAGGGGAGCTGCAAGGCTTGGTGGATGAGTTTGGGAGAGAGTGTAAGAAACGGAATCTAAAGGTGAATGTAGGGAAGAGAAAAGTTATGGTCTTTGAGAGAGGTGAAGTGAATGTGCAGTGAGGTTGGATGGTAAGGAAATGGAAAATGTTGGTACTTTTAAGTACTTGGGTAGTGTGATGAGTAAGGATGGAAGTTTGGAGGGTGAAGTGCTTGAAAAGGTACAAAAAGGAAGAAAGGTTGCTGGTTCATTGAAAGCAGTGATAACAAACAGGGAAGTGAGCATGGAAGTGAAGAAGTTACTACATGACAGTATTGGGATACCAAATCTAACGTATGGAAGTGAAGCTTGGACGTTGTTGGAAGGACACAAATCAAGAGTGAGGGCAGTGGAAATGAGTTATTTAAGAGGAGCCTGTGGAGTCACATGGAGAGACAGGCTGACAAATGAGGATATGAAGGAGCGTTGTGGTGTGGATGTGTGTGACAGGAAGCGTTAGGTGGAACACACTAGGGTGGTTTGGCCATGTGGAGAGGATGGAGGGTGAGATACTGACAAGGAGAGTGTATGTGAGTGAGGTGGAGGGGGGGAGAGGGAGGGGGAGGCCTAGGATGAGATGAAGGGATGGAGTGGAGAGGTATACGAGAGAGGGGTGTGTGAGTTGGGAGTAGGGCAGTAAAATGGCGGGGGACAGGGCGACGTGGAGGCGATTTGTTTGTGGTCACCCCGTAGGGGATTGAGGCGTCTGGGAATAGACAGACAGATAGAAGTCTACCTGTCTATATACATAGGCTTTTTCCCCTAAAGTGGGGTAACCAAGACAGGACGACACACACACACACACACACACACACACACACACACACACACACACACACACACACACACACACACACACACACACACACACACACACACATTTTCTCGTATCTTAGCCTCTACGGGGAGAATGGATCGCAGAAAACTATCTGACCGCTCCTCACCTTGCATTCTTCCTTTCTGCAGACAATTCTGTTAAGTTTGAAAGAGACTTTTCTCGCTGGACAGGTTTGGTATGGCATTCATATGCCCTCTCACGGCAACAGGTCTCCCCAGAGCTTAATAAAATTATCTGGAGGTTACAAGAAGATGTCAATAAAAGAAGTCACGAGACTGATGGCCTGTGGACCCTCCCAAGAAGCAAAAACTGTGGCACTTTGGAGCTTCTGATTGAGAGCCCTCAAGCAGTACTTCTTTGATTTTCCATGGAATGGTAATTGTTTCCATGGTTGACAGCCATCTGTGCGTCCCTCGCACATTACAAAGGTTTTTCTCTAGCAGGTTATTCTCATATCCTGTGACTAATCCAAAAAAAAAAAATATTTGGTTTAATCAGGCTTGTACTAAGGCTGTCCACAATAAGAAGGCCTACAAAAGGTACCAGATCCAATCCACCCCAGAATCTCATCTCTTTTATATTTCTGCCCGGAATCGTGCTGTCTGTTCTTCACTCTGCTAAAAATAATTTCATTGCTACTAAATGATCTGAACTCTCCAACTGAAATTCTTCCCACTCCTAACGTCTTGCCAAAAATCTATCGAACACCTTTACCTCATCATCCTACCCACTTCTTTACCACTCTGATGGTTCTGCAGCTATTTCTTCTACCAGTAAAGCAGAACTCTTAGCACGGACTTTCTCCCTCAATTTTACCTTAGACGGTTCCGGTGCTCTTCCTCCACCATTTCCTCCGTCACACTTCATCATGGCTGACATTATAATATCTTCAATTGATGTATTTTCCGTCATCACTGGCCTCAGTACTAAAAAGGCATATGGGCCTGATGGATTCCCTCCTCTTGTCCCCAAGAACTGTGTTTCTGTCTGTTTACAACCTGCCTAGGTAATCTCTTTCGTCTTTGTCAACTTGTACTTTTCCTTCTTGCTGGAAGTTTTCTCTCATTCAGTCTGTCCCAAAGAAGGGTGATCATTCCCATCCCTCTAACTATCGCCTAAATGCATTCCACCCTTTTTTTTCTAAAGTTTCCAAGCCTATTCTTCACAAAAAAATGTTAAAGCATCTTTCCTCTCACAACCTTCTTTCTCGTCGTCAGTATGAGTTCCGCCAGGGACGCTCCACTGGCGATCTTCTCACCTATCTTTCAGACTCCTGGTCATCCTCCTTTCGGGACTTTGGCGAAGGCTTTTCCATTGCACTTGACATCTCAAGGCTTTCGATCGAGTCCGACATAAATCTTTAATTTCCAAACTGCCCTCTTAGGATTTCTATCCTTCTATTTGTGCCTTCATCTCTAGCTTCCTTTCTGGTTGTTCTGTAGCTGCTGTTGTAGATGCCCACCCTTCTTCTCCTAGTGCAATAAATAGTGGCGTTCCTCAGGGCTTTGTCCTATCAGAAGCTCTCTTCCTTTTATTCATCAGTGACCCTCTAAGCTGTACATCTAACCATATCCACTCATATCCTGATGACTCCGCCCTTCACCTATCCATTCGCTTCCCGCAGCGTCCATCTCAGTAGTTCAACAAACAAGGGATGAGGCTGTGTCACGCCTAATGTCTGACATGGCTCATATATCTGACTGGGTAAAATTAATCTTGTTATTCATCCATTCATCCATCCATCATCCAATCCTATGTTGCCCATGAGGAACGTAGGAGCCCGGGGCTAGGCAAGTTGCTCCCGACATTTAAGATGAGAGTGACCAGCATCACTCATCCCCGATCTGTATTACGTGAGCAGTAAATCCCAACAATCCCTTAGAGATAAGCCTACACAAGATCAATCGGATTGGAGCGCCTCAATTACCCACTAAACCACCAGGCGCCGTAGTTTGGTTATATGGTTACCACCCAGCATAGTAAATCGTTTCTTGGTGTACAGGAAACAATTTGGCCTTATACTCAGTGTAGAGTCACCCATAGGCAGAAGGAAGAGGAAAGAGTGAGGGAAAGAAAGAAGAGGGAGTGTAAAGTCACCCATAGGCAGAAGGGAGAGGAAAGAATGAAGGACAGTAAGACAGAAGGGGAAGGAAGGAAGAGATGAAAGGGCAGACACCCAAAGCAGCACTACATCGAGTGAGTGGATAGTGAGCGTCCCCGCCTACATTATTCATTAGAAACTCAGTTTTTACATCTATCAACCCGACATAATTTTCCACAAGAATATCCTCCAGTTTTTTTACAATGTCCAATTCTCTTCCTTTTATCCATCAATGACAAGCTGTATATTTAACCCAGTCCACTCATACGCTGATAAACTACACCCTTCACCTTTCCATTCGTTTCCCGTAGCGTCCATCTCAGTACTTCAACAAACAAAGGATGAGGCTATGGAACGCCTAACGTTTGACATGGCTCATATCTCTGATTAGGGTAAAGCTAATCTTGTTAATTCATCAGAAACTCATTTACATCCATCAACCCGATAAAGTCTTTCACATGAATATCCTCCAATTTCTAACAATATCCCACTCAATCCTGCATCAACATTAAATAAACTTAGGGTTTCATTCTCTCGGGACTTAACTTGGATAGATCATTCTGGCTCCATCCCTATTCCTAATTCATATTAATGATCTCTTATCTGTCACCCATAATCCCATCCATCCATATGCAGATGACTCAACACTTCACAGTTCATTCACACCTAAACACCCATTCACAAAGTTTAATATTTCCAATTCACAACTCAGTACAGCCATCTCCATAAACCAAGACTCATCTACAAGTAGGATCACTGGATGGGGACAAATTTACCTTGTCTCATTTAATGCTAGCAAAACCAGATATATACAGTTTACTAATAGATAGATATTGCCAGATTCCGATTCTTATCTACAAAAGTATTGAAATTCTTGGTGTTTCACTTAACAGTGACCTCAGCTGGACCTCTCATGTCAGATCACTTGCTAAAACCACCTCAAAGAAACTTCAATTATTGTACAGAGTTCGTAGCTCCTTCTCTGATGAGGAGTTGGCTATGGTTTATAAGTCATGTACGCTCTCAGCTGGATTATTGCTCACCCTTGTGGAGTAGATGCGTGGAGTTTGCACTAAAGCAACTAGACAAAATTCAGAACAAACCTGTTGGAATTATTAATAACCCCGCTATTGCAAATAAACTATTTCCCCTACAGGTAAGAATGAATGTTGTCTCCCTTGCATGATTTTACAGATACTTTTATGGCAAATACTCAGACGAAGTAGCATCCATTGTGCCACCTCTCCCTGCCTTCCCTTGTGCAACACGGGCATTTGGTTGCGTTCATGACTAGAATGTCACACTGCCATATTGCAGAACTCCCGCCTATCAGAAATCTTTTATTCCTCGAACTGCTTCTCTTTGGAATTTGCATCCCCAGAGTTGTTTCCCCCTAAGATTCAACCTACAGCTGTTTAAGTCCAACTGTTATAGATATTTTATGAATGGAAGACACCAGTAATCTCGTGTATGGCTTTTTTTTTTATTCATTAGTTTTTCCTTCCTCTGTTCTATTATTTTTAAAAAATAAATATATTACCTCTCTTGGAAAGACTGCCTCCAAGAGACTAGGTGTGCTAAGC
This sequence comes from Coenobita brevimanus, assembly GCF_032717465.1. Taxonomy (NCBI): domain Eukaryota; kingdom Metazoa; phylum Arthropoda; class Malacostraca; order Decapoda; family Coenobitidae; genus Coenobita; species Coenobita brevimanus. Next base: position 27,247,069 of record NC_136983.1, on the reverse strand, counting down.
CGATCCCATACCTTCTTTACCCCTGCACAGTCGTTGACTTTATACGCAGGTTGTATTTGTCCTTGTGCAGAGTGCAATAATTATTATTCTTACGTGTAGGGAGGCTCTCAACATTCATTTCTTTTCAACAAGGTGGAGTCTAAGGCTTTTCGTCTCATTAATTCTCCTCGTCTTACTCACACCCTTCAACCTCTGTCTCATTGCCACACTGTTGCATATTTATCTCCTTTCTATCGCTACTTCAATGATCACTGCTCCTTTGACCTGTTTGCTTGCATCCTTCCACCACTGCAGCGGGTGCGTAGCATCTATTTAGCAACAAATTCTCATGTAATTTCTGTCCAACTCTCTAATGTAAGAGTTAGCCGGTACACCCAGTCCTTCATGTATTCAACAGGTCAGCTCTGGAACTATCTCCCTCAGTCTGTTATGTCTACTGCCTATGGTCTCCAGTCTTTCAAACGCAGTGTGTCCTGGCATCTCGAAATGAACGGATCTTGAATTTGGCTTTCTGTTGTTTTGTTTTCGTTTTTTTCCTGGAGGGAACAGTTTGCAGGCTCCTGGCCTTTGGTTCCGTCTTCGTTGTATTAAAAACAAATACTACAAGCTTCTCTAACAGCGCCCCCCTCAAGGCTCACTCCATCGCAGCACGGTATGGAATTCCCAGACATATTGACAATAGATTCCCTCTCGCTCTGCTCAGATGTATTTTTGCGGGATGGACAAGCAGGGTAAGGATTATTTCCCACGTTCCTTGTTACAGTCGTGCAGGAAAGGGCGAGGGAGTTATATATGTGCTTTACCCTGCTTGTCTTTCTGTTAATTAGCAAGATTATGGGAAAAAACTGTTGGATGGAAATGCACTGAAAGTGATATAATGTTGTAGAATCATCAGGGCACCAGGTGATAAATATTGGATATAAAAATGTCATGGTTATAGGGTCAAGGACAACGTAATAAACAGTTTTCATACGATTTTAACTAAACTTCATGTTAGGGTTGAGGAACCAAAAAGGGCAAAATGATTCAATATTGACAAGTCAGTCAAGGTTAAGGTGATAGGGCAAGGTCAAAAGTTCAGTCCTTTAACGTGTATAGGTCTATTCAGTTTGGATGAAAATTGGTAGAATGGTTTGGCTTTAGCAAAGGATGAAATCATTCTATTTTCAGAACAAAAGGTCGAAGGCCAAAGTCACAAGGTAAGGACGACTTGATCACCTTTGATTATTTTTGAACTAAATGTTGTGGATATGTTAATGTTCAGTTAAGGATGAAATAATTCGATTTTGAGAGCAATCTGTCAAAGGACAAAGATCAACTGTTCGGCCTGAAGGCCCTTCAATATGATCAGTGGGCATCTGTGGTGTCAGAGCACGTGGTTCATCAGTATAAAGCATTGTATCGAATCACACCATAAACAGTATATCAGAAGCGGGGAAGGTGTTACACTTCAGCACGTGTACATGATTATTATTTAACATTTTTTATTACGATCCGCCAGAACCACAGGTGTCCATTGATCGTGTGGACTGACCTTTAGACCGATTGCATACTGTAGTACGATGCGGGTGTTAAGCCCTGATTGCTTCTTCATTTTTATCTGCAAGATTGCAAAATAAAATAACATATCTATCTGTCTATCTATCTATCTATCTATCTATCTATCTATCTATCTATATATATATATACTTTATAGATAGAGATATAGATAGATAGATAGATTGATAGATATATGAGAAGGACAAGGAAAAAAGAATGTCGAATCTTCCCTTTTTTCTTGTTCTTTGTTCAATAACAAGTTAAAGTTATAACTGGTAATCGACCGTCAATATGACCGAGGATCTCAAACCTGGATGCAGACTGGGGTGCTACACAGTTTAGCCAAGCTAATATAGCTGTACTAAAGTTACAATGTCTTCTCAACAGCTGTGTGGCTCACGCAGAACAACCTTAACTCTCTGGGACTCACCAACTTCACCAAGAACCACCCCACCAATGACAGGTAAATTTTTTCCAGGGAAACATTGAGACTTGGCAATATTTGATTGTATGCCGTATTGACCTTCGTGTAGTTAATAATTCCAAGGGAAGACTGAGAATCAGCAAATTGTCTGCCTTATTGATCCTCGTGTAGTCTATAATTCTAGTGAAGACTAAGATTCAGGAAATTGTGTGCCTTATTGACCCTAGTATTGTCGATATTTCTAGGTGAAGACTGAGACTCAGCAAATTGTGTGCCATATTGACCCTCACGTTGTCGATAATTCTAATGGATGACTGAGATTCAGAAAATTGGGTGTCTGCCTTTGTGACCCTCGTACAGTCGACTGGCATAATCCTAACCCTTCTTCCCTCAAGTAAAGTATACATTACACTCAATACGGTGACGATTTTATTCAGCTTGGTATAGGCCTATGTTCTGAAGGGGTACATGAAGGCTTTATCGAACTTCTCCATTCCTAACGTCTCTGGCAACCAGAATGAGAGAGAGAGAGAGAGAGAGAGAGAGAGAGAGAGAGAGAGAGAGAGAGAGAGAGTTGAACTGAGGAGGTTATGATTCAGTAGGGGTCTTTACTTCTGACTATGGGCCATATTCTAAGTGGCATAGGATTTCGTCTTCCTTTGTAATTTAGTTTGCATATCGTACATCAGTATACTCTTGTAAGTCATCCATACTGCTTTAACATCGACAATTTCCATCACTAACAAGAGGATGCTAAGGCGTAATCTGCAGAAGAAATCGCCAAGGAAGAGATTTTGGTAGATGTCCGAAGCCAATTACAATCAAGAAATTGGATGAAACACGACCACTGCAGGTCATATTCTGAGGGAAGACTTGGGCTTGGCAAAGTTTTATTATCTGCTTTAACACGCTCACCCCTTTCCATCATCCCAAAAGAGGGGATGGTAGACTGCAGAGTCGGCACGATGCCATGCTAGCAGACATTTATTCATCATTTCTTTTTTCTGCAGCACTGGTCCCCAAACTTTTCAACATGGCGCCCACTTTTGGTCTTTGCGAAATCTTCACGCCCCTTCATATTTGTCAAGTATGAGCTATAGTATATGGATTTTATAATTTTGTAATTACTAGCGAGTGAGCGCAGCAAGCGAAGCGATGTTACCTCTACGTTCAGCTGAGAAATGACCGGCTGACACGACCTGGCCCGGTCCGACCGCTATGGTTTTCAGAGGCTAATAAATTTTCTATGTGAGGCAGAGAAGAGATGCTTTCAGCAGGTAGTACATGCACTCAATAAAATGCGTTTTTAGCTACATTTTAAATCATGAGATCAAAGAAAACCCTTGGAATCCCAGCTTTCCAAGGGAATGTACCAATAGCTTCAATTTACATGCTTCACTAAGAAGTCGATTTTTATTTTTAGTGCGAAGAAGGAACCAAAGGTCAGGAGCCCGCAAACCGTTCCTTCAAAGAAAAAAAAATACAAAAGTGAGCCAAATTCAAGATCTGTTCATTTCGAGATGCCTGGACACACTGCATTTGAAAGTCTGGAGATCATAAGAAAAAGGAAATACAGACAGAGGGAGACAGCTCCAGAGTTGACCCGTTGCATAAGTGAAGGACTGGGAGTAATGGTTAACTCTTGCATTAGAGAGTTGGACAGAAAAGGGATGAGAATTTGTTGCTAGACGGGTGCTACACGCCCGTCGTAGAGGTGGAGGGATGCAAGCAGACAGTTCAGAAGAGCACTGAGCATGGAAGTAGCAATAGAAAAGAGATAAAGAGGCAACAGTGCGGCGATGAGACAAAGGTTGAAGGGAGCCAGTAAGAGGAGGAGAGTTAATGAGATGAAAAGCCTTTGACTCCACCCTATTGAGAAGAACTGTATGTGGGGAGCTTCCCCACACATGAGAGTTGTACTCTACACAGGGGCGAATAAAACCTGTGTACAAAGTCAACAACTGTGCAGGGGTAATGAAGGTACAGAGTTGGCTTAGCACACCTAATCTCTTGGAAGCTGATTTTACAAGAGATATAATATGATCTTTCCAAGATAAATCCCGAGTGAATGAAACCCCAAGCATGTTCAAGGATGATGCAGACTTGAGTTGGATATAATTAAACATTAGTGGGTACTCCTGTGGAAGATTCTGACGGATTGATAGGTGTTAAAACTGAGTCTTTGATGTATTAAAAACAACTAGATTATTTTTACCCCAGTCAGAGATACGAACCAAGTCAGACATTAAGTGTGCCATAGCCTCATCCCTCGTTTGCTGATGTAACTGCTAGGGTGGACGTTGCGGGAACCGAATGGAAAGGTGAAGGGTGGAATCATCAGCATACGAGTGGATAGGGTTAAATTTACAGCTTAGAAGATCATTGATAAATAAAAGGAAGAGAGTTGGTGATAGGACAGAGCCTTGAGGAACACCACTGTTGATAGATCTAGGAGAAGAACGATGGCCGTCTACAACAGCGGCTATAGAACGACCAGAAAGGAAGCTGTAGATGAAGGCACAGAGAGAAAGATAGAAACTGTAAGAGGGCAGTTTGGAAATTTAGAGATTTATGCCAGACTCTATAGAAAGCCTTTGAGATGTCAAGTGCGATTGCAAAGCTTTCACCAAAGTCCTGAAAGGAGGATGACTAGGAGTCAGAAAGTTAGGTGAGAAGATCGCCAGTGGAGCGTCCCTGTCAGAACACATACTGACAATCAGAAAGAAGGTTGTGATAGGAAAGATGCTTTAAAATTTTTCTGTTAAGAATAGACTCGAAAACTTTTAAGACACAGGATGTTAAAGCAATTGAACGATAGTTAGAGGGTTGGGAATGGTCACCCTTCTTTGGGACTGGCTGAATGAGAGCAAACTTCCAACAAGAAGGAAAGGTACAAGCTGAAAGACAAAGGCAAAAAAGTTTACCTAGGCAGGGTGTAAGCACAGAAGCACAGTTCTTGAGGACAACAGGAGAGACTCCATCAGGCCCATATGCTTTCTTAGTATTAAAGCCAGTGATGGCAGAAAATACATCAGCTGAAGAAATTTTAATGTCATGATGAGGAAGTCAAAGAGAGGAAGTGATGGAGGAACAGCACCAGAATTGGAGGAGAAAGTCTGAGCAAAGAGATCAGCTTTATCAGTAGAAGAAATAGCTACAAAGCCATTAGAGTAGAGAAGAGGAGGGAAGGATGATGAAGTAAAGTTGTTAGAAAGGTTTTTGGCAAGGTGCCAGAAGGAGCAGGAAGAATCCGAGTTGGAGAGTTGAGAGCATTTGGTACGGATGAAATTATTTTTAGCAGAGTGAAGAACAGACTTAGCACGATTCTGGGCAGAAACATAACCAAGATGTGATTCAGGGGTGTGTTGGCTCTACCTTTTATAGGCCCTATCCTTGTTGTGGACAGCATTAGAACAAGCGTGATTAAACCAAGGCTTTCTTGCATTAGTCAAAGGATATGAGAAAGGAATGTATGCTTCCATACCTGAGAGAATAACCTCAGTAATGCGCAAGGCGCACTCAGATGGCTCTCGGCCACGGAAGCAATAATCATTCCAGGGAAAGTCAAAGAAGTACTACCTAAGGGTCCCCCATTCCGCAGCTCCAAAGTGCCACAGACACTGTTTTTTTGGAGGGTACACAGGCCGTACTGGAGTGATAGAACAGGTTAAGGTAATAAGGTTGTGACCAGAGGAGCCCAACGGAGAGGAAAGATTAACAACGTAAGCAGAACGATTAGTTGTAAGGATGAGGTCAAGTATGTTGGAGCTCTCTTCAAGGCGGTCAGGGATACGGGTAGGTTGCTTTACAAACTGCACTAGGACATTAAGGATAGAAAAGATGAAGGTTTGTTCACCAGGTGGATCAGAGAAAGGAGAGGAGAGCCGAAGGTGGTGGTGAACATTGAAATATCCATTTCAGAGAAAGGAGAAATAGATAGAATGTGTTCCATCGTAGAAGTAAGATAGTCAAAGAATTTTTCATAGTCAGTAGAATTAGGAGACAAGTAAACAGCGCAGATATATTTAGTCAGAGAATGACAGGAGAGCCGAAGCCAGAGAGCAAGATAAGTTGTTGCATACATATACGCGACAGCCACCTTTGGCTTTTAAATGAGTATAGAGAAAGTAGGAGGATACAGAAAAGGGTTTGCTGTCAGTTACCTCAGACAGCTGAGTCTCGGTAAGGAAGAGAAGGTGAGATTTAAAGGAGGAGATTTAGAGAAGGTGATGTTCAACAAAGCGAAAGTTTCAGGAAAGGCCGCGAATGTTGCAGAAATGAAGAAGTAATTCAGACAGTGGTTCCAAGCAGCTCTTACAATCGTCACCGGGAGAGCGGCGGATGGTGGGGGCATTTATGGTCCCCCCCCCCCTGGGGACTCCGAGGTAACAGTAACATGCGCCATTTTTAATTATGCAATTTTGTAAAGGAAGTGTGGTGTGTACTGTATAGTTTGGTGTTGACAGTTAGAGAAACATGTACTAGAGAGCCTGCTGGCCTACTTTCCGTGTAACTGAGACACTGAAAAAGTTCAGCAAATGGGGATGGTCAGGGATTAGTCCTGAGGGCTGATGGAACGGGAGCTCCAGCTCTCCCTGTCATCAGCTTTCTACCCACCTTGGGAGTACTGCCCTGCTCGACTGGTGCTACAGTCTACTCCTGCCGCAACGTTATGTTTTCTTCCATGAATTATGGCAATTAAATATCGGATTTTTCGCTCAAAATTTTACATGAACGTTTTTTCTATAGTATGTTAAGGCAACACTACTTTTTTTTTTTTATATATATGGGTTCTTCATTTAGCATTCAGTACAAGCCTCAACACTCTGGGGAACATTGTCGCTGAAGGCCAAGCAGGGAGGAGTGCATGAGAGCGAAAAAAAAATAAAATAAAAATCGGTACCTTCGCGCACAGAAGGTTTGGAAGTAATTATCGTTACAAGCACAATACTAAACAAAGCTATACAGTGTCACATACATGGTACAAAGTTGTTGCAGTAATTACCATTACAAGTGTTGAGATGAGTGAAGTGGTAAATAGATACACAGGTAGGGACATACTTATGTAGAGAGAGGCACATATGTACACATACATATATGTATATATCTGTACATAAACTGTATGTATATATGCACGCACATGTAGCCACAGACATACTGTATGTACAGGATAGGTATGCATGTATGAAGATATGGGTAAGTGTACAGGCGTTTGTACGTATACATATGCTACATGCACATACTGTATATATATATATATATATATATATATATATATATATATATATATATATATAGAGAGAGAGAGAGAGAGAGAGAGAGAGAGAGAGAGAGAGAGAGAGAGATAGATATCTCTCTCTCTCTCTCTCTCTCTCTCTCTCTCTCTCTATATATATATATATATATATATATATATATATATATATATATACAGTATCTATCTATCTATCTATATCTATCTATCTATCTATCTATCTATCTATCTATCTATATATATATATATATATATATTTATATATATATGTATATATATACTTATCTATATACATATATATCCTGTATATATCCTGTATATATATATATATATATATATATATATATATATATCATGATGTTATCTAACTATATTTAGCATTGTAATTAACAAATAGTTGGCACCTCTACAGTTCTATGAGAAACCAAGAGGCTCGCCATATTAGTCACTCAGCTATGAGAACTCGTTGAGTTAGCACTCTGTAAATACACACCTCAAGAACACCTGGAAGCCTAGGCAATCGACCTAAACGTCGGGCTTGTCGTCATCTGTTGTCCGACTCATTCTTAGTTAAGTAACCTTTACGAATCTGCCAAATCTATGAGGAATTAGCTAGGAGATAGGAGAATAATAACTAGATGAGTTGGAGTATCAGTTACATCTAAGCCTCATAAGAGACTAATGTGAATTTACTTAACACACGTCAAACAAAGGAGTGTATAAGAATTTTCTGACACATTTTTGGTGCCCGAGTGAGGACACCGACTTGAATACGAAAATTTCACACAATATCCCCTTCACACCCATGCCGCAGGTCGTCACGTAGCCCGCCCACCCCACTCAACCATAAACGTGCATAAAGTATACTTAACAGAAAATACTTATTTTGTCTTCATTAAAGTTTCATATAGTCCCTTTCTTTATAAATGCACTATTTATAACATATATATTCATTACATACACGCATCTTACTGTACACATGCATTTCATCAGTTGTAACTGGTCTCCATTTTACGCCATGTACTTTACCTTCACTAGGATTCACAGCCCAGTACAAATCAGCCATCTCATTCACCCATGAACACAATTTTGACGTCACTTCGTCATCAAGAAAATGACTAAAAGCAGCCCCAGGGGAAACAAAACTAGGGGGCATCATATCCTGGGCAGCACCGTCACTGAAGGCAGGAATGGCGTCTGGCCGTTGTTCTGCAAAAATGTCCACCAGAAACCTCCATCCACTCTCCTCAATCGGGTCATTATCACTTAGTGATAACTCACTGTCAGTACTATCATCCTCACTGGACTCCCCTGGCACATACAACGCATTAGAATATTCGTCACTACTGTCTAACATGACTGTGTATTCATGAAAACGGTCACAGAAAAAAAATAACTAAATTCCCAATATGGCAATGCACAGATACGATTATCAACGTAATCCTACCCCTTCGAGTGCCAAACAAGTCTGAGAGCCAAGTACAAAGCAGGAGCCAGTAACACTTTGTGGTGAGCAGTGACGTTTCAGATGACATCATTTGTCTCAGCTGTCATTGGTTGGTGGCTGGAGCTTATTTTTGTTTGCCAGTTAGGTATACCAGCTCAGAGAATGCAAATACGTCAATAAACCACGTCCCAATACATATAGATATCATGGAATGTAAAAGGCTACATGATGGGTGGCATTACTCAGCACTTTGTGAACGTAAACACATACGTCACGGGTGCGAAGGGTATATATATATATATATATATATATATATATATATATATATATATATATATATATATATATATATATATATATATATATATATATATATATATATATATATATATATATATATATATATATATATATATATATATATATATATATATATATATACACACACACACACACACACACACACACACACTCCCGGGGTGGATGGAAGGCTGATGATAGGGAGTGCTGGAGCTCCCGTTTCATCAGCCCTCAGGATTAGTCCCTGACCATCCCCCTTTGCTGAAATTTTTCAGTGTCTCAGTTACACAGAGAGTAGGCCAGCATGCTCTCCAACACAAATTTCTCTAACTATCTACAATAAAACTACATGCACAGCACACACTACACTTCCTTTTCCAAAATTAAAAAAAAAAATATCATGGCGGTTCATTACCCAGCCTCAGAGTCCCCATGGTGGGGGACCATAAATGCCCCCACCTTCCGCCCCTCTCCCGGTGACGACTCGAGGTGCCTGGAACCACTGTCTGACTCTCTTCTTCTTCATTTCTGCAACATTCGCGGCCTTTCCTCTAACTTTCGCTCTGTTGAGCCCCACCTCTCCTCCTCTAAACCTCACCTTCTTTTTCTAACTGAGACTCAGCTGTCTGAGGCAACTGACAGCAAACCCTTATCTGTATCCTCCTACTTTCTCTATACTCATTTCAAAGCCAAAGGTGCCTGTTGTGTATATATACGCAATGACTTATCTTGCTCTCGTGTTCCTGAACCCAATTCTTCTGAATTCTCTACCCTCTGGCTTCGGCTTTCCTGTCATTCTCTGACTAAATATATCTGTGCTGTTTACTTATCCTCTAATTCTACTGACTATCAAAAATTCTTCGACTATCTTACTTCTATGATGGAACACATTCTATCCATTTCTCCTTTCTCTGAAATCTCCATTCTAGGAGATTCCAATGTTCACCACGACCTTTGGCTCTCCTCTCCTTTCACTGATCCACCTTGTGAACAAGCCTACATCTTTTCTATCCTTAATGACCTAGAGTAGCTTGTACAGCACCCTACCCGTATCCCTGACCGCCTTGGAGAGAGTTCCAACATACTTGACCTCTGCCTTACAACTAATCCTTCTGCTTATGCTGTTAATCTTTTCTCTCCATTGGGCTCCTCCGATCACAACCTTATCACCTTAACCTGTCCTATCACTCCGCTACGGCCTGTGGACCCTCTAGGGAAATGTCATCTGTGGCTTTTTGGAGCCGCAGATTGGGAGGCCCTCAGGCAGTACTGCTTTGATTTTCCTCGGAATGATTATTGCTTCCATGGCCGGGAATCTTCTGAGTGTGCCTTGCACATTATGGAGGTTATTCTCTCGGGCATGGAAGCATACATTCCTTTCTCATATCCTTTGACTACCCCAAGAAAGCCTTGGTTTAATTAAGCTTGTTCTAATGCTGTCCGCAACAAGGAGAGGGCCTACAAAAGGTACCGGAGCCAACCCACCCCTGAATCACATCCTCTTTACGTTTCTGCCCGGAATCGTGCTAAGTCTGTTCTTCACTCTGCTAAAAATAATTTCATCCGTACTAAATGCTCTCAACTCTCGAACTCGAATTCTTCCCGCTCCTTCTGACACCTTGCCAAAAACCTTTCTAACAACTTTACCTCATCATCCTTCCCTCCTCCTTTCTATTGTGATGGTTCTGTAGCTATTTCATCTACTGATAAAGCAGATCTCTTCTACTTTCTCCTCCAGTTCCACCTTAGACGATTCCGGTGCTGTTCTTCCATCACTTCTTGCCTTTGATTTCCTCATGTCTGACATTAAAATTTCTTCAGTTGATGTATTTTCTGCCATCACTGGCCTCAGTACTAACAAGGCATATGGACCTGATGGAGTCCCTCCTGTTGTTCTCAAGAACTTTGCTTCTGTGCTTACTCGCTGCCTAGGCAAACTCTTTCGCCTTTGTCTGTCAACTTGTACCTTTCCTTCTTGCTGGAAGTTTGCTCTCATTCAGCCAGTCCCAAAGAAGGGTGACCACTCCCAACCCTCTAACTATCGTCCAATTGCTTTAACGTCCTGTATTTCAAAAGTTTTCGAGTCAATTCTCAATAGAAAAATTTTAAGGCATCTTTCCTATCACAACCTTCTTTCTGATCGTCAGTACGGGTTCCATCAGGGATGCTCCACTGACGATCTTCTCACCTACCTTTCAGACTCCTGTCATCCTCCTTTCGGGATTTTGGTGAAAGCTTTGCCATTCATTGCACTTGACTTCTCAAAGGCTTTCGATCGAGTCTGGCATAAATCTTTAATTTCCAAACTGCCCTCTTACGGTTTCTATCCTTCTATCTGTGCCTTCATCGCTAGCTTCCTTTCTGGTCGTTCTATAGCTGCTGTTGTAGACGGCCATCATTCTTCTCCCAGATCTATCAACAGTGGTGTTCCTCAGGGCTCTGTCCTATCACCAACTCTCTTCCTTTTATTCATCAATGACCTTCTAAGCTGTACATCTAACCCTATCCAGTCATACGCTGATAACTCCACCCTTCACGTTTCCATGCGGTTCCCGCAATGCCCATCTCAGCATTACTTCAACAAACAAGGGATGAGGCTATGGCACACCTAATGTCTGACTTGGCTCGTATCTCTGACTGGGATAAAAATAATCTTGTTGTTTTTAATGCATCTAAGACTCAGTTCTTACACCTATCAACCCATCAAAATCTTCCACAGGTATATCCACTAATGTTTAATAATATTCAGCTTAATCCTGCATCATCCTTGAACATGCTTGGACTTATCTCGGGACTTATCTTGGAAAGATCATATTACATCTCTTGTAAAATTTGCTTCCAAGAGATTGGGTGTGCTAAGCTGACTCCGTTCTTTCTTTACCCCTGCACAATTGTTGACTCTATTCAGGGGTTTTATCCGCCCCTGTGTGGAGTACAACTCTCATGTGTGGGGAGGCTCCCCACATACAGCTCTTCTCAACAGGGTGGAGTCAAAGGCTTTTCGTCTCATTAACTCTCCTCCTCTTACCGACTCCCTTCAACCTATGTCTCTTCGCCGCACTGTTGCATCTTTATCTCTTTTCTATCGCTACTTTAATGGTCACTGCTCCTCTGAACTGTCTGCATCCATTCCTCCACCTCTACGACGGGTGCGTAACACCCGTCTAGCAGCAAATTCTCATCCCTTTTCTGTCCAACTCTCTAATGCAAGAGTTGACCGTTACTCCTAGTCCTTCATTTATGCAACAGGTGAACTCTGGAACTGTCTCCCTCTGTCTGTACTTCCTGCTGCCTATGATCTCCAGTCTTTCAAACGCAGTGTGTCCAGGCATCTCGAAATGAATGGATCTTGAATTTGGCTCTCTCTTGTATTTTGTTTTTCTCTTGGAGGGAATTGGTACTTAGGGCTCATGGCCTTTGGTTCCTTCTTCCTCGCATAAAATATATATATATATATATATATATATATATATATATATATATATATATATATATATATGTATGTATATATATATATATATATATATATATATATATATATATATATATATATATATATATATATATATATATATATATATATATACACGGGCGTACCTCAGTTTAACGATGCAATTGGTTATGTAAAACCCCATCGTTAGGCAGGGTATCGTGTATCGGGGTACTTTGAACATGTAAATCAATGTGGAATGTTTCCCAGCCTTGGGTTTCCCCCCAAACCCAAATGAGCCAAAAAACAGGTTAAAAGGTAATCTAAATGGCCTAACCGCTGTCAAGGAAGCTAACCTATGCCTATCACCTGTTAGTAACTCACTAAAACCAACAAATAAAGCCTGATAATAAGGAATAGGTTAGAAAATAACGAACAACTCTCATCACTGATTTCTTGTAAGTCCATGTCCTGTCCTGGTCATCATCCTTGCTATCCCCCTCGAGGCTAGGGGACATGTGGTGTTCCCCAACACTTAATTATCCTCCTCAAAACCCTCAAACCTCATCTCCAGGGGAGGGTCAGGGGGGGGGGAGGGAAGCCTGGTGAGCTGGGGTGGTCATAGCAGGAGACTGATGCACTTGCTCTTGGGGTGGCGATGGAGTGTGATTCAATGGGCAGGCGGTGGCGATGGCTTAGGCGGTGGTGATGAGGTGCGGAGTGGCAATGGAGTGTGATGTGATGACAGAGGAGGTGGTGAGGGAGATAGCCGTGATGAATGATAAGGTAGCGATGGAGACAATTGCGGTGGCTCACATTGTGGCAAGGGAGACAGAGACAGTGGTTGAAGTGGTGTGGGAGATGGAGGCCGGGACGAGGAAGGCAGCGATGGAGTGATGGAGTGCCTTAGTGGAGACACACGTGACACAGGAGGCAGGGATCGGCAGGAGGTTAGATCCAACACTATGGGCCAAGCATGTCCTCAGCAGGAGGTGAACCTTGGTGTTTCTCTGCTGGTTGAAGGCTGGGGAGATGGTCTCTGGTCGAAGACTGGGGAGATACTCTGCTGGTTGAAGGCTGGGGAGATACATTGCTCACTGAGGGCTGGGGAGATCCTTTCCGGGTCGCTGGCGTGGTGGGGGCCTGGTTGAAGAAGGTTGTGATTGTAGTTTGCCTGGCTGCCCTCTTCTTCTCCTTCAGCATCGTCCTGCACACTTTCATCCCTTCCTCGGGCTGATTAACTGTATCACTGCTTCGTTCTGGGAGGGGGTCGTGTGTGCCCAAAAGCTCAATAATCTCGTTCAGCTTCGTTAGCATCTCCTTCAGGATTATTATATTCAAAGCTCACACTTCAGGGACGACCTCCTCCTCCTCTGCCTCCTGGTGTGCCAGCTGGATCTCCATACTGAAGAGCTCCTTGTTGCTGAGCTCCACCCTGTTGCTCTTGAGAACATCCTCCATGTCATCCTCGTTGACCTCCCCGAAGCCCGCCTAATGAGATAATTGCACAATGTCCTGGCACACATGCTGCACAGGCAGAGCTCCACGCCCTTGAGGAAGCAGGTGAGGGAGTGAATGCACTCCGGACACAGCTTCCGCCACAACCCATTCATGGTGGCCTGGCTAACCTCATTCCATGCTGCAATGATATTCTCTACGTCGTGGCTTATGTTGTAGCCCTTCCAGAACTGGTGCACTGTTGTCCTGTCGTCACTCTCACAGGCCCTTACCAACTGCTGCATAGTGTGGTGGAGGCAATAAGTTTTAAAAGCAGCGATCACCCCTTGGTCCATCAGCTGCAACAACGACTTGGTGTTCAGGGCAGGAACACCATCTATATATTGATGGCCCATTCTTTTATTGCAGCAGGGTGGCTAGGCGTGTTGTCTACCACCACAAGAAATCTGTTCGCCAAATTCTTCCACGAGGCATACCTGCTTAGCACACAAGAGAGATTTGAGTGGAAATATGATGAACAGATATCGTAAGTCAGCCAGGCCTTCTTGTTTGACTTCCAGATAACCCGAAGGATCTCTTTAACATACCCCACCAGAGACCTGGGGTTCTCAGAGTGGTAGACAAGGAGCAGCTTCAGCATGAGGTTGCCCTCGGCGTTGCCCCTCAGCAGGAGTGCCAGCCTGTCCTTTGAGGGCTTGAATCATGGTGCAGACTTTTCCTCCATTGCAAGATATGTCTTGGAAGACATTCGCTTCCAAAACAGCCCAGTCTTGTCAAAATTCAAGACCTGCTTCGCACTGTAGCCACCCTCCGCGATGATGCATTTCAGTTTGTCGGGAAACGCTGCCACCGCCACCATATCTGCAATTGCTGCCTCACTGTACATCTTCACGCGGTGGAGCTTAGCTCACCTATTGAACCAGTCAAACCACCCATGGCTTGCCTTAAAGGTCTCGCTATCTTCAACATCCCACCTCACATTTTTTTCATCCCATAGCGGAAGAGCCTTAGTGCATATAATTGCCTGACTCATGGATGCCTTGTACCAGTTCTGATCATACACCCATGTGCACAGCATCCGATCCAGCTCCTACATCGCAGGCTGTCACTGGCAGGTGATACGGGAGGTGGATAAGGTTGCAACATCCCCAGTAGCAGCATTAATGGCCTCCTTCTTCTTGACGATGGTGGAGACGGTCAACCGGGCCAAGTGGAGAGCCGATGTGACAGCACACGCATCTTCGACTTAGTCGTGGCGCATAAGAATTTCTAGTTTTACCTCTAGTGACACAGTCTTATGTACATGCTTCGTGGGAACATCACCAGCACCACCACTAGCAGGCCACTTACCACCATGACTAGGGCCTCCACTAGCACCACCACTAGCCCCACCATATGCAACATCCTTACCAGACATTATCACACTTATTTAGGCCAGAAATCACAATATTGCACTCTGCACACGATTAGTATCACTGCTCTACTCACGGCACTGCTCGAACACAGTTACGATGCACTACCATAGCAGCTTGCATAATGTTGGTGGTGCAACACGATGTGTGGTGGGCAAGTGTAAACGAGTTCCTCACTCTGAGGTGGCTGGTGCGAGAAGAATATTATGGGTGAGTGCAGGGTGATTGATGGCTGTGGGGCCTGCACGAGTGTTTCTGTGCATCCTGGGAGGTGGGCAGGCTCAGCCGGTGGAGGGAACGCTTGTGATTCGAAATTTCGGCCTGTCACCTGTGGATGCGATGTCTGAGGGCCCATCATCAAACCAGGGCTCTGTCACTGGGTAATGGGGTGTGGTGGTATTTGTACCCCCATCGCTAACATCGGGTATTGAATCTAGGGGTATCGTATATCAGGGTATTACTGTGTGTGTTGTTACATAGCCTATGATTTCATCATCCTTTGTGTAATTTTAACGCACAGTTGCTGCATGTTTGATCACGAGCGTGTTCTGCCTCAGTCCCCCCCTTCTACCGTTATAGTAGAGTAAGTCGTTCTCTCTGTTGTCCAGAGCGGGATTGTGAACTCTATTTCCCCATGGCTTTCATTTGCGCGTCCTCTTACAAGTTGTATCAGGCTCTGCCGGCCCCTATATAATGAGCTCAGTCTCTGCATCATGGCCACTTAGATCTGCTCCTCATTTTGTTCACATCTCTGTCCTCCCCTGTACAGTACAGATATTATTATTGTGAGTGCTCAAGAAGTCTCCAACCATCTAGCAGCTGTGTGTAATTTGAGTATAACTGTTGTTGCATTTTTCTTGTACTGTATAGCATAAGTTTAATTTGTAGGCCTAGTGAAGTTTTTGTAATTCATGTAGGGTTCTTTATGTCAGTCATTTTTGATAATAGTTTGTATCTGTAATTATTTACCTGGCATTCACTGAGTATTATCTGGTATCTCATTTTATCAGGGCTGACTTAGATAAATTTACTCTTGCTAATTTCGTGTTAATAGAGGCTATTGCAGTTAACCATATATTTAACCTGTTTTTGCCATTACATTATCCTTATGAGTCCTGAATGTTTAGTTGTTAGTTTGTGCATTAAACTTTAACTTGTAATTTTACCTAACTCTTTTGTTTTGAACCTGGAACTTTACGGGACAGTAGTGATTTTTAGTATTCTCACTTAAAGTGTACATTATCTTTCTCTGTTCCGTAACATAAATTTGGCGACCTCATATCAGGATATTCAGGATATTATCATAAGAATATTGTTTGATATTTTGTGACTGTGATATATTCATGATGGCTACTATTTCTACACTTGATGAAGCCAAAGATTTTTTGTCAAATGTGCAAACAGTGTGTGATATAGAAAACAGAACAAAAGAATGAACTTAAGCTTGTTGCTCAACAATTGGGAATTGTTGTTACTCTCATCATTCTAAAGATCAAATTGTTGGCATGATTAATAAAAGCTTGTTTAATGTAACTCCTCCAAATGAGCAAACGCAGATTGAATTAGCTAAGTTACAGCTAGCTCTGCAGGAGGCTCAAAGTGCTAAAAGCTGAATTTCAGGCAAATGCTAAGCAGGCTGAGTCTCAGGCTAAGGAGGCGGAATCTCAGGCTCGGATTCAGGAGGCACAGATACAGGCACAAGTTGAACTTGCTAGGATTCAGGCAGACCATGAGTATCGCATGAAACAAGGTGGAACTGGATCATCTTGCTCTGATGATTTTGATGTGGCTAAAAATGTTAAACTTGTCCCTCCTTTTAATGAATCTGATTTAACAAAGTATTTTCAGTTGTTTGAGAGGGTAGCTACAGGTTTTAATTGGCCTAAGGAGTATTGGCCAGTACTCCTTCAAACTGTTCTCACCGGTAAAGCTCAAGTAACTTATGCATCTTTGCCTCAGGATCAATCTGATAATTATGATGTAGTTAAGAGCTTGATTCTTAAGGCCTATGAGCTTGTTCCTGAAGCCTATAGAGTAAAATTTAGGACAACTTACAAGCAAGATAAGCAATCCCATGTTGAGTATGCAAAAATCAAAGAAGATCTGTTAGAGCAGTGGTTAAATTCTAAGAATGTGGATTCTGATTTTGGTAAATTTAAGCAGATGATTTTGCTGGAGGATTTCAAAAGGTGTATTAGTAAAGATGTAAGCCTATATCTTGATGAGAAAAGAATAGATAATTTGTCTGATGCTGCAGTTTTAGCTGATGAGTATGTTCTCACTCACAAGAGATATTCTAGAGAAAAAGGGAAAGTTGAGAGTAAGTACGTTGCCTCTACTCAGAGTACAGGTAACAGGAAAGAGAATAAGGATGATATTTCTCAGGAAGTAAATACCAGCTTCACCTCTAGATTTCAGAAAAGTAAATGTACTTATTGTAGTAAGCTTGGTCATACTACGGAGAGATGTTTCAGGAGACAGCGTGATGTGAACAAAAAGGAGTCTTTAAATATTCAATCAATTGGTCTAGTGTCCACTCTTGAGAGTTCCCAGAATTCTTCAACTGAGTTAACTGAACCTGCTTTGAGGGGTAACTTAAATTCTCATGATGGCGCTCCTCTTTTGAGCAGTAACGTGGGTGACACTCTCAAGAGTTCATGTGCTAATTTCCTGTCTGATGGTTTTGTCAGTCCTCTGGACAGTAATGACAGGAAATCAGTTAAAATATATCGTGATACAGGTGCTTGCCAATCCCTTATGCTGACCAGTGTTCTAGGCTCTAATGTTAATTCCTCTGATGAAACTGTAATCTTACAAGGTGTAGGGAATAATTACTTCTCTGTTCCTCTGTGCAGAGTGAATTTAGAGTCTGGTTTTGTTAATGGTTCTGTTATGGTTGGGTTGGTTGAGACACTCCCAATGTCAGGTGTAACTTTCTTACTTGGAAATGATATTGGTGGAAGTCAAGTGTGTCCAGCTCCTCAGTTGTCTAGTGAGCCAGTGGCTGCGTCCCGGGATTGTGATGTCCCTGATGTGTTCCCTGCATGTGCTGTCACTAGGGCTAAGTCTAAAGTTACTGGTGATTTAGAGGATAATGATGATGATGATGTTATCCTAGCTGACACTTTTCTTGCTAATTTGGACCACTCACCAGATGAGGCAGTACCCCGTAGTGTTGATAATTTGTCTCGTCAAGAGTTGGTTGAGTTGCAGGTTGCTGACCCTGAGTTGAAAGGTCTAGCTAACTCTGCTTACAGTGAAGAAGAGTCAGCCGGTGCTTCTACTTGTTATTATGTAAAGTCAGGAGTACTTATGAGGAAGTGGAGACCCCCAACAGCATCAGCCGACTGTGAATGGGAGGTTGTACATCAAGTTGTCATCCCTCGTGTTTGTAGGCAGGATATCATTAGAGTGGCTCATGATTCCAGTTTGGCAGGACACCTTGGAGTGAGGAAGACTGTGGCACGCATTTTGAAACACTTCTACTGGCCAGGTATCTTCAGGGATGTTTCCTGGTATTGTAAGTCTTGTCACACCTGTCAAGTTGTGGGGAAGTATAATCAGATCGAAAAGGTTGCACCTCTAGTTCCCATTCCTCCTTTTGAGGCGCCTTTCACCCGTGTGTTGGTGGATATTGTGGGCCCTCTTCCTAAGACTTCTTCAGGATTTTCTTATGTGTTGACCATGATTGATATGGCTACTCGTTATCCTGAAGCCATTCCACATAGAAACATCTCAGCAAAAGAACGTGGTTAAGGAAATGCTGGGGTTCTTCACAAAGTTTGGTCTGCCTAAGGAGGTACAGTCAGACCGGGAAGTAATTTCATGTCAAACGTTTTCAAGCAGTCTCTGAAAGAGTTGGGCATCACCAGATCACGTCTTCAGCTTACCATCCCCAGACCCAAGGAGCGTTGGAGAGATATCATCAAACACTCAAATCGATGCTCAAGAAATACTGTTTGGAACATCAGAAAGACTGGGATAAAGGTCTTCCATTCGTTGTGTTTGCTGCAAGAGAATCTCCAAATGAATCACTGGGCTTCTCACCTTTTGAACTACTGTTTGGCCATGAAGTAAGAGGACCCCTTAAGTTACTCAAGGAATGCTGGCTGTCGGAGGAAGATGACGTCAACCTGCTGGAGTATGTGATGAAGTTCAAAGAACGGCTGTCCACTGCTTTACAGCTGGCGAGAGAGAATTTAGGAGCTGCTCAGGAGAAGATGAAGACTTGGTATGATAAGAAGTCCAGGTTACGCCACTTTCAGCTAGGAGATCAGGTTTTGATTCTGCTACCAGTTCATGGGCAACCTCTTCAAGCCAAGTTTAGTGGCCCTTATTTCGTGGAGAAGAGACTCAGTGATGTCAGCTATGTCATCGCCACACCAGATCGTAGAAAGAGCAAGCAACTATGTCACATCAACATGCTAAAGTTATATCACAGGCGGGACGAAAATAATCCAGTCTGCACTGTAGCTGTTCCACCCGAGTCTACAAGTGAAGTTCTCCCATGCAGTATGAGCCTGAGTGATAGTTTGGGGAAGAATCCTGATATCATGAATGATCTCCAGACTAAGCTTCTCATCTACCTCCCAAGGAAAGGCAGGAGTTTTCGGCATTACTGCAGGAGTACCCGCAAGTGTTCCGTGCCACTCCAGGAAGAACCACTGTGTTGATGCATGATGTCGATGTTGGAGACACAAAGCCAATTAAATTGCCTCCTTACCGTGTGAACCCAGTGAAAGTTCCTCTCATCCAGAAGGAGCTTGGCTACCTGTTGGACCACAAGATGATTGAGCCCTGTCAGAGCGAGTGGAGTTCTCCTGTCACTCTGGTCCCTAAGCCAGGTGGGTCACAGAGGCTTTGCATCGACTACAGACGTGTTAATCAGATAACTAAAACAGACACTTACCCTCTCCCTCGTGTGGAAGATTGCATAGACAAGATCGGAAAGGCTAGGTACATAAGTAAGTTTGATTTGTTAAAGGGATACTGGCAAGTACCTATGACTGAACGTGCTAGGGAGATCTCATTTTTTGTAACATTAGGAAAGACCTTTGCATGGTCTTTAATGCCATATACAGATTGTTTTAGAGTAATAAGAAATTTCCTTTGTAAATTTCTTTTTTCTTTGTGGGGAGGTGTTACATAGCCTATGATTTCATCATCCTTTGTGTAATTTTAACGCACAGTTGCTGCATGTTTGATCACGAGCGTGTTCTGCCTCAGTCCCCCCCTTCTACCGTTATAGTAGAGTAAGTCGTTCTCTCTGTTGTCCAGAGCGGGATTGTGAACTCTATTTCCCCATGGCTTTCATTTGCGCGTCCTCTTACAAGTTGTATCAGGCTCTGCCGGCCCCTATATAATGAGCTCAGTCTCTGCATCATGGCCACTTAGATCTGCTCCTCATTTTGTTCACATCTCTGTCCTCCCCTGTACAGTACAGATATTATTATTGTGAGTGCTCAAGAAGTCTCCAACCATCTAGCAGCTGTGTGTAATTTGAGTATAACTGTTGTTGCATTTTTTCTTGTACTGTATAGCATAAGTTTAATTTGTAGGCCTAGTGAAGTTTTTGTAATTCATGTAGGGTTCTTTATGTCAGTCATTTTTGATAATAGTTTGTATCTGTAATTATTTACCTGGCATTCACTGAGTATTATCTGGTATCTCATTTTATCAGGGCTGACTTAGATAAATTTACTCTTGCTAATTTCGTGTTAATAGAGGCTATTGCAGTTAACCATATATTTAACCTGTTTTTGCCATTACATTATCCTTATGAGTCCTGAATGTTTAGTTGTTAGTTTGTGCATTAAACTTTAACTTGTAATTTTACCTAACTCTTTTGTTTTGAACCTGGAACTTTACGGGACAGTAGTGATTTTTAGTATTCTCACTTAAAGTGTACATTATCTTTCTCTGTTCCGTAACAGTGTATATATATATATATATATATATATATATATATATATATATATATATATATATATACACACACACACACACAAGGTGCTACCCAAATGTTCCAGTAAATTGAACGTTGTAGGAAAATAATTTACCTTACCTCCTAGTTCTCACTGTTATCTTCAAAGTAGTCCCCTTGGGCATGTATACAGTGGTCCTTGCGTTTTTTCCACGAGTCCAAGCATCCCTAGAAGCTTCAGGCGTGATGGTCTTGAACACCTGCAATTCTGTCTGAAACTCCTCAATTGAATCAAATCGACCCCCTTTCAGTCGTGATTTCAGCTTTGGAGACAGGAAAAAGTGATAGGGGACAAGGTCGGGTGAATAAGGTGGGTTGGGAATGACTACGTTGTTAGTGCAAGCCAGGAACTGCCGGACAACAATTGATGTGTGGGCAGGGGCGTTGTCGTGATGCAGGTCCCAGTCCTTGTTCTTCCATTGTTCTGGACGTTTGCGGAGGATGTTCTCCCTCAGAAGCTGGAAAACTTCACAGTAAAACTTTCTGTTGACAGATTGACCGGGTGGGATGAATTGCTGGTGAAAAATCCTTTGGATATCGTAGAAAACAATCAACATCGACTTGACATTCCTGCGCCATTGGTCCATCATTGCAAAACCACAAAACCACCTACAAACCACGTTACAATAGTAAGCATAGCTCAACCACACGTCTGCTCACACCGAAGGCCGAGGCCACACTGACACACAAGGGTGCTGCTGACTCCTCTTAGTGGCAAAAGACAAAACTGCAAACAGTTGGCTTCCTCTGTTCAAATTACTGGAACTTTGGGGTATGTTCACTCTCATCTTAAATGTCGGGACCAACTGCCTAGCCCCGGGCTCCTACGCTCCTCATGGGGCAATGTAGGACTTGATTATGGATGAATGGATATATTCACTCCATCTTAATGTCGGGACCAACTGCCTAGCTCCGGGCTCCTACGCTTCTCATGGGCCAATGTAGGATTGGGTGATGGATATATATATATATATATATATATATATATATGATATATATATATATATATATATATATATATATATATACACGAAAGTGTCACATCATTGTCCCAACGCCAGGGCATTACAATAAAAGGAAGTTGAGGTGAAGGGTGAGGATGTCTTCGAGTACAGCTGCGGACATATGAAAAAGAAACACCTCGTCCACAAGCAAGGTGATGTAATGCTGTCCGTATCTGGTAACAGTGATAGGTATTGAACTTCAGCAGGATTTGTTCGGTCGCCAGGACGAACAGAACGCGGTGATCATTGCCTCTGTGCACAGTTCTTGATGGTATATAAACTATGTCCCACGTGACATTATACTGAAAATAATGTTTTGTGATTATGGTAATAAAATAATTTCACGCCATACATATTCGTGTCTTATTCACATGAAACAAACAGATTTCGTAAGTGTGACTTTCGACAAACATCACGAATCATACACATTTACCGACGGCCAGCATATAAGTTGTTATAACATTATCTGTCTTCCCGCACCTATCATAATAAATACAAAATTATCGTGACCCCCCTCCTCCTTTACTGTGAACCTGAAACTGGTAGACCTCTTTAATCGACGCAGTTTCATCAGAGGTGGCGCCACAGGTGGAGGCAGGGTGGGGAGCCCGGGAGACAGGAGGAGGGAGGTGGATGAGGAGAGGACAGTTGAGGTCTATCGAGTGGGAGGGGGGACTCCACAGGAGACGAGTGATGAGATAGGGGAGAGTGAACTGTGGCAGGAAGTCAAGATGGGATTGATAAATGATATGCTGGTGACATGATGCCAAATCAGCTATAGTTTAACACTGATTATGGAATTTCATAGTCAGGCCGTTAAACGTTATGCAGACTTTGGCACGTTACGCAGTCTACCAGCACGTTTGGTTATATCGTCTATAGGTCGACCTACTCTCCACGTGGTGACACATTGCACAAACCTTGCATTATTATTGTATAGGGACGACTGTGTCATCACATGGTGATAAATGAAACGTCCCTAGAATGTTTGATGGCACACCTCTTGTCAGAGCGATTGGGAGCTATTCTTTTTGCATTTACATAGTAACATCATGGATGACGACAGTGATATCGAAAGCAAAGGAGGGGGAGGGAGGAATTTTTTTCTTGCCACAATAAGTAATAGTTAACAGTCATGATTCCTGTCTCTTGTTCTCGGTAATATCTGTATGGCATCGATGTAAAAGAAATCGTTATTTCCTTGGGAGGGGATGGGGGGGATGGACTGGGTCCCAGAACATAGGTGGCGATACTGGGGTGGGGAAATTGTTGGGTAGTTGGATGCCTTATCAGCTGCATTACATGATCTTTATGTCGATTTACTGTTAACTCTATACTTATAGAGTAAATCGTGGTATGAGGGACGTGTAACTATTTAATAATCTGATTTACAACCTCAGTATCCAGTTCAATGTCCGCCCCTCCCTCTTCCTGACAACTGCGTGCACTCACACATGGATACTGACGGGGAGGGGAGATGGCCATAATGACTGCCAGACCATGAACAGCGGATCATGTGAGCAGTGGTTCACCTGCCTTCTTTAATGGATTGCAATATACGCGGTTACTTACCTAGGGCAACAACTCAGTGCTCGGACACTGCTGAGATGTGTGGCTAAGTAATTGCTTTAATGAACAGGGCAATAATTGTCCTCGTATTTATCCTGTCACTTTCATACAGTGTGAACGCTACTCGGTTGTTTAGCATAACCAGCATAACCGAACACGTTGCAGATAAAGTGTGAGTTTGCATTAAATACAAGCGACTTCTGTAACTAATGGCATAATGTAATATGCACTTGCTGAGACTGGATAGCTGCTGACATTACAAGCTTGTTCCACCATTATTGGCGCCAGGATTTGTGAAGGTATGCTTGGTGCATACGACAGTTGCTCAGCATGAATCAAAATAAAAATAATAGCCTAACCAATGGCAATTTGTAAAATCAACAGCCAAACACGACATACAGAGAACTGCAACAAAAATGTGGGTTAAGTAAATCCACACTATTTTACATCAGTGCCATACAGATATTAATGAGAACCATAGGGACCATCATTACTGTCAGAGTGTTCGTATTTATTGGTGATAAAGGAAAAATCTATGTATGTCTATCCTTACTCTGTTTGCGACATCAGTCGTCATCCATGATGATACTACGTAATAGACAACAAGAGTAATTCATAGTCACTATGACAACAGCAGTGGCATCTGACGAACTGTAGTGACGTGTCATATATCTGCATAGTAACAAATAGTCACCATGCTCATAGTACGGGGGTACTGAGCCACCCAGTGGAAAATGTGTTGTGAATTGTCAGAAACAATGAAGAAATTCCATATTCTCCATAAAACAATGATTTGGCCCAGTCTTCACCCTGTAATCTTTCCCTCCCACTGTTCTCTTGTGTCTACCAAGTTCACCATCCCATGCCCCATCACCACTTTCCCCTAGCCCCCAGTTCGACCACAATTGTCCCCTTCCTCACCCACCTCCCTCCTCCTTTCTCCAAGGCCCCCCACCCCAATCCTGCCGCCTCTTGTGGCTCCACTTCCTGTTTGTGGTGAACTTGCTTCGATTTCAGAGGTCTACCAACGTCAGGTTCGCGGTAGGGAGGATGGGGGTCACGATAATTCACTGTTCATTGATAGCCGTGGGGAAGCTGATAACTGTGATTAATATGATGAATTATTAACTGTTGCATGAATCGTGACTCGAAACTAAACCACTCTTGAAATCCGTGTCATTCATAATAACTGCCATTGTGTAGAGGGTGTACTGTGTGACAATTTCAAAAAACCTACCATACTCATGACATGCTATTATCAATGTACTTTCCAGCGGAACATTGTTCATAATATTATATTACCGCCAATAACTGTACACAGCAGCAATGATCACAGCGTTCGGTTTGTCCTAGCGATCGAGCGAAACCTGGTGAAGTTCCACACTTATCAGTGTTACCAGATGAGAAGAGCATTACACCACCTAGCTGGTGGACGGAGTGTCTCTGTTTGATATGTCCGCAAAAGTACATCGAGACTTGTGGTGAAGTAGGTACACCAAGCAGAAAACGAGAGTCCAGGGGGTCTGAAGAGGGCAATAACTGGGCAGTTAACGATGTGATGGGATTATGCTTCATCCATGGGACTGTGACAGAGTTTACATGGTCTGTTGGCGGTTGGCTGTCCAGTGATACCCCATGCGAATGCGGGCGACGGCCACATCAAAGTGGCGGGTGAGGCTGGGGTACTTGCCATAGGTGCATCTCATGCCATGGTGGGTGTCATAGTGCTGTATGGTGACATTAGTGGGACGTTCAGCATCGGTATGCAGGACTAGGTCCTCCTGGACGCCTTGAGAAGGATTCTCCAGGCAATTGTCATGAGCACTGTTAGGCGGATGGTAGCTAGGGGGAGGTTACAGGCAACTCGGGCCAGGCGATCTGCCTGGTTGGGCAGATATGACCAACATGGGCTGGGATCCAAATAAAAGAAACCTTGAGACCAGGAGCATGAGCCTCATAAGGGCGGGAGTAGAGGGAGGCGAAGAGAGGGGAAGGGAGTTGGGAGGTATTGCAAATTAGGGCAAGGGCAGTTTGTGAATCACTGATGATGAAACCTGGTAAGTGATGAGAGATAAGGAAGTCAAAGGCAGAGTGTATAGCAGACAGTTCACACTGGGTACTGCTGGCCCAGTTGGGAAGGCAATGGGAGATGGAGAAGATGTAGAAAACAGAGTTAGTAAAGGCAGTGCAAGCAGGTTCCACCCGGCCGTTAGTGAGGACAGAACCGTCATTGAAGACATGAATAAGATGGGAAGGATAGGTGCAGACTTCAGAGTTAAGAGTTCCGGTGATGGAGAGCGTGAAGGGACTGGTAAACGGTCAGAGCAGTGGCAGAAGGTGTGTAATGCACAGCAGGAGTCGTACGTGTCCAGGTAGGGGGCAAAGAGTCAGTAGGGATGGGAGTGACAAGATCAGCATGGATACTGGAGGGATCATGGCCAGAAAGCTGGAGGCCACAGTTGAGTGCTGAACAAATTCTTTTTAGCCACGATGCCAGGCCTGGCACGTGAGTATGCCAGATCCGGTCTAGGTGAGTGGAATCTGAATGTCAACCAGTTGGGGGGAAAAGGATGGAGCAGGATATGGAAGTATGGTCAGACACTGTAGTTTGATTGACACTTCCTCCATAGCAGCGATGGCAGCAACACCTGTTCTCTCCACGCCTTCTACACCCGCCTCGGCTTTCGACCCGTTGAGGGGGGCCACCACAGGCAGGGAGCAGTCACCACGAGCCGTTACCATCACGGGGACTGTGAAGTGGTACAACGTGAAGGCGGGGTACGGATTCATCCGGCGCCAGGACACCGGCGCCGATGTATTCGTGCACCGCCTGGGGATCGTTGCACCTGCTTCACCACGTCTTCAGCGCTCGTTAGGCGAGGGCGAGACGGTGGTGTTCACTCTCCACCAGACACCGAAGGGTCCTGAGGCCAAGGACGTCACCGGGCCGGGAGGTGCAGCCGTGCAGGGCTCTGCCCATGCACGGCGGCGCCCCACGGGCCGGGGGCGCCGGCCCAAGGATCGTCGATGTACTGGGGAGATTGACACCATCGTCAGCATGTGCATCGCGACGGCGAGTGCTTTCTGTGGCGGTGACAAGGCTGCGTTGCTTATTCTCCTCCCCCAGATCTTTGAGGAGAATGGCCTTCCGCGCCTTGTCATCCCCCAGAGCTTCGCCCGTGGTGCACGGCCAGCCCCTCGTCAGGAGCATCGTGCCCCTAAGCTGCAGCCTTCCCAACCCCGCACAACACCGCGGAAAAGGCTGCAGCTCGATGCTCCATTGAACCAACGGACTGCCTCTATCGCCACCACTCCTGCTCAACCCATGGAGACCTCCACCACCACCACCGACAGCCACGGTGAGCCTCCTACACCCCCGCAACAGCGTGCAGCCGACCAGCCTGACCACCAAACTACCACCACGCCACCCTGTGCTTCTCCACCGACACCCAGGAGAGCACAGAGGAAGCGCAAGGCCACCGAGACTGACACCTCCCAGGCAACTACTTCCGGATCGACGCCACCGACAGACGACCTACGTACTGACATTGACCCCACAACTGACATCACCGACTTCAACGACAAGCTCAACGACTATATCGCCAATAACACCGATCAGTTTGTTCAAAAAGTCCAAAAGAACCTCCGGCTAAGCCGGAACATGGACCTGTTCAACACCCTAACGCAGCAGTTCCCTCTGGACCACCGTTAATCTGACAACACACCGACTGGGCTAATGTATGGCCCGGCCTGCACTACGGGTGCAGGAAATCTTGAACGAACGAACGAACGAACGAGTTTGATTGACTGATTGATAGAATGCATGGCACCGCAACAACAAGGTTATATGGAGCCATATAAGCAAAAATATAAGCAGTAGAAATGTAAAAACATTAAAAAGACGAACTCCATATTAAAAACTAGACATCAAAGAAAAATCAGTGCAATCAGAAAAGGTGACGGAGGCCAACCTCCTTCAAAAATAAAAACACATCGTCCCCAGGGGTACCGGGCTCTCCCTCAAGCATCGAAGAGAAACAGTAAACACCAACCTCTCCTCGGTGCCTCAATAGCAGCCTCTGACGTAAGTCGCCCAAACTGGGACACTCAACCAGCAAATGCTTGACAGTAAGGGGAACCATACAGTCATCACAGAAAGGCTGCACGCCTCCACACATGAGGAATTCATGTGTGAGCTTGGTATGTCCAATGCAAAGGCGAGCCAGAACAGTTTCTAATTTACGAGGCATTGTAAAACAAACCCTCTGAGAGACGAACTTGGTGACTTCCCTTAGTTTCCTGACAGAAACGCTATCCCACCGCAACTGCCAACAAGCACGAACAGCAGACAATACTGAAGCACGTAAATCAGTAGCAGGTAGAGGGCAAGGAGCACATATAGGTTGCAAAGCCGCAGCCTTAGCTAGTGCATCTACCCTTTCATTACCAATGACACCAACATATGCCTGAACCCAGCAGAAAACCACTCTTTTCCCCCGCCGATGAATGAGGAACAGCCACTACAAAATACCTAAAACTATAGGATGGGAACAGTTAAAAGAGTCTGTTAAAGCTTTGTAGCCAACATTTTTATATATGTAACTCTTAGTTGTTGTAATAGGTGAGTCTTGAGTTAACTGAAGAGTAGGAGGAGTTTAAAGATGAATACAGGGAGTTGATCTTGATTTATTATCTTCAGAGAAAGTCTAAGTTGAGCAGCGTATGTATTATACAGAGACTTAATATACTAAGTCTAGTTGGACCCCCTCTTCTTATTCACTCTCTTTACTACCTGCCGGTTCTATGGCAAACCTCCTTCTGAGCTCTGCTTCCTATATTCCTATTTTAGCAAGGGTCGTCTCACGTGGAATATACAGTACTGATGTGAAGCTTCTAGAAGCCGGTTGTGTGTGTATATGTGTATATGTGTGTATGGTCATGAGGCGCTGTTCGTGTGCATATCAGCATTCCTTGACTGAAAGAGTTGCAAGGTAATTTCCCGTTCCCACACCTTGTCTGGTGCTCTGTCTATCTATCTATCTATCTGTACATCATGCTTTCTGTTATGATTTGTATTTATAATATGGAGTCCTGACATCCCTCGGTCATGTAGCTGGCGGTCCTCCGACAGCAATCATCACTGACATATGCTAATCTGTTAATACATAATAGTCTTCTTTTTAAATCTTAATACATAATTTTTTATTATAATATTGTACAGGTATAATATTTATGATAATATTGTAATGATCCAGTAATATTACATTTTAAACAAGTTGTATACATAATTGAATATTGTTAAACTGGTTATTGTATGACATTTTGTAAGATGTGTATGTATAACAGACATACACATATAATTGTGCAATGGTAATACCGTACTGCCAGGTCATTACATTACATATGGAGTTGTCCCTTTAGTAATGCCTAATATTTCACCTAACTTGTATGATGATTCTGGTAATACAGAATTGTGGTAACATTGTATGACTTGTTACATAATATTGTAGTAACACTGTAGTAATAATTGTAACATTGTATGAATTGTTACATACTATTGTGGTAATGCATAATTGTGTTGGGATTATAATTGTAGTTACATTTTGTTAATGCAACTGTTACATAATTGTGTTGGCCTTATAACTGTAGTTACATTTTGTTAATGCAACTGTTACATAATTGTGTTGGCCTTATAATTGAAGTTACATTTTGTTAATGCAACTGTTATATGTTTGTGTTGGCCTTATAATTGTAGTTACATTTTAATGCAACTGTTACATAATAGTGTTGGCCTTATAACTGTAGTTAAAGTTACATAAAAGTTACATCTTGTTACTGCAACTGTTACATAATTGTGTTGGCCATAACTGTAGAAATGCTATCGTTTGTAGTTACATGATTGTAGGAACTGTAACAATTTTAGTAATACTATTGTTTGTAGTTACATAATTGTAGGAAATGTAACATAATGCAATCGTTTGTCGTTACATAATTGTAATAATTGCAGTCCTGACATCGCTAATCCGGTCATGCTGCGGTCGATGATACTGATGATGTGCCATGCCACTAGCTTGTGGAGACAACAATTTGCTTTTTTGTTTGTAGTTTATGTGGTATTTGTAGTAACATTTACACCTACTTTCATTTGTTATGTGATCTTACTGTATTTCTTTTCTTTTCTTTTCTATTTTTTTGTAGGTATTTTCTATACTTTGTTTTTCTTCGTTTGTCTACGCTTTTTTTTGTGTTGTCCGAGGTTGCATAATTGCTGGTTAATTCCCTTGGGGCCCTTTTTTAAGGCTTAGTTGATTATTGCACAGATATTACTGAAATGATATTATATAGCCCCATATTTTATTATATATATATATATATATATATATATATATATATATATATATATATATATATATATATATATATATATATATATACACTAGGCTATATACAACATTAACTATATACACTGACTTGTTCACTTGTACCTATCGTGGGCAATTTATGTGTCAGCACTGTGTGGAAATCTTTGTCTTCACGATTGTGTGGAAGATGTTGTTCATTCTTCCTAACGTCAGTTGTGTTGGCCATTTTTTTTTTCCTTGTAACTTAATTTGTCTGTTTCCACTAGGTAGCTTTAATAAATGTTTAATACAGTCCTTTTAATCGCTCACTGAGTAACAGTGATAGTAGCCTATATTTTCTTTATTACTTTGTGGATGTAATAATGTATAGCTGTATGTATGAAACACGTATTTTATGTAGGAATAAATGGTAACACTCGTTGGTAGTAAATAAATGCTATAATAAATGAATGAATATATACAGTGTAGAATACTTATTGTTGGTGCAAGTAAATAATGATTGAATTATGAAGATAATTGAAGTAGGTATATGTATTTAAGTTGTAATTATATAGCACGTTTTATATGTTTGTGCAGAAGTTTTTTGTCTATCACTGTGTATCGTATAAATGAAGTAACTATGTAACTCACTAGTTTTTATCGTGGTAGGAATGGTGTGAGTGGTGGTGTCACACACGAGTTGATTGACGTGGCGTCGTCTAAGCAAACACGTATGGTGACGTCGACTTCCCACACTGGTAGCTGTGGTGAGTGAATGAGTAGCGATGAGTAACTTGAGAGATGATGAGTGAGTAAGATGAGTTGTGAATATGGGCTTGGTATCTGCTATCGTCTTTTTGACCTCGCACTCCTGCATCAGCGGTGGAGGTTGGATGGAGGTAGGAGAGAGAGGAGGGTGAGGTCAGTGGTTGTGAGTTGTGAGTAGTGTCTCACTCTTCGTTTGTTATTGTTTTTCTTTCTCTATGTATTCTCGGCTCTTTTCTCCTGTGATTTACTTGTTGTGGGATGAAGATTGTCGCTACTTGTAGGTGCGTGTAGAAGCTTATAGAGATGTCTTGTAGACTTGTTACTTGTAGTTGATCGTAGATGGCTGTAGTTCGTTGCTTCGTTGTAGAAATTGGAAGATTGTTTGTATCAATATTTTGTTAAACTACTGGCAAGGTGTCCTGTGACCTCTTCACCTCTAAATCAGCGTGATGATCGGGGAGACGGAGGGGGGGTTGGAGAGAATACTGTCAGGATCTGGTTGTGAGTTGCTGGTTGTAAGAGGTATTGTTTGTTTTCAATCTTGATAATGTAGAATCAACTGTACACTCGTAGACTCGTAGGCTTGTAGGCTCGTAGACTCGTAGGCTCATAGGCTTGTAAACTCGTAGGCTTGTAGGCTCGTAGACTCATAGGCTCGTAGGCTTGTAGACTTGTAGGCTTGTAGCTTGTATTTTGTAGGAATTCACTGTAGAACTGAAGCTAATCTTGATTAGAGTCTCGCCTGCTTTTGTAGAAATTCACCGTAGATTCATAGACGAGGTTCATAGGTTTGTTGCCACCATATCTTACAGTAACTTTGTAACTTCTTGTAGTGTGTTTTGTAGATCAGTTATACATATATTAGACTTGTGGACGAGCGGTTGTTATACATGCATAGTTTTGTAAGTAGATAATTTTCGTTCCCTTTTGTCATGCAATGACAGGAGAGGTAAAGAATAGTATGGGACTATTATTTTTTATTTGCCTTGGAAATATTAACAAAGTCTCTCACACACGAGTGAAGTATAAAGTAGAGTCCCCCGAGCTACCTCCTGTCTCTCTCTCTCTCTCTCTCTCTCTCTCTCTCTCTCCTTCGACCCTCTTGCTAGTCTCCTTCTGTCCACCACCTGTCGATTCTAAGGCTAACCTCCTTCTGAGCTCTGCTTCCTAAATTCCTATTTTAGCAGTGATCGTCTCACGTGGAATATACAGTACTGATGTGAAGCTTCTAGAAGCTGGTGTGTGTGTATGTGTGTATGTGTGTGTATGGTCATGAGGTGCTGTTAGTGTGCATATCAGCATTCCTTCACTTAAAGAGTTCTATCTATCTATAGCCCGACGCCCTAATCCCGCAAAGGGTGGCCGCAGACAAAACGCCTCCAAGTCACTCTGTCACCCACCATTTGACTCCCCTCCCCCCAACTCACCCCCCCCTCCCTCATATACCTCTCAACTCCATCCCTCCACCTCATCCTCGGTCTACCCCTCCCTCTCCCTCCCTCCACCTCACCTACATACACCCTCTTAGTCAGTCTTTCATCCTCCATTCTCTCCACATGTTGCAAGGTAATTTCCTGTTCCCACACCTTGTCTGGTGCTCTGTCTATATATCTATCTATCTATACATCATGCTTTCTCTTATGATTTGTATTTATAATATGGAGTCCTGACAAGTCCAGGGCCAAAAGTGCCCCTTGAGGGTCGCTAAAAATAGTAAAATGATTGCCATGGTGAATAAACACCAACTTCAGGGCTAAAACAATAGCTGATAACTCTACAGTAAAAGTTGAGACAGACAAAGGAAGACTACCTCCACAGCTAAAATTGAGAAATACCACTCCAAAACCAACACCAGAGGTGGTTTTAGAGCCATCAGTATACACAGGCACAGATCCACCATGACTAGAAGAATGTTCTAAAAATAACTGTAAAAGACACTGAGGAGCAACAGAATCCTTTGTGTCGGCAAAAAACCTGCAGAAGATTACCTTGGGCAAGATCCATGGAGCAACCCTCGGGATTCGAACAGGACTGACAGGTACTGTCGACAAACCAAACTCCTCCATGATATCCTGAACCCTATAGCCAAATGGATGAGGCATGCGAGGGTGTCTACTATAATACAATTAACAAGACTCTTGTGTAACACACTCACCGACAAGTGAGAATGGAAGGCGACGAATCCGGAGCCAGCACTGTGCTGCAACAGACTGACGCAGTAGATCTAAGGGAGGCACACCAGCTTCCACCAACAAGCTGGGAATTGGAGATGACCGAAAAGCCCCAGTAGCAAGGCGAAGACCAGCATGATAGACAGCATCAAGAGTTTTTAGTCTGGCCTCTGTGGCAGAGGAGTAGACCTCACAGCCATATGACAGCTTGGAGGCCACAAAATCCTGAAACAAATCAGCACCCCAAGAGGTATGGGACAGAACCCTCAAGAGATTGAGAGCCTTCATACATGATGCTCTAAGACTTGCCAAGTGTGAAACTCAAGTCAAACGGCAGTCAAATGTCAGGCCCAAGAATTTCGTCTCTTCCACACAACAAAGTCTCCTGCCACAAAGCTGGAGATCAGGGTCCGGGTGTACCCCTCTCATCCTACAGAAGTGCATAGCAACAGTCTTTGAAGGGGAAACTGAAAACCCTTGGAAGTGGCCCAGGCAGAAATCTTGTCCAAGGCAAGTTGCATATGCCGTTCAATAGCAGACATGCGGGAGCCCGAAAACCATATAGCTAAGTCATCCACATAAAGGGATGAGGATACCCTGGTAGGCACAGTGTCAAGAATACCATTGATGGCCACCGCAAATAGGGAAACACTTAAGACACTCCCCTGTGGGACACCTTCCTCCTGGCACAGTGGCGCAGAGAGGGTAGAACCCACACGGACCCGAAACACATGATCAATCAAGAAGTCTCTAACCAACACAGGCAGGCGACCACGCAAACCAAAGGCATGAAGTTGTTGGAGGATGCCATGATGCCAGGCAGTGACACTGTGTGGCAAAGCTGACTCCAAGCAGATAGATGCAATTGGTGATGGGACACAGATTGAGTTCATGGAGCATGTTGATTACTCTGGCAGACCTGGGGCAGCAAAGAATGAGATGCATCACCAGATTTTGTACCACTTCAAGTGGTCAGAGCTGTGCTGGTGGGACAAGAGAGAGAGGGATAGCATGATAATCAAGAAGGGAGAGAATATATAACAGGTAAAACGATTGAGCAACGGGGATGCTAACCCCATGTGAGTCACAAGTGAGCGTGCCAAAGAGTTTAAGTCTGCAGTGGAGGTGGATGCAGATAGTAAAGACATACTGGGAGGGGTTAAAGAGGGAAGGGAGAGGAATTCCGAGGTATGTATAATCCTGTACAACCTCAAGATGAGATCCGGGATGGGTTATAGTTGTGCAAGTAAGCCTATGAGTGAGGGATCGAGTAAACAATTTGGTTTTGGCAGTGTCAATATCAACCCACAAGCAGATGCAGCCTGGCCGAACATAACTAGGCGTTGAAGAGTGATGGGAAAAGGGGAGTGGGTGCAGATATCATCAGCATAGGTTTGGATCAGAAAGAAGCCAGGGATTGGCTCTAAAAGATGGAAGACTGTATTCATGAGATGATTGAGGAGCATAGGGCTAAGTACCCCACTCTGAGGTGTGCCAAGATTGAAAGGTCGATACTCACTAACTGCCCCAAACAACAGAACTCGAGAGTGACAATGTGAATGGTAGCTTTCCAGCCAGCAGAACAGGTGGCCAGAGACACCCAGGTGGGGAAGTTTGTCAAGGATCATATAACGGTTTGCGACATCGAATGCAGGTTTGAGGTCAATAAAGGCTGTACAGGAAGAGGATGTGAGGTAAGTGAGTAATTCTGCAAGGCAATATTGTGTGCTTCAGCCTGGGAGGAAACCAAAAAGATGGGGAGAGAGCTGATCCTGAAGAGGATCACGAAGCCTTGCTAAAAGAATTCTCTCTAGGACTTTGCAGGTGCAGGAAGTTAGGGAAATTGGATGGAAATCAGAGGAATTAGGTTTAGGGGTGGGGATGATGGTGCTACGGGTCCTTTCTGCAGGGAGCCTACCTTCAGAAAGACTCAGATTGAACAGTGAGAGTAAGGAATTGCCAGGAACTTGAGCAATGAGTCTGAGTGTGGCATAGGTGATCATGTCATCACCCGGGACAGTTGCCGTGCCTTGCAATAGTGCAATGCACAACTCATCACTGGTGATGAGGTGATCATCAAGGGGAGAGAGTATGAAGCGAGCCTCTGCAATACTTGCTAGCCTGTTTCAACCAGCAGTCGAGAGGCAAACCTTGATGGTGTCACGATGTCAGTTGAGATTGGGGACCATTTGTCAATTAGGTTGTTGGCATATTCCACAGGACTGTGGTGGAGAGGAGGGGAGAGGGACTCACATGACTGAACAACTCTGTTAACAAGCAACCAAGCCTTAGACTGAGCAGTGTCTATGCTTTGATATGCTGGAGAAAGTCATGCGAACACTCCTGGCAAACACTGTGTTTGAAGTCACGGGAGGACCCGACGGCAGTGAGATAGGAGTGGAGGTTGTCAGCAGTGCGATCATTGTGGTAAACATCCGCCTCTCGCTGCACATCCCCCTCGCTGTCACGTAGATGGCGATCTAGTACCCACTCCCCAGCCTGGTGGGCAGAGGTTCTCGTACAGTTGACTTGCAGCACATAATGATCATAGAAGGTCTGTTCTGTGGTAATTAGGGAGGTGTAATGTTCAGCTGATGTGGTGAACATATGACTGGCAAACCAGGTGGTTAGCATGTCCTTGAGAGTCGGTTCCAGTGGAATAGGGATTTTAATCTTTATCCTGAAGTGACGGTGCAGGGAGTGTAGTATGGGAATGGAATATGTGGCATGGGTGGCATTGTGGTCAGAGATAAGAATAGGGACAATGTCAACAGTGACAGCATGTTGTACCATGTTGCTACCAAGAACAAGGTCGAGATAGCCTCCCTCAACATGAGTGGAATGAGGAGGGGGGTATGGATGCAGATGGTGGTTACTGGCAAAGTCATGGAGATGATGACCAGCAGGAGAAACATGGGAACTGCCAAATGATGGAGGAGAGGCATTAACATAGCTCAGATAAAAGAACGTGAGGAGTGGCAGGCAGCTAAAGTGTTGGAGTCACCCCCAGTTGGACCGAGATGGACTTGTCATATATACAAAGAGGTATGATTGGCAGTGAGGCGAAAAAAGTGAAAGAGGGAGGAGTCAGATGAGGCCATTGATTTGGTAATAAGAGTGTGTGGAATAGAGTGACGAATGCATGTAACCAGATCTTCACCAGAATGGGTATAATACCAGTGGTATCCCCAAAGCTTGGGTGGGGGTCTGGGGGGACAAGAATGTGGGAAGGCCTCCTGAAGGCAAATAATAGCAGGGTGATGAGACGAAGCATAATGAGAAAAGTCAACCAGGCGTCATTGGACGCTCCATATGTTCAAAGATAACATTGTGTATCGTCTTGGTGTGGGAGACATTAGGACAAGGGGGGGAGACAGAGAATTGTAATGAGCGAGTTGGGGAACGGATGGCTGGGGAAGTGGGGGGAAAGGAAGAGGTGAGTGGGTGGGGAGGTAGTAGAGAGGAAGGTACCGTAAGTGTGATTGCTGTGAGAGAGGGAGGTAGGGGGAGGGTGGGGGAGGGGAGGGGTTGTCGGAGAGGCGAGGATGTATGGGGGAATGGAGTGGGTGAGGGAGTACAGACAGAGGAGGTTTGTGTGAAAGGGTGAGGCTGGGGAGGGGAGGGGTGAGCAGCTTGTTGCCAGGCACAGGGAGGGGCAGGGGCTGAGGGGGAGGGAGGAGGGGAACATGATGTAGAACCAGCCATGGGAGGGTGTGTTGGCTGATGATCAGGAGCAGGGGTGGCATGGGGGTCAGGAGCAGGGGCGGGGAGGCCTGTGTGACGACTAGGGCAATCTAGGTGCCAAGCAGTGACGCCCACACGCCCACACCAGGGGCACTGGAACTACAGTGAATTTGGGAGATGAGGGTGGGCAGCCATGGTGTCAGTGGGGGCTGGTTGCATGAGTGGTAGGGGCAGTTCCGGGAACTCAGATGTGTGGGGGTCATGTGCACGGGGACTGGGAAAATGAATGGTGGTGAAGTGCCTGACAGGGCAGGTTGTGGTTGAATGGGGGCCACTGCACAGACCACACCGTTCTGCAGACCGGCAGTAGTGTGAGATATGGCTGGACTCATAACAGCAATAACACAAGGGCTATGATGGCGTGGCCTCTATGAAGGTACAGGGGGGAAGATATGGGGGAATAGTGGTATTCTGGAGGAGGGGAGTCTTCTCCCTCCCATACAACAATGGCACGGTTGATGGGTTTGCCCAAAGAGCTGTACAGGTGACATGCCCGTTTGACACCAGGGAATTTGTATAGGACTGTAACAGAACAGTCATCTGCCAGGTGTTTGACAAAGTAATGTGCCAGCTTTTTCTGTTGAATTAGGGCATCATGAAGTATAAATCTGACGACCAGTTGTTAGGGTTTGGATGAGATCAGGATAATTCCCATCGACATAGATGTTAGGAGGTACAGGAGACATAAGGCAAGGAACTTCAGGGTGTCAAGTGATGAGGTGGGGGGTGGATGCATGCTGGCGCCAGACACCACGGACAGCAGGTGTGCATGTGGAAGGGAATGCCAGACGCACATATTGGTCTCATGGTGTGATAGGAGGGATGCAGGGCTGGGTCGGAGGAGGGGGGTATAAGGCCACAGGAGGGGTGCTGGTGGTGAGGGCAGAAGCAGGGTCATCAGGGCTGGAGGTGTGTGAATTTATGGCCGAGGGTCGTTCTGTGTGGTAGCCACTTGGCGCCAGGATGTTGGGGTTGGTGACCTCCAGTTCAGCACGCTCCCCTGTTGGGAAGTGTGAGGCACTAGCATCATCATCATCATCACCACATGCACCATCGAGCTTGATGCATTTAATTGTTCCAATAGTAGGTTCGTTGGATGCAACAGGATCACCAACAGCCAGGGCTGAAGTGTGGGGGGCATCAATGTCTGGCAGTGAGTGTGTACAACGGCTTTCAACAGTCGGGGGAGGGGGGGGGGAGGACTGGGTGTAGTAGCAGTTTGTGTTTTGCTACTGGGGAGGTGGGCACCCCACTTTGCATTGGCTTTACACTTCCCTTTACCCATAACCCTGACCTTGTCGGGTATTAATGTTATTAACACTGCACAACGAATAGGAAGGTTACCCCAGAATGCCACACTAATGCCTGGGGTAGAGGGCACACACGTCTGCACACCACCGAGGCAGAGCTAGGACTGGGCAACACTAATGTAAATAGAATGTAAGGGTGTCCCCTATATTCTTTTGGCATCATTTTCTTTATATTGTGCTTGAAAGGATGTAAATTTGCCATACTCTGTAATAAAGTAGCCAATCCCTTACCAATCCATTTAGTATGAGTAGACTGTAGCACCAGTCGAGCAGACCAGTACTCCCAAGGTGGATGGAAAGCTGATGACAGGGAGAGTTGGAGCTCCCGTTCCATCAGCCCTCGGGACTAGTTCCTGACAATCCCCCTTTGCTGAACATTTACAGTGTTTCAGTAAAACAGAGAGAAGGCCAGTATGCTCTCGAATACAAGTTTCTCTAACTGTCAACACCAATCTACATGCACAGTACACACTACACATCATTTTCAATATTAAAAGAGGAAAATGGCGCACAATAACCATGCCTCAGAGTCACCGGGGGGGAGGGGACCATAAACGCACAATCATCTACCCCTCTCCCGGTGATGACTCAAAAAGCTGCCTGGAACCACTGTCTGACTCACTTCTTCATTTTTGCAACATTTACGGCCTTTCCAATAACTTTCTGTTGAACACCACCTCTACTC
Source organism: Coenobita brevimanus (assembly GCF_032717465.1). NCBI lineage: Eukaryota > Metazoa > Arthropoda > Malacostraca > Decapoda > Coenobitidae > Coenobita > Coenobita brevimanus. The sequence continues at coordinate 27,208,230 of NC_136983.1, read as the reverse complement.
GCCTAAATCTCATCTTCTCCTTTTAACTGAGACTCAGCTGTCTGAGGCAACTGACAGCAAACCCTTTTCTGTATCCTCCTACTTTCTCTATACTCATTTCAAACCCAAATGTGGCTGTTTGTTTATGTGTGCAACAACTTATCATGCTCTTATGTTCCTGAACTTGATTCTTCTGAATTCCCTACTCTCTGGCTTCAGCTTTCCTGTCATTCTCTGACTAAATATATCTGTGCTGTTTACATATCCCCTAATTCTATTGACTATAAAAAATTCTTCGACTGTCTTACTTCTACGATGGAACACATTCTATGCATTTCTCCTTTCTCTGAAATCTCCATTCTAAGAGATTTCAATGTTCACCACCACCTTTGGCTCTCCTCGCCTTTCACTGATCCACCTGGTGAACAAGCCTACATCTTTTCTATCCTTAATGACATAGAGTAGCTTGTACAGCACCTTACCCGTATCCCCTGACCACCTTGGAGAGAGATCCAACATAATTGATCTCTTCCTTACAACTAAGCCTTCTGCTTACACTGTTAATCTTTTCTCTCCGTTGGGCTCCTCGGATCACAACCTTATTGCCTTAACCCGTCCTATCAGTCTGGTACACCAAAGAAACTTCGATTGCGGCACTTTGGAGTTGCTGATTGGGAGGCCCTCAGGCAGTACTTCATTGATATTCCCTGGAATGATTATTGCTTCCATGGCCTGGAGCAATCTGAGTGTGCCTCGCACATTATGGAGGTTATTCTCCCAGGCATGGAAGCATACATTCCTTTCTCAAATTCTTTGACTAATGCAAGAAAGCCATGGTCTAATCACGCTTGTTCTAATATTGTTTGCAAGAAGGAGAGGGCCCATAAAAGGTACCGGAGGGATTCCACCTCTGAATCACATATTTTTTATGTTTCAGTCTGGAATCGTGCTAAGTCTGTTCTTCTCTCTGCTAAAAATAATTTCCTCTGTAATAAATGCTCTAAACTCTCTAACTCGAATTCTTCCCACTCCTTCTGGCACCTTGCCAAAAACCTTTCTAATAACTTTACCTCATCATCCTTCCCTCCTCTTTTCTACTCTGATGGCTCTGTAGCTATTTCTTCCTCTGACAAACCAGATCTCTTTGATCAGGCTTTCTCCACCAATTCCACCTTAGACGATTTCGGTGCTGTTCCTCCATCATTTCCATCCTCTGACTTCCTCATGGCTGATATTAATATTTCTTCAGCTGATGTATTTTCAGCCATCACTGACCACAATACTAACAATGCATATGGGCCTGATGGAGTCCCTCCTGTTGTCCTCAAGAACTGTGCTTCTGTGCAAACACCCTCCATAGGTAATCTCTTTCGCCTTTGTCTTTCAACTTTACCTTTCCTTCTTACAGGAAGTTTGCTCTCATTCAGTCAGTCCCCAAAAACGGTGACCATTCCCAACCCTTTAACTATCGTCCAATTGCTTTAACATTCTGTGTCTCAAAAGTTTTCGAGTCTATTCTTAACAGAAAAATTTTAAAGCATCTCTCTTGTCACAGCTTTCTTTCTGATCGCCAGTATGGGTTCTATCAAGAACGCACCACTGGCGATCTTCTCACCTACCTTTCATCCACCTTTCGAGAGTTTGGCGAAAGCTTTGCCATTGCACTTGACATCTCAAAGGCTTTCGATCGAGTCTGGCATAAATCTTTAATTTCCAAACTGCCCTCCTATGGTTTCTATTCTTCTATCTGTCCCTTCATCTACAGCTTTCTTTCTGGTCGTTCTATAGCCGCTGTTGTAGACGGCCATCGTTCTTCTCCTAAATCTGTCAACAGTGGTGTTCCTCATGGCTCTGTCCTATTACCAACTCTCTTTCTTTTATTCATCAATGATCTTCTAAGCTGTACATCTAACCCTGTCCACTCGTATGCTGATGATTCCACACTTCACCTTTTCATTCGGTTCCTGCAATGTTCATGTCAACAGTTACTTCAACAAACATGGGATAAGGCTATGGCACACCGAATGTCGGACTTGGCTCGTATCTCTGACTGAAGTAAAAATAATCTTGTTTTTAATGCATCAGAGACTTAGTTTTTACACCTATCAACCCGACAAAATCTTCCGCAGGAGTACCCACTACTGTTTAATAATATCCAGCTCAATCCTGCATCATCCTTGAACATGCTTGGGGTTTCATTCACTTGTGATTTATCTCAGAAAGATCATATTACATCTTTTGTAAAATCTGCTTCCAAGAGATTTGGTGTGCTAAGCCGGCTCCATACCTTCTTTACCCCCGCACAGTTATTCAATTTATACATTTTTTTTTTTTACCTCTGTGTAGAGTACAACTTTTATGTTTGAGGAGGCTCCCAACATACAGCTCTTGTCAATAGCATGGAGCCAAAGGCTTTTCATCTCATTAATTCTCCTCCTCTTACTGGCTCCCTTCAACCTCTGTCTCTTCCCCGCACTGTTGCATCTTTATCTCTTTTCTGTCGCTACTTCAATGGTCACTGCTCCTCTTACCTGTTTGCTTGCATCCCTCCCTCTCTACGACGGTTGCCTAGCACGCGTCTAGCAACAAACTTTCATCCCTTTTTTGTCCAACTCTCTGATGCAAGATTTAACCGCTACTCCCAGTCCTTCATTTATGCAACAAGTCATCTGTGGCACTGTCTCCCTCTGCCTGTAATTCCTACTTCATACGATCTCCAGTCTTTCAAACGCAGTGTATCCAGGCATCTCAAAATGAATGGATCTTGAATTTGGCTCTCTTTTGTACTGTTTTTGTTTTTTTCTTGGAAGGAACTGTTTTGCGGGCTCCTGGCCTTTGGTTCCTTCTTCCTCACATAAAAGAAAAAATTCTCAGTCGCGTTCCCCTTTCTCTGCCCGCGATTTAACATACGTGTCACAGACTATTTCACACACGGCCCAGTCAGATTGAGCCATGGCTTCACAGAAGACTTCCCTTGCACTTCCCTTAGGGCGTCACTCCACAAAGGCTGTTGAACATTTACACCAAGATGAAATTATGATGTTAGGAGAACTGTATTTACAAACGCTCGCTCGCTCATCAGGTGTTCACAAAGCACACGTTACTGGTATAAATCTGATTTACTGTTGGTGAGGGTCAGACAGTTTCTTGCGAAGAGACGTGGAGGAAGACAAATAAAACAAATAATTCCAGTATATTACGACTTTCGTGGTAAAATTTAGTAAACACGTAGTTCCACAGGGGCCAGACATAAAAATGCTTGCCTGAAGAGGTCGTTTTCCCAAATGAATTAAAGCTATTAGTAATATATATTTTTTTCTGTATCTATCTATATATCCGTCTATGTATATGAAACATGAAGAAAATATTAAACAACATTAAACAACAAACGAACAGCATGACTTAAATGACAAGTAATCATTATACAGGCGAACACAACAGTGACATAGAAAGAAGACGCCAGATAAGAGTAAATAGCAAGCTATATCTCGAATTAATGATTTTCACTACAATTATGAAAATAATTCGTAACACAAACATCTGAAGTTAAGGGCGGATTGGCGGTGACAGATAGTACTGAGAGATATGAGAAGAGTCATAAACCAGTGTGGTATCCACGATGTGTGCAAAACGCGTGATATGAGATGGTAGACAACGGATATAGGTGAGCTGTAAACAAGGGTATCTTGTTTTATAGGGATGTGTACATGGATTAATCTGGCAGAGACAGTTATGTTTGAAATTATCCATATTGTATTCTTTCTGAGCAATATCAGCAACTTCCTGCTGATGGCTTCACGACTCCCCGTACCAATCCACGCCCCCTAAGGTGGGTGGCCCCTTCAGTTTGGGAACCATTGTTCTAGAGGGCCTGTAGATTCCCTGGCCTGCCAGTACCTCTTAATCCTCCAAGCTGGAGACATCGAACACAATCCTGGCCTACACAGTAACACAAATCACAAGTACAACAGGGAAATCACACGCAGACAATAGAAGGTTTAAAAAAAAAAAAAAAAAAAAAAAACTCTGTAAAAGGTGGTTCCTTCTCAGTTGCTCAGGTTTGCCTTCATACAGACGTCACACTAGACAGTGGGCATGTGACTGCAGCAGTACACACACACACACACACACACACACACACACACACACACACACACACACACCAAAATAAGACTGCACTTGCGTAGACACAAGAAACACAGGATAAAGTTATTATAGTCAAAATCACTGGCATCAACTCAAACACCACATAATTACACAATTTTCAAAACACACAGAACATTGGTATATCATTAATGCAAGAAATTAAATTCACATAAAGGTCAAAATACTCCACACTTCACAAACTACATCACAGTTAGACTAGGTAGAACAAACAAGAGGAAGGGGGGGGGGTCTTATCACCCTCGTACACAGACATTCACAAACACTACATAACAAACAGAACAACACATACCAAAAGACAAAATCACAGAAACATCAGTACAGGTCAAAATACAAAATAATACACACAAAATAGTCAACATCTACATACTACCACCCCCATCATGCCCCCAGGATACATCCAGCCTTCACTCCATGCCAGAACATCCATAATGTACTAAATGCAGGTGATTTAAATGCAAGAAACTACTTATGCTTAAACAGACAAACACATGACAGCCGAGGAGCCCTAAAGTCCTACCATGCAATATCGGAAATATTCCCGGCAACAAGGAACAAGCAGAGAAATCAATTAATAATATATGCTTCATCAATAAAAAAAATAAATAAATAACAAGGATCCCCAATAGTAATTTCAAGAAAAGGGAAACACAGAAACTCTAGCTTTATTCACCTCACAACAAGTGATGCAATTGTTCAAAAACGCAAAATACTCAAAAACCGTACGAAATTATCAAATTTCAATCATCCTTTCAAAACATCTTCGCCTCTAAGAAAAAATGCCCTAACTTCAATTTTCAACTGCTAACCTCGTAATCAAATTCCTGGTGTTTGGAAGATAGCAACCACCTTTCCCATACACAAAAGAGGAAAACTGCCCATCATACATATCAATATCACTCTTTTCTACATCATCCAAATTCACGGGAAGGTTGTAAAAAAAAAAAAAAAAAAATTCACTCCCCACATCCTCCCCTCTGACATCTAACATGGATTCTGACTTAAATAATCATCCACCACCCACATCTCCAAATTACAAATTAACTGAACTCATCTTTGATGGTGTCAACAAGGAGTAAACAAAGCTTTAATAGTACTAAAACATTTCGTAATCAATAAAATCCTGGACACGTACATGGAGGAAAACGAAAAAAAAAAAAATGAGTGGCTGATATCCTCACAGATAAACAAGCTCAGGTAATCTACCTAAACCAAAGTAAAAAAATCAGAATACTATCCCTGGTGTCGCACAGGGTTCAGTTCTTTCACCCTCAAAATTTACCCATTCCTCAACAAACTGTCAGCCTCTCACCCTCAAGTAACACTACTGTCCTGTGGCGACGACTTGGCAATAGCTTTACACCACTCCAAATCTAAACAAGCCGCAACGCACCTCCAACTACTGTATGTCTTAAGCTCGCTAGAAAATTGACTAAGGAATAAAAAAAACTTCATCAACCAAATCAACCATCACCTTCATTTCAGACAGATATGAATCTTTAAACTCAGCTACATGTTTCCTTAATCAACCTCCGGTACGACCTGTGGACCCCCAAAGAAACGTCGACTGTGCCACTTTGGAGCTGCGGATTGGAAGGCCCTCAGGCAGTACTTCTTTGATTTTCCCTGGAATGATTATTCCTTCCATGGCCGAGAGCCATCTCAGTGTGCTTTGCGCATTACGGAGATTATTCTCTCAGGCATGGAAACATACATTCCCTTCTCATACCCTTTGACTAACGCAAGAAAGCCTTGGTTTAATCACGCTTGTTCTAATGCTGTCCGCAACAAGGAGAGGGCCTATAAAAGTTACTAGAGCCAACCCACCCCTGAATCACATCTTGTTTATGTTTCTGCCCAGAATCGTGCTAAGTCTGTTCTTCGCTCTGCTAAAAAAAAAAAAATTCTTCCATAATAAATGCTTTCAACTCTCCAACTCGAATTCTTTCCGCTCCTTCTGGCACCTTGCCAAAAACCTTTCTACCAACTTTACCTCATCATCCTTCCCTCCTCTTTTTTACTCTGATGGCTCTGTAGCTATTTCTCCTACAGATAAAGCAGATTTCTTTGCTCAGACTATCTCCTCCAATTCCACCTTAGACGATTCCGGTGCTATTCCTCCATCACTTCCCCCCTCTGACTTCCTCATGGCTAACATTAAAATGTCAACAGCTGGTGTATTTTCTGTCATCACTAGCTTTAATCCTAACAGGGCATATGGGCCTGATGGAGTCCCTCCTGTTGTCCTCAAGAACTGTGCTTCTGTGCAAACACCCTGCCTATGTAAACTCTTTCACATTTGTCCATCAACTTGTACCTTTCCTTCCTACTGGAAGTTTGCTCTCATTCAGGCAGTCCCAAAGAAGGGTGACCAATCCCAACCCTCTAACTATCTTCCAGTTGCTTTAACATCCTGTGTCTCAAAAGTTTTCGAGTTTATTAACAGAAAAATTTTAAAGCATCTTTCCTATCACAACAGTCTTCCTTATTTTCAATATTGGTTCCGTCAGGGACGCTCCACTGGCGATCTTCTCATCTACCTCTCAGACTCCTGATCATTCTCCTTTCGGGACTTTGGCGAAAGCTTTGCCATTGCACTTGACATCTCACAGGCTTTCGATCGGGTCTGGCATGAATCTTTAATTTCCAAACTCCTCTCTTATGGTTTCTATCCTTCTATCTGTACCTTCAGCTATAGCTTCCTTTCTGGTCGTTCTATAGCCGCTGTTGTAGACGGCCATTGTTCTCCTAGATCTGTCAACAGTGGTGTTCCTCATGGCACTGTCCTATCACCAACTCTCTTCGTTTTATTCATCAATGACCTTCTAAGCTGTACATCTAACCCTATCCACTCGTACGCTGATCATTTCACCCTTCATCTTTCCATTCGGTTCTCGCAATGTCCATGTCAGCAGTTACTTCAACAAACAAGGGATGAGGCTATGGCACACCGAATGTCTGATTTGGCTCGCATCTCTGACTGGGATAAAAATAATCTTGTTGTTTTTAATGCATCTGAGACTCAGTTTTTACACTTATCAACCCGATAAAATCTTCCACAGGAGTACCCACTAATGTTTCATAGTATCCAGCTCAGTCCTGTATTATCCTTGAACATGTTTGGGGTTTCATTCACTGGGAACTTACCTTGGAAGGATCATATTGCGTCCCTAATAAAATCTGCTTCCAAGAGATTGGGTGTGCTAAGCTGACTCCATACCTTCTTTATCCCTGCACAGATGTTGAATTTATACATGGGTTTTATTTGCCCCTGTGTTGAGTACAACTCTCATGTTTGGGGAGGCTCCCCACATACAGCTCTTCTCAATAGGGTGGAGTCAAAGGCTTTTCGCCTCATTGACTCTCCTCCTCTTACTGGCTCCCTTCAACCTCTGTCTCATCACCGCACTGTTTGCATCTTTATATCTTTTCTATCACTACTTCAATGGTCACTGCTCTTCTGAACTGTATGCTTGCATCCCTCCATCTCTACAACAAACTCTCATCCCTTTTCTGTCCAACTCTATAATGCAAGAGTTAACCGTTACTCCCAGTCTTTCATTAATGGAACAGGTCAACTCTGGAACTGTCTCCCTTTCGCTGTATTTCCTACTTTCTATGATCTCCAGTCTTAAAAACGCAGTATGTCCAGGCATCTCGAAATGAACGGAGCTTGAATTTGGCTCTCTTTTGATTTGATTCTTCTTGGAAGGAACTGTTTTGCAGGCTCCTGGCCTTTGATTCCTTCTTTCTTGCATAAAAAAAATAACACTCACTTCACCTGGAAACACTCCAACATTCTAAGACCTTCTTTGGACACACACATGATCATTTCAAAGCACACAAATAATATCTGTACAAAAGCTTCTTGTAAATTCAATGCCTTGATGACACTGACAGGCACTATTTTTGGACAACAGAAAGAATCCCTGCAAACTGTTTAGGAACAGTTAGACAGAACAACCACAACTTAAGCTAGCTCAAGCTGGACCCCAGCCTTAACCATAAAAATATGGATAAGTTTGAAAACACAAAACAAAGCATTATGAATTATAACGGTATCCATAAAACCTCAAATATAGAAAATTCATATAAAGAAACTTTTCATTTTTTTTTTCAACGTAAAATTATATATGAGTGACACACAGTTCATTGCCTCACTGCAAGACCCATCCCATCCGTGTAACTGTGTTGCATCATCCCATTCACAAAGGAAAAAATAAAAACGAACAGCCACCGAAGAACACAGAGAATCTCAGCAACATTCCCCCTTCTGCACCCAACCCCGCAGTTCACAAACACATACATGAACGCATAGCCGCCACAGCCATCCAAAATGTTAAGCCAAACAGCTTCTTTCAAGAACCAGCCCTGCATTTACATCCCTCAGGAACTACCCTCTCCTAGTCAGACTGCAGTGCTGCCACTACCCTTCCCTGTTGCAATACCAACACAAAATAGAACTACAAACAATTCACTGCTCACACTGCAATGCAATCCCCCATACCCACAACACAGTTACTCACCGCATGCACTACATCGTCACAATATGTGTGACTGCTGGCTTGTACTCAAACTCTGAGAGTGCTTTTAGGTGTGGAGGGGGAACATCTGACTTCTTCCCAGTAAATTCTCGTGTAAGACAGGGATGTGTCTTTGTTCCCACACTTTTCAAAATGTGCATGGATTGGGTACTCGGGTGGGCTGTGAGTTAAAGTCAGTGCGGAGTATCACTTAGCAATTTCAGGGTTACTGACCGTGAATCTTCTGATGATGCAGTCATCCTAGCAGAGTTGCTGGGAGGAATTAGTATTAAAATGGAAGCCACTGGGATTAATCCTCGCCGCTTTGCAGACCACATAGGCACAATGACCTGCATTGGCCTCACTGTATGCTCATATGAGGTACAATTTACACTGGTTCACTCTGAGGAGGTAGCTTACCCAACAAAGAATCAGAGTGACTCTGGTTAATGATCTTTTGGGCCAAGGCCAAGATCCAACCATTGGGTAGCTTGTTGGGTGAAGCAGTTCAGTCTGTCCCAGCATGTAGTGCAAAAGCGGAAGTTTTGGAAAGATTCACTTATCTTTTTAGTGTAGTAAATAACACTGGTAGGTCAGACGATGTGATTTCTTGTCGCATCTGTCTGGCCTACAGTGTTGTGAATTCCCTTAAGTCAGGTATTTGGATTTTTTTTCTCGTGTGTGTGTGTGTGTGTGTGTGTGTGTGTGTGTGTGTGTGTGTGTGTGTGTGTGTGTGTGTGTAGAAAGAGGAAATCCACATCTTCGAGGCACTGATACTCCCTGTCTTACTCTAAGGCTGGACACTAAGGGCTGTAGTCTTAAACTGTGGGCAGGCATTAACCTTGTCTAATCCATACCTTATGGTAAACTAAACTCATGAACGGGAGAGCGTCTCCCTGAGAACGGGAGAGGATTACTGCAGGATAGTACTGGAATTCGCGGGAGTCTCAGAACACCCATTCGCATATCCCATCGTCATATTAGCCTTGTGCAAAGAAAACTATGTAGAATTTGAAGGACCTTGTGGTGTGTGTGATGTGAATTTTAAGCATTAATATAAACATCGTGTAAAGAAAAAAAATAAACGTTTAATAATTTTATCATTTTAAAAGACTTCACTTCTTCTCAAGAGATGGTTAATTTACGGCGAGAGAAAAACAAAGTGAGATACTGTATTGACTTCCATTTTATTTTCCAACATTTCTGCTAAGCTGCTTACCAGATATGGTGCATGATACTTTTTATAATTAGTTCGATTAGTACACGAAATTATCCCTACCGTAAAGAATGGCCGAGTATTACCTAAACAGACAAATCATGCACAACCAATTAATATGAACTACGTAATCTCATGTGCTGGTTTGGTAAACTTTTACAAGTTCGCGCTATATTGTTTTGGCTTGGCACTATGCTTTTCTGGTGTATTTTTGTGTAATCTGAACGATTTTGATCTTTATTTTCGGTGCTCTTGATTCGGCTTGAAATTACCCCGCCCCCTAAATGTCTTGGGTGACTGGTGGGAATTTGGGGTTTTGGATGGGGAAAAATGAAAAAAACAAGCATTTGGGGGAGAAATATTATCAAAATCGGTATGATCAGCCAAGGCATATTAAAGGGTTGTTACTAACCACATGAACTTTTAGAAGCTGTCTCACACCGAATTTTTCCTCCGGTACAGGTTCTCCAAAGGCTGTATGGATATTCTTATACAGAGTATTTAAAAATCAATGCCTGTCTTTATGGGGAAAAAAAAAAAAAACTAAGAACTGCTAACACTGATAAATGATATTGTATGTCAATTTAAGAAACTGTCGTATACGTTCTTTTTTTATATATTTTAAATTTTTAAATTACTCAGGGCTACCAACTGTTTGCCGCACCTACACACACGAAGGGGTGGGCTCTCATGCTTTCAAGATTACCACTTAAGTTGAAGGTGTGAGCTTTCACTTCAAACGGGGTATCCTGCCCTCAGTTACAGTGATTTGAAGCGGTAAATTGACTCCCAAGAACTGTCGCAGGATCATGGGATATCGCTGGTACTACTGGGTGTGTAGCGAGCGACTCGTTGAGGCTCAATTGAGGCCTGTTACGAACAAAAGATGTCAGTGCCAACTACAGTTTCATGGGCAGGTGGCCCATTTTCCTAAGGTTAATCCTGCTCTCAGGGATTTATCTCTGAGAGAGTTAACCTGACGTGCAGGAGACCAAGGAGAAGCCCACGAAACATGGTTGGAGCAGGTCGATCGTTCTCCATGAGAGATATTTTGAGAAGGCAAGAGTCACTGCCTGGAAGGTTGCACGAAATGAGACCCCATGGGTAGAGACGGTGAGGGAATGGGGCTATGTGCCTTGTGGCGTTTGCCCTGTATGAATGAACAAATGAATGAATCACAATACTGACAGTCCTTCAGCATAAACTCAACAAGAAAAAATCTCAGTGTCCAGTCGAAGTCGCTGATTTCCTGCGGTCCACTGGGTGTGCAACAAGATATGCATGGAATTGGAACAACAAGAACAGCAACAATTCTTAGACATTTATGAATAATTTTCAGATGAATATTAGTGTTTAGCGTTAGATGGAACGGAATAAGAAGGTTTTCTCGATCATGGTAGGGTCGATGGTCACGGTATTAACATTATCAAACTCTTAAGACACACTCCCAGATGGATAAAGTTGTCTTGAGTTAGCTGAAATTAAATACACTTCCGTCACTCACTCTCAGATGAATACAGTCGTGTGTCGTCAGTTGGAATACAGTATTAGAGTTGCTGAAATCATGACGGGGATTTATGCCCTTCGTGTGGTGAATAAACATTAACCTAAGCCTTCATCAGCAGCACGGACTCTGTGACGCTACGTGCGGCAGTGGAAATCCAGGACTACAATTTAGAAGAAAGTGCTTGTCTTCCCCACTGTACAATCGATAGTTACGGGAACCGTTTTATAGGTGGTACATGTGACTTTCTAGCAGTTCTTCTTGAACGTGTTCTTGGATGCTGTTTATATCGTTTTGTTACTGACATACCTTTCGTCAATAACATTCAAAAGGATACTGAAGTTTAATGGACAAAATAAATCGCTAAGGAAGAGGTGATACGAAATCTCCAAAGCAACTTAAAACACGACAATAATAATCTACACCTTTTTTCAGCATGGACTCGGTAACCTTGAGGGTGGCGGTGTAAGAGTGGGTAAGTCAAGATAGTGTTCAGAACCCTAAGACTGACGGAATATCTCTGCCTTGCTGACCCTCGTGTAGTCGATAGGCATTAACTCCCTCATGATCGGGTCAACTATTGTGGTGTATTATGTTCCAGCCAACGCCTGGCCAGTGTATTCAGCTGGGAGTGAGCCATAAGAGTCTGTGCATCAATAGGTTCATCACTAAACCTCTCGTGGTTGGGACTCCTCTAGTACTTTATTCCGAGTAATGCCAGACTGTTTTAAGTAACCCGTGTGTGTGTGTGTGTCTGTGTGTGTGTGTGTCTGTGTGTGTGTGTGTCTGTGTGTGTGCATGTGTGTGTGTATGTGTGTGTGTGTGTGTGTGTGTGTGTGTGTGTGTGTGTGTGTGTGTGTGTGTGTGTGTGTGTGTGTGTGTGTGTGTGTGTGTGTGTTAATCTTATCATTCTTCTTCAGCATGATATCAGCAGCGCTGCGTGTGGCTGTGGAGGAATGGCCACCTCATGTTCGCATCCGGGATCACAACAATGGATCCTTTACCATACACGGACCCATGGCAAAACTTCTCACAGCACTCGCACACTACCTCAACTTTAAGTAAGGGTTTTTGCGATAGTCCTACTTTTGTGCTTGTGTGATGATGATAATAATGATGATGATGATGATGGAGGTAGTGATGATGATGATGATGGAGGTAGTGATGATGATAAATGTGATGTTGTTGATGATAATAATGATGACAAACTGCGAGTCATGTTATACCAACTTCATTGTGACAAGGATGAAAATGCATTTTATAAAATATATGAAGATGTAAGGATGTCACTTTTTTTTTTTTACCTACAAACTACGTGGAGGAAATGCACACTTACCCTCGTCCCTACATTTTAATTTAACAGCATATTTTAATTGACTGCGTAGTGGAGTAATAATTATACTATATTCATGGTACTTTTTGTGAGCTTTTATATTTGTAGTTAAATATCTGTTACATCATAACGGCACTTCGGAAAGTAGAATAATGTTGGGACGGAGTTCCTTGTGTTTTCCCACCATCTACTTCCTATCCCTTTTTTGGCACCGTCTCCTCCCTAGGTCTTATGTGGTTGATACTTGCTTCTCTGATTTTTAAAAACGTTTATTGGAGTAATTATTATTTGTGCTATTACTAGTGCTAATACCAGATATAAGAAGAACAAGAAGGATTACTCAATGTACAGTGCCTGATCCAAGTGTTGGGGTAGCAGCGCTTCAGGCAGTGGCACTTTTTTTTTTTTTTTTTTTTTTTTCAGTAGTAGTAGTAGTACTAGTAACTTTATTGCACATTATAGAAATGCTATATTTCTGAGGTGTTCCAAACGCTACTCACAACTTTTAATCGTGTTCGTGTTGGACGCGCATTGGACGCCAGTGGACCGTCAGTAGGGCTGTCATCTTGCTCTATTCGTAACCAAACTGTGGCAAAATTGGAAATGCAAAGCTGTTTTGGTAATGATGCAACATGATTTGTTATTAACCATAAATCTGCCACTGAATATGTCAGTGTTTGTATTGTTCTACAGCAACAGTACAAAGGTCCTTCTGCATAAACAGTACTTTCATTCGAGGTACTGCAATATATTTCGTGTGAACATTATTAACTATATGTATATATATCTATAGCTAAACACCCCAGTCCCATAAGTGGTGGCCACAAACCAATCCCCACCAAGTCACCCTGTCCTCTGCAAATTGTCTGCCATCCCTTCAGCCTAACCCCCTTCTGTCATACATATCTCCACTCCATGCCTCCATCTCATCCTTGGTCTCCCCTACTTTTCTCCCCCTCTGCCTCACTCACATACACTTTTCTATTCGGTCTCTCACCTTCTATCCTCTCCACATGGCCAGAGCAACTCAGAGTTTATTCCATAAAGCTTTCAGTCATATTCCACATCAGTTATACTCGTACAACCCTCCTGTACTGACTCACTTGTGTGGTAGGTGGTGGTGACAACACCCATTCACTTGAGGTAGTAGTACTGCCTCTACTTCTACTTTCCTCTATCCTTCCACTCACTTTTTGTTACTGTTGTTTCCACTTCAGCTGACTCTACACTGAGTGATAAGTATAATGGTGTCTTGTAGCCCTGGAAACCATTTACAGCACGGGGTGAAGTGGAGCCCATTATGATGTCCCTGTTAACTGGATGGAGAGACACAAATTTGGTATCCACACAGGAACCAATTACATTTTTCTGTCACCTCACTGTGATGAGGCGTTGTCAGGAGCATAGGAACATCTCACTGCACGGAGCGGCCCTGCAGGGGAGGTTGCTTGTCTGTGTTTGAAGGGTCTTCTCCGCCGAGATAATGGGTTGACAAAACAACTTCCTCATTTGTCTGTAACTCCACGTGCTCCTCTCAGACAACTCGTTTTCAGTGCTCTCACTCTTGACTGGTGTCCTTCCAACGGGGTCTAAGCTTCTTTTCCGTAGACTGGGGGATCACAATGCTGTCATACAGGGACCTTTTACTTCTATGCTCATTTCATTATTCCATATCAATGCTTTCAGTGAACCAACAACCTTCCTCCCCTTCTATTCCCTTCCAAACAGTTCATCCTCTAAACCTCCATCCCTACTATGCACTTGAATACACTAACTTTCTCCATTTTCTCGCCATCAAGACTCACTGTGCATGCTATGACTTCCTTTCTTTCAAAGACCACAGTTTTTTTGTTATTCATTTTCACATTGAGATTCCGTTTCTTACATGCACTCCCAGACTGATTTACCAAGCCCTACATATCCCATTCATCTTCACTTAACAAAACATCATCATCATCAAACAACAGGATTGGAAGTTTTCAATCTCTACTCTCTCTCATTGGGGACTCTCCAACATTTACTGTTTTGCCTTGTACCTTTTTTTGTAAATCCATCCATAATATGAACGACCACGCTGACATTACAGATCCCTGTTTCATTCCATTATTCAGATCAGAGAACTTACTTAGTTCATTAGCCACATGCACTGCAACTCTAGCCCCGTCATAAAAACTCTTCACAGGGTTCGACTATATCCCACCCACCCCATATATTTTTCATATTTTCCATTTCCCTTGTCTGTTTACTTTGTCAAGTGCTTTTTTCAGATCCATGAAGACAGCATTCAACTTCTTTCCCTTCTCTGGATACTTCTTCATTAAACATTGTAGGACAAATATCGGATCCACGCAGCCTCTCCATTTCCTAAAGTCCTTTTATTCATCTACAACTAATTTCCTATGAATGGCATTAATACTGGCTGTTATTTAGATTTTCAGCAAATGAAAGCCATGTGCCTGCTTCTGGGATATAATTAACTGATATAAGAGTCAGTACGAGGTGCTGGGCAGTACTCCCGAAGTGGATGGAAAGCTGATGACTGGGAGAGCTGGTGCTCCGATTTCATGAGGTCTCAAGACTAGTTCCTGACCATCCCCTTTTGCTGAACTTTTTCAGTGTTTCAGCAACACAGAGAGTAGACCAGCATGCTCTCCAATGCAAGTTTTTCTAACTGTCAACACCAAAGTACATGCACAGAACCCACGACACTTCCTTTAAAAAAAAAAAAAAAAAAAAAAAAAATCTAGTAAACAAGCCTCGAGTCCCCGGCAGGGGGGGTGGGGGGACATAAATACCCGCACCATCCGCTCCTCTCCTGACGAATGAGCTGCCTGGATCCACTGTCTTACTCTCTTCTTCATTTCTTCAACATCCGTGGCCTTTCCTCTAACTTTCTCTTTGTTGAGCACCACCTCTCCTCCTCTAATCCTCACATTCTCTTCTTAACTGAGACTCAGCTATCTTAGGCAACTGACAACAAACCCTTTTCTGTATCCTCCTACTTTTTGTACACTCATTTCAAAGCCAAAGGTGGCCGTTGTGTATGTGTACGCAACGACTTGATCTTGCTTTCGTGTTCCTGAACTTGCATCTTCTGAATTCTCTACTCTCTGGCTTTGTCATTCCTGTCATGCTCAGACTAAATATATCTGTGCTGTTTACTTATCCCTTGATTCTACTGACTATGAAAAATTCTTTGACTATCTTACTTCTACAGTGGAACACACCCTATCCATTTCTCCATTCTCTGAAATCTCCATTCCAGGAGATTTCAATATTCACCACCACCTTTGGCTCTCCTCTCCTTTCACTGTTCCACATGGTGAACACGTCTACATCTTTTCTATCCTTAATGACCTACTGCAGCTTGTACAGCACCCTACCCGTATCCCTGACCACCTTGGAGAGAGTTCCAACATGCTTGACCTCTTCCTTACAACTAATCCTTCTTTTTACACTGTTAATCTTTCCTCTTCATTAGGTTCCTCCGATCACAACCTTGTTACCTTAACCTGTCCTTTCGCTCCAGTACGGTCTGTGGACCCTCTAAAGAAACGTCGGTTGTGGCACTTTGGAGCTACTGATTGGGAGGCCCTCAGGTAATACTTCTTTGATTTTCCCTGGAATGATTATTGTTTCCATGGCCAGGAGCCATCTGCGTGTGCTTCTCACAATACAGTACAGACGTTATACTCTCGGGCATAGAAGCATACATTCCTTTCTTATATCCTTTGACTAATGCAAGAACGCCTTGGTTTAATCATGCTTGTTCAAATGCTGTCGACAACAAGGAGAGGGTCTATAAAAGGTACTGGAGCTAACCCACCCCTGAATCACATCTTTTTTGTTTCAGCTCAGAACCATTCTAAATCTGTTCTTTGCTCTACTAAAAATAATTTCATCCATAGTAAATGCTCCCAACTCTCCAACTCGAATTTTTCCCGCTTCTTCTAACACCTTGCCAAAAAACCTTTCTAACAACTTTATCACATAATCCTTCCCTCCTCTTTTCTACTTTGATGGCTCTGTATCTATTTCTTCCACTAATAAAGCAGATCTCTTTGCTCATACTTTCTCCTCCAATTCCACCTTAGACGATTCCAGTGCTGTTCCTCCATCACTTCCCCCTCTGACTTCCTCATGGCTGAAATGAAAATTTCTTCAGTTGATGCATTTTCTGCCACCACTTGCCTCAATACTAACAAGGCATTTGGGCCTGATGGGGTCCCTCCTGTTGTCCTCAAGAACTGTGCTTCTGTACTTACACCGTGCTAGGTAAACTCTTTAGCCTTTGGCTATCAACTTGTACCTTTCCTTCTTGCTGGAAGTTTGCTCTCATTCAGCCAGTCCCAAAGAAGGGTGATCATTCCCAACACTCTAACTATCGTCCAGTTGCTTTAACATCCTGTTTCTCAAAAGCTTGCGAGTCTATCCTTAACAGAAAAAGTAAAGCATCTTTCCTATCACAACCTTCTTTCTGGTCATTATTATGGGTTCCATCAGAGACGCTCCACTGGCGATCTTCTCACCTACCTTTCAGACTCCTGGTCATCCTCCTTACAGGACTTTGGCGAGTGCTTTGCCATTGCACTTGACATCTCAAAGGCCTTCGATCGAGTCAGGCATAACTCTTTAATTTGCAAACTCCTCTCCAACGGTTTCTGTCCTTCTATCTGTGCCTACATCTATAGCTTCCTTTCTGGTCGTTCTATAGCTGCTGTTGTAGACGGCCACCGTTCTTCTCCTAGATCTATCAACAGTGGTGTTCCTCAGGGCTCTCCTATCACCACCTCTCTTCCTTTTTTTCATCAGTGACCTAAGATGTACATCTAACCCTATCCACTGGTACACTGATGATTCCACCCTTCACCTTTCCATTTGATTCCTGCAACGTCCATCTCAGCAGTTACTTCAACAAATAAGGGATGAGGCTATGGCACACCTAATGTCTGACTTGGCTCGTATCTCTGACTGGGTAATAATAATCTTGTTGTTTTTAATGCATCAAATACTCAGTTCTTACACCTATCAACCCGGCAAAATCTTCCACAGGTGTACCCTCGAATGTTTAATAATATCCAGCTCCGTCCTGCATCACCCTTAAATATACATGGGCTTCCATTCTCCCCAGACATATCTTGGAAAGATCATATTACATCTCTTAAATCTGCTTCCAAGAGATTTGGTGTGCTAAGCTGATTTCGTACCTTCTTTACCCTTGCACAGTTGTTCACAGTATACACGGGTTTTATTCACCCCTGTTTAGAGTACAACTCTCATGTGTGGGGAGGCTCCCCACATACAACTCTTCTCAACTGGGTGTAGTCAAAGGCTTTTCGTCACATTAACTCTCCTACTCTTACTGGCTTCCTTCAACCTCTGTCTTTTCATCACATTGTTGCATCGTTATCTCTTTTCTGTCGCTACTTCAATGGTCACTGCTCCTCTGAACAGTCTGCTTTTATCCCTCTACCTCTAAAACGGGTGCATAGCACCGTTCTAGCAACAAGCTGTCATCCCTTTTGTGTCCAACTCTAATGCAAGAGTTAACCGTTACCCCCAGTCCTTCATTTATGCAACAGGTCAGCTCTGGAATTCTCTCCGTCTGTCTGTATTTCCTACTTCCTATGATCTCCAGTCTTTCAGACGCAGTTTATCCAGGCATCTCGAAATGAACGGATCTTGAATTTGACTCTCTTTTGTATTTTTTTCTTGGAAGGAACAGTTTGTGGGCACCTGGCCTTTGGTTCTTTGTTCCTTGCACTGACAAAAAACAAAGGAGAAATATTATCTAAAATGCAATGTATTTTATAGTTGCGGTAGCGACGAGAGTAGTGTTTGTGCACTACTTTACAAAAAAAAAAAAAAAAATGTACTGCTAGTGACACTACATTTTCATCGAAACATTGTAGCTGTTCTGCCACTATTTCCAGGAGGTAGTGTGTACAACACTTCCTGTACCCTACAATCGGGCTAAGGTCGAACCTTTCACCTTGCCTTGTGACCGCGATCTTTGACCGTTTGATCTCATCATCTAACTACTTCATCCATCCTGACCCTCGGTTGTTCTACCAAATAAGGTGTGTTTAAACTTACCTTGTCCCATGGCCTTGAACACTGACCTATTGCTATAGAAACTGAACCATTTTATGTTTGGCTGAATGTACATCCTCTCATGTTAATTTCCAGTTAATTAAAAGCTCTGTACGTGAAAGCGTTGAATATTTGACCTTGTCCTGTGGCCTTTACCTTTGATGGACTGTTCTGAAAATTGATTCTTTCATTCTTTTCCTGACCCTCAAACCTCCCACCAAGTTTGGAATAAATCGATTTGTAAAAATGTAAGAGTTTACCTTGCTCCTCGCCCCTGGCCTTTAACCTTTGACTTCCTCGACCAGTGTCTGTCAAGGATCATCTATCTATCTATCTATAGCCAGGCTCCCTAATCCCGCTAAGGGTGGCTGCAGACAAAACTCCTCCAAGTCGCTCTGTCACCCACCATTTGACTGCCCTCCCCCCAACTCACTCCCCTCTCCCTCATATACCTCTCAACTCCATCCCTTCACCTCATCCTCGGTGTTCCCCTCCCTCCCCTTCACATACATACACCCTCTTAGTCAGTCTTTCATTCTCCATTCTCTCCACATGTCCAAACCACCTCAGTGTATTTCTCCTAATTTTCTCAACCACATCCACATCCAGTCTACAACGTTCCTTTACTGATTCATTCATCAACCTATCCCTCCATATCACTCCACATGCTCCTCTCAGGTAACTCATCAAGGATCATACACTCTGTAAAATGAAATCTCTTTGTGGGATAACCAAGGTTTTCGGTAATGCTATCGCCTGTTCTGAGAGAGAAGAAAGTTTTTTCTTTTCTTCTAGTGGTGAACTCAGTGTTATGTTCAAGTTATTTTGGGTACAGAAAAGAACGAAAATCATGGCTGGGCCCCAGAGAAGTTGACTGTAAAACCAGCAGAACAGGATGGTAGTCCCAGGGTGAATGGAAAGCAGATGACTGGGGGAGGTGGAGCTCCAGTTTTATCAGCCCTTGGGACTAGCTTCTGCCAATCTCCCTTTGGTGGACTTTTTCATTGTTTCTGTAACACAGATAGTAGGCCAGCATGCTCTTCAAATCAAGTTCGTCTAACTGTCAACACCAAATTACGTGCATATCACACATTACACTCCCTATTCTACATTAAGAAAAATGGCTTGTCAATGCTGAACCATGGAGTCCCCAGGGAAAGAGAGGAAAATAGAAGCCCCCACCACCCTTTCCTCTCCCGGTGAAGACCAAGAGAGATACATGGAACCACTGTCTGACTCAGCTCTTGGTCATTTCTGCAACATTCATTGCATTTTCTCTATTTTTTTTCTGTTGAACACCAACTCTCTGCCTCTAAACCTGACCTTCACTTCGTCACTGAGACTCAGCTGTCTCAGGTAACAGATGGCAAACTCTTCTCTGTATCTTTCTACTCTCTCTATACTTACTTCAAAGCCAAAGGAGGCTGTTGCATATATATATATATATATATATATATATATATATATATATATATATATATATATATATATATATATATATATATATATATATATACATACATAGCAACATTTCTTGCTCTTGTGTTCCTGAACTTTAATCTGAATTCCCTATCCTTTGGCTTCAGGTATCCTTTCATTTTCTTACAAAACATATATGTGCACTTATCCCCTAATTCTACTGACTATGAAAAATTCTTTGACCATCTGACTTCTAAGATGGAACGCATCCTATCAATTTGTTCATTCTCTGAAATCTCCTCTCTAGGTGATTTTAATGTCCACCACCACCTTTGGCTTTCCTTTCTTTTCGCTCATCCATCCGGTGAACAGGCCAACATCTTTTCTATGCTCATTGACCTAGAGCAGCTCGTACAGCATGTTACGCATATCGCTGACCACCCTGAAGAGATTTCCAACGTACTTGACCTTTTCCATATGACTTATCCTTCTGCCAATGCTGTTAATTTTTTCTCTCCCTTGGGCTCCTCTGCTCATAACCTTATCATCTTAACCTGTCCTATCACCCCAGTAAGACCTGAGGACCCTACCAATTGGCGGCAGTTGTGGCACTTTGAAGCTGCTGATTGGGAGGCCCTCAAGCAGTACTTCAATTATTTTTCCCTGGAACTATTATTGCTTCCATGGTTGAGAGCAATGTGAGTGTGCCTCATGCATTATGGAGGTTATTTTCTCGGGATGGAAACATACAGTACATTCCTTTCTCTTATCCTGCGACAAATGCAAAAAATCCTTATTTTAGTCATGCTTGCTCTAATGTCAACTGACCCCTGAATCTCATCAATTTTACGTCTCTGCCCTGAATCGTGCTAAGTCTGTTCTTTGCTCTGCTGGTAAATGCTCTGAGCTCTCCAACTCAGATTCTTCCTGCACCTTCTGGTACCTTGCCAAAAACCTTTCTAACAATTTTACTTCATCCATTCCTTCTCTTTTCCACTCTGATGGGTCTATATCTGATTCATCTACTGATGAAGCAGAACTCTTCACTCAGGCGTTCTCTCCAATTCCATCACAGATGATTCCAGTGCTGTGTTTCCATCACTGCCCGCTTCTGATTTCCTTGTGGATGACATTAAACTTTCTTCGATTAATGTGTTTTCTGCCATCACTGGCCTCAATACTAGCAAGACTTATGGGCCTGATGGGTCTCTCCTGTTGTCCTCAAGAAATGTGCTTCAGTGCTTGCACCCTTCCTAGGTAAACTCTGTCCCAATTAATCTGTCAACTTGTACTTCCCTTCTTGCTGGAAGATTGCTCTCATTCAGCCTGTCCCAAAGAAAGGATAACATTCCCAGCCATCTACCTATCTCCCAATTGCTTTAACATCCTGCATGTCTAATGTTTTTAATCTTCTCTTAACAAAAAGGTTTTAAAGCACCATTATCACAACCTTCCTTCTGATCGTCAGTATGGGTTCCACCAGGGACGCTTCACTGGCGATCTCATTATCCTTTCAGACTTCTGGTCATCCTCGTCTCTGGACTTTGGTGAAAGCTTTGCCATTTCACTTGACTTCTCAAGGGCTTTCAAATGAGTCTGACATAAATGTTTAACCCATTAACTCCCACAGTTCCTTCACGAGGGATTTTGCTGGAATGGAACTAAGCATACCGCCCTCCGCCTATCGGCTTATAGTTGCAAAGCTCATAAGTCCCTACCCCGAGGTTCCCTTCTGTTACTGAATTTTGAAAATGCCCAGTTCCGTCCTATACAGAGAACACTGGGTGCAAATGGGTTCTTTTCTAAACTGCCCTCTTATAATTTCTATCCTTCTGTCTGTGGCTTCATATCCAACTTCGTTTCTGGTCGTTCTATAGCTGCTGTTGTAGACGGCCATTATTCTTATCATTGGGCCGTTGATAGTGGTGTTCGTCAGTTTTCTGTCCTATCACCAGCTCTCTTCCTTCTATTCATTGTAGGCATTCTAAGCTGTACATCTAACTCTATCCACTCATATGCTGATGGCTCCACCCTTCACCTTTTCATCTGCTTCTGGGAGTGTCTATCTCAGCAGTTACCTGCTTCACCAAACAAGGCATGAGGCTACGGCACACTTAATGTCCAACCTGACTCGTATTTCTGCTTGGGGTAAAAGTAATCTTGTTGTTTCTAATGTCTCCAAAACTTAGTTCTTACATGTTTTGACCTGTCACAATCTTCTCCAAGAGTAACCTCTAATTTTGAACAACATCCTGCTCAATCCAGCAACGTCTGTGGACGTACTTGGGGTTTCTTTCTCTTGGGATTTATCTTAGAAGAGCATATCACCTATCTAGTAAAATCTATTTCTAAGAGATTAGGTGTGCTAAGCCGACTTTGTGTCTTCTTAACCCGTGCAGTGTTTAATCTTATACAGGAGTTTTATTCGCACCTGTGTAAAGTATATCTCTTATATATAGGAATGCTTCTCACATACAGTTCTTCTCAACAAGGTGGAGTAAGGCTTTTTGTCTCATTTGCTCTCCTCCTCTTACTGGCTCCTTTCAACCTCTGCCTCTTCGTCACTGTGTTGCATCTTTATCCCTTACCTATTGCTGTTCATTGGTCAATGTTCTTCTGAACTGTTTGCTTGCATCCCTTCATCATTACGGTGGGCACGTAACACCTGTCTTGCAGCAAACTCTCATCCCTTTTCTGTCCAACTTTCTAATGCAAGAGTTAACTGTTACTCTCACTCCTTCATGTATGCAACAGGTCGACTTTGGAACTGTACTCCTTTGAGTGTATTTCCTATTGTCTTTGACCTCTAGTCTTTTGAATGCAGTGTGCCCAGGCATCTCGAAATGAGCGAACTCTGAATTTGGCTCTCTGATATTTTTTGTTTCTTGGAGGGAGCAATCTTTCGGACTTCTGGCCACTAGCTCCTTCTTCCTTTCATAAAAAGTAAAGGCTTAAATCCTCAGGTTTAGAGAGTTACGAAGGATTTTGTAGGTTAAGGCTAATGGGCATGTCGGCGCGATGTCACATACAGCAGAGTATACTGATGGTGTTCCAAGAACCAGAAGAGAATTACGATGAATATAACTTATTTTTTTCTCTCTTTATGTGTCCGACTCTAGGCATAGGGTTTACAGCCCGTTTTTAAGGCCCAATATTCCTCTTACATACCATAAAAATCCCACATGTCACCATTTCGGCTCTCACACCCACCGTCCTTACTGATTACATGCTAGGACTCTCTTATGCAGGACTGTGATAATGATTATGATGATGATGACTATAACTATAACGATGGGCAATGACAATTACGCTGATGATGATAACCGTGATAGTATATTGTCCACAGTTACACTCTGGTGCGGCCTCCTGATGGTGCTTGGGGTGCTCCTGATAGTAAGGGCAACTGGAATGGAATGATTGGAATGGTGAAGCGAAATGTGAGTATGGCAAGCACGTCATAGTTATGCTTTTAACATCTTCATTCTAGTGACGTATTTTTCACTTTATGCCTTGCTTCCTTGTGCTAGAGAGAGATGCCTCTCCGTGGTGGTATAACTTGGTGTCTGCAACCCAACTGTGCAAACGTCCCTAAATTCTCTCCTTATCTTTAGAAGGGAAGATGGTAGACTGTAGAAGAAGGGTAACTCCAGCCTGCATTCCACTGGCATCACGTCCAAGTGAGCCTGGAGCCACAGCAGCAGCAACAGTCTTTTTACCTCCAGATGATCCTATAAAGTTTATGAGAGATTTTTCGATCAGGAGGGTTAGATATTGCCTTAGTTACTCCCTTCACTACTGTTGTTTAATAATTACTACTTAACCTCACCTGAGGATAGAGTGGGCTGAGAACCAAAGAACTGGAGAGAAAAGGTACGATGAGTGGGAGAACTGTCAACAGCACACCCAAATCAGATGGGCCACACAAAAATGCATCGATCATTCAGACCCCTGGAATGGTGTCCTAATAGTAATATGGATATTAATAATATTGTACAGTAAGTAATGTTAAATGATACTGTAGGTAATGATGAATGGTGATGATGACGCTGATGAGAATAATAACAATAATGATGATGATGATGATGATGATGATGATGATAATGATAATGATGATTCCAGGAGGCAGATTTAGCACTGGGTCCATTTGGATTGACGGAGACCCGAGCAAAGGTAGTCGAATTCTCTCAGCCTCTGATGATCGACTATTACCGTATCTTGGTCAAACGGGGTCGAGCTGAGGCCAATCCCTGGGGTTTCCTCTTCCCGCTAAGACCTGGGGTGTGGCTTGGCTTGTGCCTGACCTTCCTGGCATCGTGTGTGGGTCTTAGTCTGGCTGCCCTGTCTCGCGGGGCATCATCCTCTGATAAGGCGGCGGTTGTCCTCGCCAGTTTCTGGGACCAGTTCGCTGTCTTTATGCAACAGAGTGAGTATGTCAACGCATTGTTACCCACCACTATGGACCATATTGAAGCCCGATTGATTGATTATACAAAAAGATAGTGGCAGGATAATATACTGAAGGTGGTATAGGAGACGGAGGTCCCAACACTGCAACCAAAAGGATATTAAGATGTAGAGGGAGCTTAGTGCCCCTTCTTTCTCGTCGATTTATTTTGCATATTGCACCGTAATATTCTTCTGTATGCTATTCATATCTCTTTTTTATCGAACAGTTTACATCCGTAAAACACATTAGGATACTGATACGTAATATGCAGAAAAAATCGCAAAGTAAAATGTGTTACGAAATCTGCAACACTACTTGGAAAATAATTTTTTCTAATCTTCCTCGCTTTCATCCTGTTTCCTTTTTTCTGTCTTAGATTTGAGGATGAGATCTGATGTTTGTGATGTGGAATTAGAGAGAGGTAAAGGAAGCTGGATGGTTTATTGTGACACAGATGTAATTCTGTATGGCCTGTGTGTAGAGCTAGTTCTAAATGTGCTTTTTCCTCCATATTGCAGATTTACAGCATGCAGCTTTAAATCATCTGTACTCTCTTCACTCCAGACAGATACAAATCTCTAACACATCCCAAATTCACCCTTGCTACCCATTCACTCCTACAAGAGAGATATCCTAAAACGTTAGGACTCACTGTAGTTACAAATATGACCCGTTTTCAACATTCAGACATCATCACTGGACATGATCGTGTAATCTCGATGCCTTTAAAACACTCACAGGCATAAGTTTCAGATAGCAAGTGGATTATCTGACGACAATCTACAAACAGATCATAAAAATGACACGCGATTACGCGAGAGCAAGCAGAACCCTAACCCTCAGGTTCACAAATGTGAAAATCTTCAAAAACAGAGCACAAGCCTTAAGAATAATTGCAGGATGCATAAATGAAACAAAGTGAGATCACATGCATCAAGAAACAAAATGATCCCAATCTATCTCTCTACTGCTAGACGCCTTAATCCCGTAACGGGTGGCCACAAACAAATCGCCTCCATGTCCCCTTATTCACTCCTACTTCACTGCCCTCCCCAACTCACACCCTCATCTCTCATATATATATATTTTTTTAAATAACAGAGCAGCGGAAGGAAAAACAAATGAATAAAAAAAATAATCCATACACCAGATTACAGGTGTCCTTTGTTCATAAAATATCTGTAACAATTAGACTTGAACAGCTGTGGGTTAAAATTTGGAGGGAAACAACTCTGGGGAAGTGAGTTCCAGAGAGATGCAGTTCGGGGAATGAAAGAATTCTGATAGGCAGAAGTTCTGCAATATGGCTGAGTGACATTCCAGTCATGAGCGCTACCAGATGCCCGTGTAGCACGAGGGAAGGCATGGAGAGGTGGCACCATGGACGCAACTTCGCCTGAGCATTTGCCAAAAAAATATCTGTAAAACAAAGCAAGGGAGGCAACATTCCTTCTTACTTGCAGGGGAGGTAGTTTATTTGTAATGACAGGGTTGTTAATGATTCTAACAGCTTTGTTCTGAATTTTGTCTAGTTGTTTTAGTGCAACCTCTCCACATCCATTCCACAAGGGTGAGCATATTCAAGCTGAGAGCGCACATGACTCTTGTAAATTATAGCTAATTGCTCATCAGCGAAGAAGTTACGGACTCTGTACAATAATCCAAGTTTCTTTGAGGCAGTTTTAGCAAGTGATCTGACATGAGAGGTCCAGCTGAGGGCATTGTGCATTGTTAAGTGAGATACCAAGAATTTCAATACTTTTGGAGATGGGAATATTAGTAGCACTGAAGGTAATGTACTAATCTGGCAATATCTGTCTATTAGTAAACTGTATATATTTCGTTTTACTAACATTAAAAGAGGCAATGTTGTTTTGTCCCCATTCACTGATCGTAGATAGATATTGATTTATGGAGATGGCTGTACTGAGTTGAGAGGTAGAGATATTCGACTTTGTAAATGGGTGTCTGAGTGTGAATGAACTACGTAGTGTTGAGTAATCTGCATATGAGTGAATGGGATTGTGGGTGACAGATAAGAGATCATTAATATGGCGCCAGAACTGATCCCTGTGGCACACCGGCGTTAATTCAGTGGAAATTGGAATATACATCATCTACTTTACCCTTACTTTCCTGTTACTAAGATATGAAGAAATCAAAGGAACAAAAGACGTTAGTCTATAGCAAGGGAGTTTGGACATCAGGGAATGGTGCCATACTCTGTCGAAAGCTTTAGAAATATCAAGAGCTACTGCATGAGTTTCTCCATGTAGATCAATTGATTGATGGATGGTATGACTTATGAGATTGAGTATGTCAATGGTGGATCTTTCATGACGAAAACCATATTGTCTATCACTAATTAAGTTGTTAAATTCAAGATGTTTAACAATGTGTTTATTAATTAAAGTTTCAAATACCTTGCCAAGAGAAGATGTGACAGCAATTGGTCTGTAATCAGAGGGGTCAGGCGAACTTCCTTTCTTAAGAATTGAGTGAATATTGGCTTCTTTCCATGAATTTGGGAATAAAGAAGTACGTATGCATAGTCTGAATAATTTAGCTA
Source organism: Coenobita brevimanus (assembly GCF_032717465.1). Lineage (NCBI taxonomy): Eukaryota > Metazoa > Arthropoda > Malacostraca > Decapoda > Coenobitidae > Coenobita > Coenobita brevimanus. Next base: position 27,180,983 of record NC_136983.1, on the reverse strand, counting down.
GAACAGAGGGAAGTTCAGGGGAACACTTTTTCAAAACAATTGGCGGAATTCCATCTGGGCCTGGAGCATTATTGGTGAGTAAATTGTCTAGGATGGATTTTATGTATCTTGTCTGTATTTTAAATGGGGCATTTTCGGGAGAGTCAAATTCTAGTACTGGGACATTCTGGCTGGTATCGTCTATGGTAAAGTTTCTGGCAAATGTACAGGCAAAGATATCTGCTTTCCCACACGGGTCATTAGTAATGTTGCCATCTGAAGATTTAGTGGAGGAATGGAAGATGACTTGTTAAAGTTATTATTGAAAGAATTAAGAGTTGATCAGAATATTCTATAGTCATTAGGGTTGTTAAGTAGTTTTGATGCTTGCTTTTGAAGAAAGTTTGATTTAGATAGATTTAATACAGGTTTTGCATGATTTCTAGCAATTTTAAATTGGGAGAGTGATTCAGATGTTTTTGATTTTAAGTAAGAGTTATATGCTAATGACTTTTGGGCTGTTGCTCTGGCACAGTTGCTATTAAACATTTTGGAGAGTTCAATCTTTCAGTGAACTGTTGACTTGGTATGAATAAATCCATACCAACTAGTATTAAGTCGCAAATGTGGGACAGGGTAGAATTGGGATCACTAGAGAAGAAAGACTGCCATGGAATGTCAGCAAGATAATTTCTAAATCCATCCCAGTTTGCCCTATCAAAGTGCCATCAAGTCACCCTGACAGGTTCAGAACAGGGAGGTGTGGGAGGGTTAACTAATGGGGCTTTGATGAGATTGTGGTCAGAGGATCCAAGTGGTGATAATACCTCTATCCTGTATTGATCTGGATTATTTGTCAAGAATAAATCCAAGAGATGGGCATTATGGTCAGGATTATCGAGTATCCTGGTTGGTTGCTTTACCAGCTGGGTGAGATTAAACGATTCTGCAAACAGCTCACACTCTAGACCAGCATCGTCAGTCCTGGCAGAATGCAATAACCATTCAACATTATGTTAGTTAAAATCACCCAAAATGGTAATTTCGGTGCTAAGGGCAAGGTTAAGGTTACTCAACTGAGTGGATATGGAATCAAATCCACTGGGTTCCAAAGAAGCATTGGGGGAGCGATAAACTACACAAATATATTTGGTATTATTTTGACAATTTAGCTTATATAATGAGTAATCAAAACTGGATGAAGTGAAGTTTAGAATAGTGTCAACTGCATATTGGGATTTGATATAAGAACAGGTGCCGCCCTTGTTATGGAAGTTTGTAAGGAGATGGTAACCGGGAAAACAAAATGGAGATATATCGGTAAAGGGTGAGATTTGTGGTTCTGTGAGGAAAAGGGCCAAAGGGGATATGGACTGAAGGAAAAAATGAACTGAGTTTAAATTTGTGGTAAGGCCGTGGATGTTGATGAAGAATAAGGCCACACTTTCACTTCTTCGCTGACGAGCATGCCCGGAAATAGCAACAGTCGCTGCCGGCACAGTCGCTTGATGGCAACAGGGAGGACCCTGTACCGCCAGCCTTACCCTGTCGGTGGTGGCAGTCCAAGGTACCACCTCATTTGATAGTAACATTGCATCGGCCATTACTAAAGACAGTGAATAGAAGGTGTGATATGTTATGCGCATGTAGTGTGGTGTAGACAGTAAAGGTAGAGGTATTATGAGAGCATGCTGGCCTACTCTGTATAAATGACTGCACTGAAAATGTTCAGCAAAGGGATATGGTCAGGATCAAGTCCTGAGGGCTGGTGAAATGGGAGCTCCAGCTCTCCCTATCACATACCTCGCCACTCTATCCCTCTATCTCATCCTCGGCCTCCCTTTCCCACTTCACTCATACACTGTCCTCGTTAGTTTCTCATTTTCCATTTGCTCCACATGGTCAAACCACCTCATTGTATTTCTCCTAACTCTCTCTGCAGTATGACATCCACATTCACACCACAGCGCTCCTTCAATTCCTCATTTGTCAGTCTCTCTCTCCATGTAACTCTGCATGTTCCTCTCAAATAACTCATTTCCACTGCTGTCACGCTTGACTTGTGTCCTTAAAACAAGGTCCAAGCATTGCTTCCATACGTGAGAATGTAGTGGCAGTAAGTTAGGTTAAGATATAATATAAGTATAATTTAGATGTAAGATAGGTGTAATTTAGTAATTAACCCTTACACAGCGGGCATGTTTCCCAATGTTTTGCATGTCCCGCGGGGTTATTCGGGCTCCGACAGACTCTCAAAAAATATTTGCCAAAAATCAGTTATTAGTCCTAGAATATTAAAATTACATATGCATATGGCACATGCCTTCAGCTTTCTCCTGGGATGTTTGTTGAGCCTTCGTCGATTACCGTAGGACTTGTGGAGACCTCTGAAGTTGGGTAACGAAGTCTCCACTTTACACTTCCTGACAACCCGTAATATGATTACCACAGCCAGATATTAATACTATAAACACTACTCTATGATTATCAAGTAGTTTGGGATCCATACACCAAATAAAAACCACTGTGAAAGCAATGCAAATTACGAGCGCGTATGACCTTCCCACTTGCTCTAGTTCGCTGTTGGTGTTCTGTCATTAATTATTCATAAAACCCCTCACACTTTATATTTCTATTACTATATAACACTTATATATATCTACAGTCTTTATCTATAAGTTTCCTTCAGTAGTATTAGTTTACTGTCACTGTAGGGATTCAATTTCTTTCAGTAAAATACGTAGCATTCACTTTCTCGTCCTGTATACTAGCATTGAGAGTGAATGTCACTTTCACCTTCACTCTCATAACTCATAGTATTCAGACATGCTAGAGTGAAACTTTCACTTTCATTACTCCTAGGGTATATACTCGTATTCTTATAATACTACTCATTTACATTTCTGTTTACGTTCTCTATTTTATTTACGTTATTTACATTTCTATTTTATTTACACTGTGTTATGCACTGTCACTTGAAGTAACTTATAAAACTATTTTCCACCGTTCACTTATATTTACATTCATTACTTTCACTTGCTGTTTACACATTATTTACACATTATTTACAATTCCACTTGCGCTGTTTTACTCAATAGAAAGATCGTAGTCACTCTTTTATCAATTGTCATCCGTTTACCTCTTTCCACACGAGGTTTAGTAGGGGGTAAAGGTCACAGGGCCCTTTGCATGGGGGTGAAAAGTGTCTGAAGTTAGCAGGAGCAAACAGACGTACCTTCACAGTGGAAGATGAGAGTGAACTGATAAGGGTGGGCCGGGGTGGTGGCCTACCTAGGGAAATGCATTACTGCCAATGTTAGCCTCTTGACAGCAGATAATATATAGCAGTGAAATGATTGGCAGGAAATCTAGACAATACATTATAAATTAGGTAGTTCCAGGTGAATGTAAATATCACTTAGGCTTCTCCCTTTCCTCCTTATATGTATATTTATTACGAAAATAGATTATACGGTATATTTCAAGGGAAAATAAACAGCGAAAATTAGCGAACGAGTGCATGTGAGGTGTTGTCAGGTGATAATTAGCCAATTCCAGGTGTATGGCACTATCACTTACCTTATTTCTTTTTTATATATATTATTTGGTATAAGAATAGGGCATGGGGCTTATTTCAATGGATGAAATCAGCGAAAAATTCCAGGGAAGATTTACTTAGCATAGCACGGCCAGGCAGGCGAGAGGATAGGGTAATGGAGGGGGGTTAGGGAGGGGAGTCAAGAATGGGGAGAAATGGCTAAATTGTCAACAATGGATGGGAGTACAGATGAGATTAGGAGTGCTGACTAGTGTTGGACATTGGCAGTACTGATAGATGATACAAGCCACCACATGAAAGCCCAGGTGAATTCAAAATAACACAGAATCACAAAAGTGATGCCCCGCGGTATGATCCCTTGCTCCCAAGCGTCACGAAAGTGATGCCCCTCGGTTAAGGGGTTAAGAACAATTTATTATAAGTGTGAATAAGTGTAATCTAGTATAAGTGTAATATAAGTATAGTATAAGTGTGATTTTTTTTTTTTACATTGTAGAAATATGTTAGGAGGTGGATAACCATATGTAATATTTGTCACATTAGGTATTACATCAGCCGACCACACTTGTTCCCTCTCCTTCCCTCCCCCCCTCCAGAAAACAAGCTGATAGCAGAGTTTGGCGAACATTTAAATTAGCCGAGTCTTCATAATCTTCCAGTTGAGGAAATTCAAAGATATCTTTCAGTTCTAATCCATTCTAGTGATAGAAATACTAACTGAGAAAGTGCCAGAAGGGGAGAAGCAGTTTATAGTATCCTACTGTATGTATTGTTAATCTCAAAATATCGATCATTGTGCGCATTACCAAACCAAGCTTAACCGACAAAATAGCATCCGAACATCACTACAAAACCTTAATATCAAGTGATGAGATCATTATCGATAATACTCAAATTTTCACCATCGTCGTATAATCTTTGTGAGACACTCTAAGCTCCAAAAAGGTCAATCCCAAAATGAGTGATGCAAGACATGCTTGTTCCTTATTTTCTCCCCCTCCGTTGTTTTCACAGAGTTATGGAGAATAGAATAATGAATAGTTGTGTTCAACAGCAAAAATTGTGTGACTCTACCATCAGTTCCTGCTCCATCCGCAGATATTAACACCAAGCAAGTCATAATCTAAGTGTCACCACACTTACAGACTTTTCATACCCCCCTTTCATTCATTGTGTTAGGCAAAAATCTAGATAACTGTACATTAACATAAGTCAGGGAGTTTTCTTTATTATAATTCATTAGGAGAATTATGTAATCAGAGTGGATTTACTGGGACAAACTTGTGTTCTCATTCTAGGAAGATTTGTAAGCATTAAGTCAAGTCCTTTGAGTTTTACTGTTAACTGTACTGAGTGGTTATGAACAGGTCTCACCCTTGAATAGAGTATATTATTAAGAAAGTGGCATTTCATACTGTTTAGTATCGTCCCTCCCCAAGTCCACCACTGACCAAGGAGGACGATGCCCGATGCAGCCTGCAGGTCATTCTGGTTAAAGTGATGTCAGAGGAAGTAGTAATGGGAGAAGTGAGTAAACAGAGTTTTAACATTTGTAATGTCATTAAAATTAATGCAACATCCAGGTCGGGGTGTCCAATTACCCTTCTCTGATAAGCACGTAATGGGCGCCCTGCAAGGTGTACTGGAAAGAAAAACAGACTCGTGAACCCAAGCCAACCTGAACATCACACCAGCCTATTCAGCCAAAAAAAAAAAAAATTGATCCTGTTTGGACCCATATTAGGTGATTCATTAGTATAAAGTAGAAGTAAAGGGGATTAAATCACACCAAATAATTCGGACTTTACACTAAAACAAGCTTGGTTCCTAAATGGCAGCCACGTTGGTAAGGAATATTTCAAGATCAGTACATTGGTGGCTTGGCCATAAGGAAGATCACACTACCGCACAAACCATTCCCCCCATAATTTTTCATAAATCCCTTATCTGTGCACTGATAACTAGAATTGTTTCAGAACTTTCACTGTTTTACTCAATTGCCATTATCATACTGGCCCTATTAATAGTCTCATCTTTTAATTCAGTACACTACCCCGGTGGCCAGTGGTGATATCCAAGTAGTTTCTGTAATACATTGAAGGTGACTTATAAATTTTCTGAGCACCACACTGGTTGTATTGAGTGATGATACCCCCTAACATTCGGACCATTAACTGGTGGTCAGCGGTGGTATATAAATTATTTCTAGCAAAACACTGGTGAGCAGCGACATTTATAATATAAAAAATAACAAGGCATTACACTGGTGGCAGCAGTGGGATAATAAGTATTCGCTTTAACCAAGTTACACTAGAGGCCCGCCTAACTTTGTTCGGGAAACAGTCCCAGGTATCATGTTTAAAGTATCCAAAGTTTGCCATAGATAGATTCCTCGATCGTTGGAGACCTCGGATGTATAATTGAGAATATATCGAACCCCTGGAGCAAGAGCAAAAACATTTTTTTCAGATAACTGAATGAACAGAGTGCTACAATGGAAACATGATCTGTGTATACTTTGGTTAGGGAGTAACAACATCGACCAAAATACAACCCCAGGTCTAGTAGTAAATGATATCAAGCAGGTAGTTACGATATCGACCAAAATACAACCCCAGGTCGAGTAGTAAATGATATCAAGCAAGTAGTAATGGCTACAGAGAGTTACTATGAGGCTGTAGTTTGCATTTGCCTGATAGAACTTAGATCTTACTTGGGAAATTTTCCGATTTCTATCACGACCTACAGAACAGTTCAGAATGCTGTCAATAACAAAATAAAGCATACGATGAGAAACCAAGTAGTCCAGTTTAAAACTGTATATTATGTGGAAGCTTCGGCAGATGGGATACATTGTACGGATGAAATGAGAAGCATGGTGAAGGATAAATTGTTGACTTTGATCAGGGGACACGTGGCGAGGTGGGATGCAGAGACTGAAAGTGAATGGGCATAAGCCATAAGTGACTGAAGATTCTCTCATATAAGAAAGTTGTAAGGAGAGCTGATTACCCCCATCATTGTCAAGTGTAGTTTTCCCCTTCCTCTTTTCATTATGAGTAGACATGGTACTACCACTGCCATGAGGAAAGGGAGGATGAGCAAACAGTAAGGGATAGAAGCGAGAGAACTAGAAGAGATGGAGATGCCATTACCCCCTGCAAACCCTTTTAACCATCACATTCAACCCCTAACTCGTTCACAATACTGAAGGAAAACAGTCTCACTAAGCCCCAGGATCTTCCAATTCTGGAACTCCACCAGCTGCAAGGACTCGATGCAATGGCCAGATTAGAGATTTTCTTTGAGCTAGTGGAGCAATGTAACCCTAACGATTTCACTCGTATGCAAATTGCTAAGAGTAGGGTCAGTTCAGAGTTAACCATATTCATACACAACCATCAAAGGAACCATCGAGCAGACTCCTGGCTAACACTTAAACATCTCCTTAGGAAAGAGTTTGCAACAGAGGTCAGTGTCGATCGAGCGTGGAAGGAGTTGGAGTCGATGAGCTATGATTGGGGAGAAGCACCCCAGGCTTTCACCCATAGATTCATTTGCCAACATACAGTAATCGAGTCAAAGTTCCCCAATGAGAAATTTCTTAATCAAGATAAATGGATAAAGAAGAACCTGTGGGATGGCTTACCTTCCGCTGCACATAAGATGTTGGAGGGATTTCTAGATGACGAGTATCTGTTGTGGAAATTTCTGGACTGTATTGAACATGAACAACAGTTACTAGAAGAAAGGCAGTCCCCTCAAATCAACACGGTACCAGTGAAGGATAGTAATAACACGGAAAAAAACGGCACACGTTCTACTCCCTTTGTTCCTGAAGGCCCGGTCTGTATTAAGAATATGGTGGAAACTAATAATGAAATGGAAGAACCGAGAGCCCAAGTGTGGGAAGTAAAAACAAACTTAGAGCGTATGAGTAAGAGACAAACGAGTGATCAAGGGACCTCCTGCAGAAAATATTGTAGTCACTGCCAAGTAACGTCCCACACTTTCCAAGAGTGCTAGCAGAAACCCCCACCCAGTCACTGTTTTGACTGTCGCAGACCTGGATGTCATCGGGGAAACCACGGGTGCCAGGGACATAAGCAGGAAGCCCCAACCCATCCTAATTCCAACACAGACGTCTCCCAGGACCCTAATCCGAGATCATGACTAGCTGGTGGTCATACCTCTACCACCATTAGTATCATTGTCAATGGGAAGGTGGTAGAGACACTAGTTGATACAGGCAGTAGTTACACATTAATAAAGGAATCAACTGCCAATCTGGTAGGACAAGAAATAAATTCACAGTGGAACCCTTCTCCACTACAAGGGGTCACAGGTGCACCTTCGAGAATTTTAGGAATGCTGTAGACTGAAATTGGGGTCAGTGATGAAAAAACTCATAAACAGTAGTTCCCAGTACTACCTAACTCGCATATCAATGCTGATCTACTCCTTGGGTGTGACGTACTGAGTCATGGCCCCCTTATTTGCGACAGCGAATAGAGTCATGGTATTGGGAGGCGCCGCTTTTGTAGTGAATCATATTCCTCGCCAGAAAAACAAAGTCAAAAGAGTAAAGGTGAACCCGGTAGTGGTCACGAATCTGTGGCAACTTTTCATTCAAACCAATCTTCTTACGATGGTAAAGCTTAGTCCCTATCAGTCGAAATTCGTGTCCATCCGTGTAAGAGAAGACCCAGGTACTATTCTGATTGTCCAGCCACAAGCCAAATTCAGTCATAACAGTAACCTCTATCTAGTTCTAGTAAGTTCAGAAAACACCATCTACCTACCGCTCACTAACGCCACTAAGCAGGAAAAGGCATATAAGAAAGGCACGATTGTTGGGTCATACGAGAACATCGACAACCCTTCCTGTAAAATTAATGCCACCACCCAAATCCATAATGACTTGCTGCCACAAATGATCAAATGAGAGAGAGCGGGATGCATGAACAAAGGTTAAAAGAACTCTTCGAGAGGCAAAAGTGGCAACATCTCACAAAGGCTCAACGTGAAGACCTGTCACAGTTAATACTCAGTCACAACCCCCTTTTCATCCTTGACGAGAAGGAATTAGCATCCATTAGTGGTCCATGCACATTAAAGTGGGTGATCCCCAGCCCAGTTGTGGACCAATGTACCGTTACCCTGACCAGGCCAAGCAGATCATTTCGGACATGCTGAAAGACATGGAAGACCGGGAGATCATAGAACGATCAACAGCAGCCTTGTTGTCGCCGATAATGCTCGTGGATAAACCTGATGGTAGTAAGCGGATGTGTTAAGATTACCGGCATGTCAATGCCACTGACAACATTTATCCCCTTCCTCGGTTGGAAGAATTAGTTGAATGAGCAGCCGGTCATCAATACTATGTCACCCTTGATAAGTGAGAAGCTTCCAAATCATGCTAGGTGAAGAGAGCCGTGACCTCATCACTTATAGTGATGGAGTTACTTTGTATAGATTGAGATGGCTCCTATTTGGACTTAACTGCTCCCCTGTGATCTTTTCCAGGCAGATGGCGTCAGTACTGGCACCACTGCTGCAGAAAGGATGGGTTAGAAATTTTTTGGATGACCTTCTCTGGGCTCCAGATTTTCCTACTTTACTAGATCGCCTGTGGCAACTTTTCCAGTTACTTACTGAAAATGGCATAAAACTAAATCTTAGTAAGTGCACATTATGTCTTAAAGAGGTTACCTTTCTGGGTCCCAAAATCTCAGTGGATGGAAGTAAACCAGACCCAAAGAACGTAGAGTCAATCGTGAAGATGAAAGCACCCACTACAGTGAAATGAAGTACATCGTTCCCAAGGCATGTACGATTTTTATAGATAGCATATCCCCTCTTTTCCTAAAATTACTGTGCCTCTCACCAACCTAACTAAATCTCGAGTAATGTTTATCTGGACGGACAAATGCCAGAAAGCCTTTGAACATCTAAAGTCTTGCCTCATCAACAGCCCTGTCTTGGTTAAAGCTCAGGTAGAACAACCATTCAATCTCACTACAGACACCAGTAACACTCACGTTGGCAGAGTTCTGAGCCAGATTCAATCACATGGTACCAACAAACCAATCAGGTATTTCTCTAAAAAGTTGAACCCCTGTTAGACTCGATATTCGACAGATAAAGAGGCCCTAGCTGTAGTCCTTGTGAGTCATAATTTCCATCATTATCTGTGGGGCGCCCATTTTACCGTTGTTACTGACCACCAACCTCTCACTAGTATATTCAAACAGAAGACTATAACGCCTCGAAGGAACTGGTAGATCCTAGAAATGCGAGAATATAGCTATGACATGCAGTACCTTAAGGGTAAGAACAATTTTATAGCAGACCAGTTGTCATGCCCAGTTCGAATAGTAGTCTGTCCATCTGAAGCCTCCAACCAAACGACTGCCCATAGCTACGTTGGATCAATTTGCTGTCATAGATGAGGTGTTACTGTATATTTTGTGAGAGAGAAGGTAGATGGAAGCCTACATTAGAGTCTCATAGTCCCTCGTGCATTGGTTAACCCCTTAATCATGGGGCATCACTTTCGTGACGCTTGGGAGCAAGGGATCATACCACGGGGCATCACTTTTGTGATTCTGTGTTATTTTCAATTCGCCCGGGCTTTCAAGTGGTGGCTTTTATCATCTATCAGTAGTGCCAATGTCCACCACTAGTCAGCACTCCTAATCTCATCTGTACTCCCATCCATTGTTGACAATTTAGCCATTTCTCCCCATTCTTGACTCCCCTTCCTACCTCCCCTTCATTACCCTCTCCTCTTGCCTGTCCGGCCGTGCTATGCTGAGTAAATCTTCCCTGGAATTTTCCACTGATTTCATCCATTGAAATAAGCCCTATGTCCTATTCTTATACCAAATATATACAAAAAAGAAATAAGTGATAATGCCATACAGTACACCTGGATATTGGCTAATTATCACCTGACAACACCTCACATGCACTCGTTCGCTAATTTTCGCTGTTTATTTCCCCTTAAAATATGCCGTATAATCTATTCTCGTACTAACAATATATATAAGAATGGAAGGGAGAAGCCTAAGTGATATTTACATTCACCTGGAACTACATAATTTATTATGTATTGTCCAGATTTCCTGCCAATCATTTCATTGCATATATATTAGCAGCTGTCTCCAAGCTGACATTGGCAGCATTGCACTCCCCCTAGGCAGGCCACCACAGTGTATTCAGTTTACTATCTTTCAAGGTGAAAGCACGTCGGATTCGCGCCTGACCAATTCCGCCACTTTTTAGCCCCAAGCAAAGGACCCTGTGACCTCTACCCCCTACTAAACCTCGTGTGGAAAGAAGTAAAGGACTAAGTGACTGCTGTGGAACGTGAACTGGCTAGTTTGTCAATGAAAATGATAGACAGTGACTACGATCTTTCTGGTGAGTAAAACAGTGCAAGTGGAAATGTAAATAATGTGTAAATGGCAAGTGAAAGCAATGAATGTAAATATAAGTGAACAGTGGAAAATAGTTTTATAAGTTCCTGCAAGTGACAGTGCATAACACAATGTAAATAAAATAGAAATGTAAATAATGTAAATAAAATAGAGAATGTAAATAGAAATGTAAATGAGTAGTAATATAAGAATACGAGTATATATACTAGGAGTAATGAAAGTGAAAGTTTCACTCTAGCATGTATGAATACTATGAGTTAAGAAAGTGAAAGTGAAAGTGACACTCTCAGTGCTAATATACAGGACGAGAAAGTGAATGCTACGTATTTTACTGAAAGAGAAATTGAATGCCTACAGTGAAAATATCTACTATTACTGAAGAAAACTTATGGATAAAGACTGTAGATATATATAAGTGTTATATAGTAATAGAAAAATAAAGTGTGAGTGTTTTTATGAATAATAAATGACAGAACACCAGCGGCAAACGATCGCAAGTGGGAAGGTCATATGTGCTTGTAATTTTCATAGATTTCACAGTTTTTTTTTATTTTTTTATTATGGATTCCAAACTATTTGAGAATCATAGAATACTGTTTCTAGTGATAATATCAGGCTGTGGTAATCATATTACGGGTTGTCAGGAAGTGTAAAGTGGAGACTTCGTTACCCAACTTCAGAGGCCTCCACAAGTCCTATGGTACTCAGCGAAGGCTCAACAAACATGCCAGGAGAAAGCTGAAGGTATGTGCCATAAGCATATGAAATTTTAATATTCTAGGACTAATAACTGATTTTTGGCAAATATTTTTAGAGAGTCTGTCGGAGTGCGAATATGCCCGCGAGACATGCAAGTCAAGCAAAAACAACCCCACGGTTTACGGGTTAAACAAGTGCTCCAGCACGCACAAGAAGTGTCAGGTCATCTCGGGCAAAAGAAAACGATCAAGAAAGTAGGGGAGTTATACTAGTGGCAGCATCTCAAAGTTGATGTATGTGAATATGTTAACCCCTTAACCGCGGGGCGTCACTTTCGTGATGCTCGGCTACAATGGATCATACCGCGAGGCGTCACTTTTGTGATTCTGTGTTACTTTGAATTATCCCGGGCTCTCAAGTGGTGGCTTGTATCATCTATCAGTACTGCCAATGTCCAACACTAGTCAGCACTCCAAATCTCATCTGTACTCCCATCCATTGTTGACATTTTAGCGATTTTACCCCCTTCGTGACTCCCCTCCCTACCTGCCCTCCATTACCCTCTCCTCTCACCTCCCACGCCGCGCTGCGCTACGGAAATTTCCCCCTTCTTTTTCCACAGATTTCATCCATTGAAATAAGCCCTATGCCCTATATTTTTACCAAATAATATATACCAAAAAAAAAAACAGGTAAGTGATAGTGTTATACTCCAGAAATTGGCTAATTATCACCTGACAAAACCTCACGTGCATTCATTCGCTACATTACCGTGGTAATTTCCCCTTTGATTTATGCCTTGTAATCGATGTCTGTAATAAAAATATATATCAGAAAGGAAGGGAGAATCCTAATTGACATTTACATTCACCTGGAACTACCTATTTCTTTATTTATTGCCGAGATTTTCTACCTATAAAAAATTAGCCTGTAAGTTAGCAGCAGTCAGCCTAAAGTGTCATTATCAACCCTTCCCTTCTCAGATAAGCCGCGGCATTTAGTTCCTTGTCCTCCACTTTAGAGACAACATGTCGCACTCGCGCCCTGCCATTCCTGCCGCTTCTGCGCCCATTGCAAAGGGCCCCGTGACCTCTACCCCAAAGAAAAGTGTTGAGGCAAGCAGGAAAGGCCTCAGTGACTCTGCAGTGGCACGAGAACTTGCAGAATTGTCCATGATAATGATGGACAGTAACTATGACGATTCGGGTGAATCGTGTGATGAGCTGGGTGAGGTTATCGCACCAGAAACAGCGACAACAAGTGCTTCTACAAGTGAATTAGTGTCTAGCTCCAAGGGAAAGGAGCCTTTAGTACAGGAAGGACAAGAATTTGGGAAGGGAGTGAAAAGGCGGCGTGTTAGCCCCAGAACAATGCCCCCACGTGACCCAGCCCACCATGAGTCACGAGTGCATTCACCTCCCCGTTCCCCAAGCCCCGCTTTACTCATCTCGTCATCATCGTCGGCTGAGTTATCTCCGGAGTCTTCGTCGTCGGAGTCACCACCAGCATCAACAGTGAAGGCAGGCCGTAGAGGTAGAGGTAGATCTAAGAGAGTGAAAAGTAGTGTAGCTAGTAGGGTAAGGGCTGCTAGTGCTGTACGGCAACCTAGGGTCAGTGAGAGTGACCTTGACAGAGATAAGCCTCCCTCACAGCCAACCTCCACCACCACCACCACCACCCGCCCTCCACCGCCACGCCAGGGAATCCTGGACGCCTTCGCGTGGACGGAAGGGTCAGATTTTGTCCCCGAAAATCTGGTTTTCGATGAGAGCTCCTCAGGAGTTCAGCCTGCCTTCACTATGGACGAAAATGCTGAGTGTGTTGACTACCTTTTGGCCTTCCTAGATGACGAAGTCATGCAGCACATATGTGATGAGACCAACAGGTACGAATCACAACGTGCTGCTAGTGGTACAGGTGCAGCCAAGATGCAACAGTGGACCATGCTGGGAGTGCAGGAGCTGTATGTGTTCTTTGCCCTCATGCTTCTTATGCCACACTCCAAGAAGCATGAGTTGGAAGAATACTGGTCCATGGACCCCTTACTACCCTCACCGACCTTCAATAAGTACAGGGCCAGAGATCGCTTCCGGAACATCATGGGAAACCTGCACTTTGCCGACAATGATGTACCTTCCCAAACCGACCCACTCTGGAAGATCCGGAAGATTCTGAACAGAATGAAGGATAAGTTCATGTCATTCTTCCACCCATTTCAGAAGGTTGTCATTGATGAATCCTTGGTTTTGTTCAGAGGACGTCTTCGGTTTGTTCAGTACATTCCAAGCAAACGCCATCGCTTTGGAATTAAGTTCTTTGTACTGTGCGTCTGTAAGACGGGGTACATCCTTGACTTTGTCATATATTCAGCCAGCACTGTCGATCTCGATAAAACTCACCCCCTTGGCTTCTCAGGCTGTGTAGTGAAAGTGCTCCTAGAAAAGTATTTTGGTGGGAATCATGTGCTGTATACAGACAACTACTATACAGCACCGAAACTTGCCAGATACCTTTCTGAGCATGGCACTGGCTCCTGTGGCACTGTGAAAAGTAATTGTGTCAACTTCCCCAAATTCCCAGAGGCGGGAAACTCGCAGCGAGGAGACGTGCTCCTACGCAAGTGTGAGAAGATGCTGGTAATACGGTGGCATGACAAGAGAGTCGTGCACATGCTCACCACCGTACATAAGGGGGAGATGAGAGACAGTGGGAATACATAAGGGGGAGATGAGAGACAGTGGGAAGGTCGACCGTAGGACAGGCGAACCTGTGATGAAACCTGATGCTGTGTTGGACTATAATATCAACATGCGGCTGGTGGACAAGTCCGACATGATGATTGATGAGATCGACTGCCTCAGGAAGAATACTAGGTGGTACAGGAAAGTTTTTCTGCATCCCATAGATATGACGATGCTGAACGCCTTCATCCTGTACAAGATGAAGGTAAAGCCACCCAAGTCCTTCTCCCCGAGGTTGTTCGCCAGGACTTGTGTCCAGCAGCTGCTGGAAAGATATGGTAGGGTGCAAGCAGCAACTCCAAGGCGCCATCCAGTTACACTTCCCGACCGACTTGAGCAGAGGACGTATATGGATCGGCACAGACTTGAGCTAATGCCTGCCACAGGGAAAAGGAAGGCTGTGATTCGCAGGTGTCAGGTATGTGCGCATACCACACGCCGCACACCTGAGCATAAACGCACCTCTTGGCAGTGCGCTGAATGCCAGGTTCCCCTCTGTGTTACCTGCTTCTTCGATTATCACAGCCAGAAGCAGTTCTAACAGTGCAGTTGTGGAAGCAGAATTATTTGGAAATAATGTGTAAATAATGTGTAAATAGCAGGTGAAAGCAATGGATGTTCAGTTCATATGATTGAACAGTGTATTATAGTTTTATCTTATTGAAAGTGACAGTGAATAACATAGTGTAAGTAAAATAGCAGGGTAAATATTGAAAATAGAATAGAAAATGTAAATAGTAATGTAAGTAATTAGTAATATAAGAATATGAGTACAAATAATTTATGTTATAACAGTGAGAGTGAATCCGTGGCTCTCTACGTATTTTACTGACTGAAAAATTGAATGACTTCAGTGACAATAAACTAATACGACTGAAGGAAACTTATGGAGAAAGACTCCAGATATATATAAGTGTGATATAGTAATAGAAATATAAAGTGTGAGGGGTTTTATGAATAATAAATGACAGAGTGCCTAGAGCGAACTAGCGCAAGTGCGACGATCAGACGCGCTCGTAATTTCCATTGCTTTCACAGTGTTTTTTTTTTTAGTATGGATCCCAAACTACTTGAAAATTGTAGAATAGTGTTTATAGCGTTTGTATCTGGCTGTGGTAATCATATTACGGGTTGTTGGGAAGTGTAAAGTGGAGACTTAGTTACCCTACTTCAGAGGTCTCCACAAGTCCTACGGTAACCGACGAAGGCTCAACAATCATTCCAGGAGAAAGCTGAAGGTATGTGCAATAAGCATATGTAATTTTATTATTCTAGGACTAATAACTGATTTTTGGCAA
Source organism: Coenobita brevimanus (assembly GCF_032717465.1). Classification (NCBI taxonomy): domain Eukaryota; kingdom Metazoa; phylum Arthropoda; class Malacostraca; order Decapoda; family Coenobitidae; genus Coenobita; species Coenobita brevimanus. The sequence goes on along the minus strand of NC_136983.1, from coordinate 27,165,262 downwards.
ATATTTTTTGAGAGTCTGTCGGAGCCCAAATAACCCCGCGGGACATGCAAGTCATTGGTAAACAAGCCCGCGGTGTAGGGGTTAAGAAGTGCATAACTTGCCAAAGATTCAAAGGGGACACTGGATTCCAGCAACAGTGGAAAGAATTGCCATATCTTACTGATATGGTTGCTAGAACCCAGGGCTACCGATATGTCCTTACAGTAGTAGACCATTACAGTCGTTTTGTTAGGTTCTTTCCCCTAAAGACCAAACACACCACACACATAACAGACAAACTGTGGCAATACGTGGCAGATTAGGGGACACCTCGCAGTATTGTCCTGGATAATGGAGGTGAGTTCACTAGTAGAGACTTCCAGAAATTCTGCCAGCAACATCAAATCACTCTATACTACACGACCCCTTATCATCCTCAAGGCAACAGTGTCACAGAGAGGTTGCATCGTACCCTCAAATCTGTGCTCTCTGCCTTATGTCAAGGACACCCCCTTCGATGGCCCCAACTGCTCCAACCATGTGAGATTGTCATGAATCAAGCTATTCACACCTCAACGGGACAGCAGCCATATTTCACATTCTTCTCGTGCCATCCTTCCAGACTGGTGAATGCACGACTTCCCTCGATCAATGGTGAAGAAGACGAGTTAACCACTGCGCACACTGTCATCAGGGAAACGCACCAGAAGATGGCACGCCAGTACTGAAACATAACAAATCGGACAAGGAAGAATCAGACTGTTGGTGTGAGAAGCTTAGTGTGGGTCAAGAAGGAAACAGTGGCGCCAGGTACATGTCGGAAGTTAAATGTGAAGTGGGATGGTCCTTATCGTGTAGTGGAAGTGTTGTTGGACGGAAGTGTGTATATAATGGGAAATGTTGTTACTGGGAAATTATTACAGAGAGCTGCCGGGCAGGGGAAACCTTATTGTGGTGGCAAAGAGTGGCTGTTGGAACTTTTAGAAAGTGCCTTTATACCTGTCCCGGTGGATGAACCATTGCCACCCCGTGAAAGACTGCCTCCCTGCCAACTCATTGAGGAATGTTAAGTCTGTGAAAGTTAAAGAGTGTAAAGAGTTCAGTGGGGATACTACGAGAACTTTAATTGGAGGGGCAGTGCACGCTATACAGTTAACACAGTCTAGAGTGTGGTCGTGACTTTAGGACCTGTCAGGCGCGTGGTCAGTCACTAGGAGAAAGGCTGAAAATGCAAGCATCGAATGGAGGAAGTATGAGTGAGACTGAGTGAGAGTGAGTGTGAATGGAAAGCACCTCTGGGACAATTTTGACAACGAGAGTACGAGTCCACCCAGCTGGGTGACTATGCCATTACTCAGGCAGGAGGTTAACCGGGGGGGGTCTCTTCTCCTCTGGATACTTCTTTTTGTGTGGTAAGTTCATTGGTGATGTGAAGTGACTCCCTGGGGTATGCGGTGTACTGTGTGGACCGACAGGTGCCACTTATCATGGGGAGAGTGTTAAAAGAAGATGTGTTCAAGTTGGTAAATCTGTCCCATCCGCAAATGTATCCTTGGAACGTGTATTAGTGTTTGTGTTAAAAAGACACTGATGGTAAAAATTTGTTTCCCGGAGGAAGGACCCATGTAGTGCCAGCAAGTTAGGTTAAAATATATGTATAATCTAGATGTAAGATAGTTGTAATTTAGTAATTATGAATAATTTAGTATAAGTGTGAATAAGTGTAATCTAGTTTAAATGTATTATAAATATTGTATAAGTGTGATTTTTTTTTTTTTTTTTGCAGTGTAGAATTAAGTTAGGAGGTGGATAACTATGTATTATGTAAGTCGCATTAGGTATTACATCAGCCTACCATACTTTCTCCATCTCTTTCCCTCTCCCCCTCTATAAAACATGCTGGTAGCAGAGTTTGGCAAACATTTAAATTAGCCGAGTCTTTATAATCTTCCAATTGAGTAAATTCAAATATATCTTTCAGTCCTAGTCCATTCTAGTGATAGAAATACTAACTGAGAAAGTGCCAGAAGGAGAGAAGCAGTTCATAATATCCTATGTGTTGTTAATCTCAAAATATCGATCATTGTGTGCATTACCAAACCAAGCTTACCGACAAAATAATGTCCGAATGAGATAATTATCGATAATACTCAAATCATCACCATCGTTGTATAATCTTTGTGAGACACTCTAATCTCTAAAAAGGTCAATCCCAAAATGAGTGATACAAGACATGCTTGACCCTCTCAGACACGTTCACTCGATTCAAGTGACGTGGCCTCCATTGTGAAATGGCACAGTCGCGCGAATTGCGTGGTTTAAGCACCAAAATAATCGTCAGAAAAAAACTTATAGGCCGATTTGTGAGATTTTTTTATGCATCATAGCGCCGCCAATGCTCTCTCGAGGTAAGTCATTGGCAATGCTGCTTTGCCTTATCTACCTCAGCCCGCTCCCTCCAACCTCAGTGTTTGTCGAGCAGTCAGGCGGTGGTGTTTGACAGCTCGTGGTTCCCTTTAAATCGTCCATAATTCTCCCCCTCTCGCCCGGGGCAAAGGCCCTATTGACTCAGTGAGATAATACATTGTATGTGAACATATAGTGACGTGATATTGTCGATGGAACATACATATATGTATTGAAAAGCAATTCTGGCCGTTAGCAATCGTTGGGCCTTGGAGCCAGACGCATGGTGAGTGTAGCGGGGTTTCGCCACTCCGCCCCCCCCCATAGGCCTTATGGCATGAGTGGAAATACGTATATAAATGAAGCCAAGGCATAAATATATATTGCGTGAAAGATACTGTGGATGGCTTGGTGAAATTATGGAGCCAGCAAGCATTAGGCTACGTACGGCATGAAACAGAGTGTTGTGAAGGGGCAAACCTGAAGTCGGGAGGGGAGAATTGCCGGTGTTTTAGGGCTGGAATTATTGTGTTCTGATAGTGTAAATGCGTATGGAATTGTATGAAATATACGTCAAACAAGCTGCGAGTTTCCGTGAACGAGTGTGGTGTGTGCTAAAAATAGCTTTGCCTCATACTCTCAGGGAGAAGCTGACTCACACACACACTACATAACTCCTCATCTTCAAATCCCTGGTTAACTGGATCAACACCCCTGGAGGAAGTGAGTTCTGCAAATTTTGTTGATATATATAATAATCTATTACCATTACCTCTCCAACTTTCAGACAAATAACCATTTTCTCCTACAGATTACACATATGAAAGAAAGTAAATCTCCACAGCACTAACTATAGAAGAGTTATGTTTATGTGTAGTAGGTTATAACAATTGGAAAACATCCATGGAAGATGTAACAGTCTGTACAGATAGGGGGAAAAAAAGTTGGTAGCATAGTCTTCAGGCAGGTGTGCAAGGAAAAAACAGTGTGTGTAAAAGTTGGTAGCAATCGGAAGAGTAACCTCACTTTGTCAGCCAATTACTCGAAAACTATTAGACTTATCGATTTCCTGTTACAACCATCATCAATACCACTAAATTCTACGTAAGATCAATACAGAATGTAAGCCTTTCGTAGCGTTTTGGGGGGTAAAAGGCGAGAGAAATGTTTTTGTTCATAGCGGTTGTTGTGTGACAAGCGCTCGGAGTAATAACATCATTTTGTCGGCCAGTTACTCGAAAACTATTAGACTTATCGATTTTCTGTTACAACCATCATCAATACCACTAAATTCTACGTATGATCAATACCAAAATGTAAGCCTTTGGTAGCGTTTTTGGGGGTAAAAGGCGAGGGAAATGTTTTTTCCCCTCGCGTTTGTTATCAGTGACATTCGCTCGGAGTAATAACCTCACTTTGTCGGCCAATTACTCGAAAACTATTAGACTTATCGATTTTCTGTTACAACCATCATCAATACCACTAAATTCTACGTATAATCAATACCAGAATGTAAGCCTTTGGTAGCGTTTTGGGGGGTAAAAGGCGAGTTTTTTTTTTTTTTTCCCCTCCCATTTGTTATCAGTGACAAGCCCTCGGAGTACTAACCTCACTTTGTCGGCCAATTACTCGAAAACTATTAGACGTATCGATTTTCTGTAACAACCATGATCTATACCACTAAATTCTACGTATGATCAATACCAAAATGTAAGCAATATGTTACTTGTTGTGCGAGAAAAGGCGGTGGAAATAAGTGTCTCTTCGCGGCTGTTACCATTGATTAACGCTCGTAATAATACTCTCACTTTGTCGGCCAATTACTCGAAAACTATTGGATGTATTGATTTCACGTTTGAACCATGATAAAGAGCAGTAAATTCTACGTATGTACAATACATAACTATGTAATATTTATGATAAGAATTCGTTGTTACGTAGGCGGGAACATTGCGTATGCCGTGCGCGCATCACGAAAGTCAATCATGGACGGAGTGCCTAGTACTTTCTTTCGATTTACTCGAGAACTATGAGGCGTATGGGGTTCTTCTTTGAGATGGGGAAAGCTGGTGAATTTGGGCATATTACTATGTAATAAAAACATAAGGTGTCTGGCAAAATTTAGCTATCAGAGGTCAGTGAATTTTTTCCGAAAATGGCTTTCAGTTTTTGGCCATTTTCTCGAAAAGTATACATTATATCTCAACCGGATTTGTTTCGTTAGAAAGCTGATGAAATTCTCTATAAAAACTTATTAGATCATTTTCCTGTATGATGGAAAACATTCAAACGGCGATGTTGGGAAGTGAAAACAGTTTACTTGACCATGCTTCCAGGGCTAATAACTTTTTTTGCTGGTGTTTTCCTGTGTTTTGGTCTTGTTTATCAGATAGAACAAACATCGATGCCTACCTTGAGAAAGGTTTCATGGGAATAAATAGATTTTTGGGTGGCAAAAATTAGGCAAGATTGTGTTTCATTCGCTCAAATTTGCCGCGCGTGCGCTCCCCGGCCGGGCGGCTTCGTCGTATAAAATCGTGAGCCAGAAAACTTACTGAAACTTATCATGTGCGAGAGGGTTAAACAATAACTGTAATTAGAAGTTGACATCCTCGGTTGCAATTATACTGGTATCCTTGCTTATCTCGAGGCATCCCATTGACGTATGTACATTGCAACATTTTGTCACAGCTAGTCCCGTCGACGTACTGGTACGTTGCGCAATTGTAAGGCTCATAATTTGCACAATTTTCAATTTTTGTGTGTGATTTTTCGTACGTATATGTGGGACACCTTCCTCTATTCCTCTGCAAGATCCCAGGCAGGAACAATGCCTTACACTGCATAACCTCCTCTCCCCCCCCCCCGCACGCCATTGTCTCGGCAATTCACCTGTTACCAGTGACCTCGCCAATAAAGACATTCAGAGCCAGAGTGATTCCCCAATCGATGACAATGTGGAGGACAAAGTTTACATAGCATTAGAGGACGAAACAGTCAGAAATGATGATCAGGTAACGTCGCCAAAAAAGATCCGGTATGTTGATGAGTTAGTGAGTGAAACAATGCTAATAATCCCTATATTATTGTTTGAAATCCAATATACTCTCATACTGCATATAAATTTGTACTAAATAAATAAATAAATACCGTTTATGAGTAGTGTGGAATAGTTACCCTCCCACAGAACTCGTTTTCTTTGGAGCCACCATGATAGAACACCCAGTAAGGTAAGGAGGTACTGTTACCTGTACTGAGTATTTTAAACCTCAGGTGAGCGATTTCTCTATGAATTTTTGATGTGTCTCACCAAAAGCGGAGGTTTTAGCAAAAAAAAAAAAAAAAAAAATCCAAAATAGCTCGGGATTGGGGGGTGTCGGAGGTGCGAAATAGCTCGGGACGTGACGGGTTATATAAGACAAGACCACGCTATGAGCGCATGGCTCTACCATCAGTTCCCGTTCCGTCCATAGGTTTGTGATGAAACCCCTATATTCTCCCTCTCTGTTGTTTTCACATTGAGAGTTATGTAGAACAGAATAATTAATAGTTGTGTTCAATAGCAAATATTCTTATGTGATTCTACCATCAGTTTCCGTTCCATACGCAGATCTTAACACGAAGCAAGTCATAATCTGCCAGTCATATCACCACACTTACAGACTTTTCATACCCCCTCCCCATTCTTTGTGTTAAGCAAAAATCTAGATAACTGTACACTATAAGTCGGGATGTTTTCTTTATTATAATTCATAAAGGAAATAATGTAATCAGAGTGGAATTACTGGGATAAACTTGTGTTCTCATTCTAGGAAGATTTGGAAGTATTAAGTCAGGTTCTTTGAGTTTTACTGTTAACTGTCCTGAGTGATTATGAACAGGTCTCACCCATGAATTGAAATTTTTATTGTGGTAAAGGGCACAGAGTATATTATTAAGAAATTGGCATTTCATATTGTTTAGTATCATCCCTCCCCGAGTCCACCACTGACCAAGGAGGATGACGCCCGACGTAGCCCGCAGGTCATTCTGGTTAAAGTGATGTCAGAGGAAGTAGTAACTGGTGAAGTGAGTAAATAGAGTTTTAACATTCGTAATATCATTAAAATTAATGCAACATCCCAGTTCGGGGTTTCCAACTACCCTTCTCTCATAAGCATGTATTGGGCGGCCTGCAAGGTGTACAAGGGAGAAAAACAGACTCATGAACCCGAGCCAACCTAAACATCACGCTACCCTATTCAGCCAAAAAAAATTCATCCTAACTGTTTGGACTCATATCAGGTAAATCATTAGTATCTACTTTGAAGTAAAGGGGATTAAATCACACCGAATAGTTCGGACTTTACACTAAAACATGCTTCGTTCCTTAATGGCAGCCACGTTGGTAAGTTAAAAGGAATATTTCAAGGTCAATACATGGGTGGCTTAGCCATGAGGAAGTTTACGCTACCACACCACCCATTCCCCCCATAATTTTTCATAAATCCCTTATCTGTGCACTGATAACTAGAATTATTTCAGAACTTTCACTGTTTTACTCAATTCCCATTATCATACTGACCCTGTTAATAGTCACATAATTATATTTAGTACACTACCCTGGTGGCCAGTCTATCCTAGTAGTTTCTGTAATACATTGAAGGTGATTTAAAAATTTTCTGAGCACCACACTGGTTGTATTGTGATGATACTCATTAAAGTCCAGACCATTACACTGGTGGTCGGCGGTGGTATATAAATTATTTCTAGCAATACACTGGTGAGCAGCGATATTTATAATATAAATAATAACAAGGGATTATACTGGTGGCAGCGGTGGGATAATAAGTATTCTCAGTAACCAATGTACACTAGAGGCCTACCTAACCTTGTTCAGGAAACAGTCCCAGGTATCATGCTTAAAGTATCCCTAGTGGGCCATAGCCAGATTCCTCAATCGTTGGAGACCTCGGATGTATAACTGAGAATATATCAAGCCCCTGGAGCAAGAACAAAAACATTTTTTTCAGATAACTGAATGAACAGGGTGCTAGAATGGAAACATGATCTGTGTATACTCTGGTTAGGGAGTAATACAACCCCAGGTCAAGTAGTAAATGATATCAAGCAAGTAGTAAGGGCTATAGAGAGTAACAGTGAGGCCGTTGTTTGAATTTGCCTAATAGAACCTAGATCTTACTCGGGAAATTTTCCGATTTCTACCACCAGCTACAGAACAGTTCAGAATGCTATCAATAACAAAATAAAGCATACGATAAGGACCCAAGTAGTTCAGTTTAACTCCTTAACCACAAGGCGTCACTTTCGTGATGCTCGGGAGGAAGGGATCATACCGCATTGCATCACTTTTGTGATTCTGTGTTATTTTGAATTTGCCCGGGCTTTCAAGTGGTGGCTTGTATCATCTATCAGTACTACCAGTGTCCAGCTATACTCAGTTCTGCTCATGTGATCTGCACTCCGATCCACTGTTGACAAATTAGCCATTTTTCTCCTGTCCTTGACTCCCCTCCTTACCTCCCCTACATTATCCTCTCCTCCCGCCTGCCCAGCTACACAAATCCTGGACGGATTCTTCGAATCATTTTATCCATTGAAATGTGACCTATCCCCTATTCTTATACAAAATAATATTTAACCCGCCCCGTCCCGTCGACGTATGGGTACGTTGCAACATTTTGAATTTGCCAGTCCTGGCAACGTACTGGTACGTTGTGCAATTGCAAGGTCCCTAATTTGCAGTTTTCAATTTTCGCGCTTGATTTTTCATAAGTATACACGGGACACCTTCCTCTATTCCTCTACAAGATTCCAAGCGGGAACAATGTCTTACACCGCATAACCTCCCCCTTCCCCACCTCACGCCATTGTCTCGGCAATTCACCTGTTACCAATGACCTGGCCTGTAAAGGTATTCAGGGCCAGGGTGATTTCCCAATCGATGACAATGTGGAGGACAAAGTTTACATGGCATTAGACGAAGAAACAGTCAGAAATAATGATCAGGTAATGTGGGAAAAAAAGGTCAGGTATGGTGATTAGTTAGTGAGTGAAACAATGCTTATAATGCCTATATTACTGCTTGAAAACCAATATACTCTCATACTACATATAAATTCGTACCAAGTAAATAAATAAATACCGTTTATGAGTTGCGTGAAATAGTTACCCTCCCATAGAACTCGTTTTCTTTGGTGCCAGCATGTTAGAAAACCCAGTCAGCTAAGGAGGAACTCCTACCTGGATCGAGTATTTTAAACCTCAGGTGAGCGATTTCTCTATGAATTTTCTATGTTTCTGACCAAAAGCGGAGGTTTTAGCCAAAAAAAAATTTTTTGAAAATACTTCGGGATTGGGGGATGTCGGAGGTGCGGAAAACCTCGGGACGTGACGGGTTAAAAGAAAGAGAAAAGGTAATTGATACTGCCATACATCTGGAATTGGCTAATTATCGCCTGGCAACACCTCATGTGCACTCGTTCTCTAATTTTCCGTTATTTTCCCTTGAAATACGCCATATGACCTGTTCTCATAATAAAATATATAAAAGAAAGGAAGGGAGAAGCCTAAGTGATATTTACATTCACCTGGAAGTACCTAATTTATTATGTATTGTCTAGATTTCCTTCCAATCATTTCATAACATAAATTAGCAGCTGTCACCATGCTGACGTTGTCAACCCTTGACTGCCCCTAGGCCACAGCATTCAGTTTACTGTCATCTTTCAAGGTGAAACCATGTCGGATTTGCGCCTCTCCAATTCCGCCACTTTTTAGCCCCATGCAAAGGGCCCTGTGACCTCTACCCCTACTAAACCTCGTGTGGGAAGGGGTAAAGGCCTAAGTAGCTCTGCTGTGGAACGTGAACTGGCTAATTTATCAATGATATTGATGGACACTGACTACGATCTTTCTGGTGACTCTAAAACAGTGCAAGTGGAAATGTAAATAATGTATAAAAAATGTGTAAACAGAAAGTGAAAGTAATGAATGTAAATATAAGTGAACAGTGGAAAATAGTTTTATAAGTTACTGCAAGTGACAGTGCATAACACAGTGTAAATAAAATAGAAATGTAAATAATGTAAATAAAATAGAGAATGTAAATTGAAATGCAAATAAGTAGTAATATAAGAATATGAGTATAAATACTAGGAGTAATGAAAGTGAAAGTGAAAGTTTCACTCTAGCATGTATAAATACTGGGAGTAATGAAAGTGAAAGTGACAGCTTCTCTCTCTATGCTAGTTTACAGAACCAGAAAGTGAATGCCTGGATAATAAACTATTAGTACTGAAAGAAACTTATAGATAAATATTGTACATACAAATAAGTGTAATAAAGTACTAGGAATATAAAGTGTGAGTGTATTTATAAACAATAAATGACAGCTCCGCCTCAGAATACCATCAGGGAATGAGCACGGGAGGAAAGCTTGTATATGCTCGTAATTTACATTGCTTTCACAGTGTTTCTTTTTTGGAATATGGATTCCAAACTACTTGAAATTCATAGAATAGTGTTTGTAGTTATAATATCAGGCAGTGGTAACCATATTACTGGGTATCGGGAAGTGTAAAGTGGAGACTTCGTTACCCAACTTCAGAAGTCTCCACAAGTCCTACAGTAGACAACGAAGGCTCAACAAACATCCCAGAAGAAAGCTGAATACATATGCCATAAGCTTATATAATTATAATATTCTAGGACTAATAACTGATTTTTGGCAAATATTTTTAAAAAGTCAGTCGGAGCACGAATATCCCCGTCGGACACACACAGCGCACTCCCAACAACCCTGCGGTTGAGGGGTTAACACAGCATATTATGTGGAAGCTTTGGCAGATGGGATTCACTGAATGGATGAAAGGAGAAGCAGGGTGGAGGATAAATTGTTGACTGTGATCAGGGGACACGTGGCAAGGCGGGATGCAGAGACTGAAAGTGAATGGGCATAAGCCATAAGTGATGGAAGATTCTCTCATATAAGAAAGTTGTAGGGAGCGCTGATTACCCCCATCATTGTCGAGTGTAGTTTTCCCCTTCCTCTTTTCATTATGAGTAGACATGGTACTATCACTACCATGAGGAAAGGGAGGATGAGCAATCGGTAAGGGATAGAAGAGAGAGAACTAGAAGAGATGGAGATGCCATTACCCCCCTGCAAACCCTTTTCAACCATCATATTCAACCCCTCACTCATTCACAAGATTGAAGGAAAACAGTCTCACAAAGCCCCAGTATCTTCCAATTCTGGAACTCCACCAGCCGCAAGGACTCGATGCAATGGCCAGATTTAAGATGTTCTTTGAGCTAATGGAGCAATGTGACCCTAACGATTTCAGTCGTATGCACATTGCTAAGAGTAGGGTCAGATCAGAGTTAGCCATATTCATACACAACCATCAAAGGAATATATCGAGCAGACTCCTGGCTAACACTTAAACATCTCCTTAGGACAGAGTTTGCAATAGAGGTCAGTGTCGATCGAGTATGGCAGGAGTTGGAGTCGATGAGCTATGATTGGGGAGAATCACCCCAGGCTTTCACCCATAGATTCATTTGTGAACATGCAGTAATCGAGTCAAAGTTCCCCAATGAGAAATTTCTTAATTGAGATAAACAGATAAAGAAGATGCTGTGGTATGGCTTACCTTCTGCTTCACGTGAGAAGTTGGAGGGATTTCTAGATGACGAGTACCCATTGCGCAAATTCCTGGACCGTATTGAACATAAACGACAGTTACTAGAAGAGAGGCAGTCCCTTCAAATCAATGCAGTACCAGTGACGGATAGTAATAACAGGGAAAAAAACGGCACACGTTCTACTCTCTTTGTTCCTGAAGACCTGGGCAGTAGTCAGAATATGGTGGAAACTAAGAATGAAATGGATAAACCGAGAGCCCAAATGCAGGAAATAAAAAACTTAGAGAGTATGTGTAAGAGACAAACGAGTGATCAAGGGACTCCCCCGCAGAAAATGTTGTAGTCACTGCCAAGCAACGTCCCACACTTTCCAAGAGTGCTGGCAGAAACCCCCACCTGGTCACTGTTTTGACTGTCGCAGGCCTGGATGTCATCGGGGAAACTGCGGGTGCTGCGGACGTAAGCAGGAAACCTCAACCCATGCTAATTCCAACACAGACATCTCCCAGGACCCTAATCCGAGAACATGACTAGCCGGTGCTCATACCTCTGCCACCATTACTATCATTGTCAATGGGAAGGTGGTAGAGGCACAAGTTGATACAGGCAGCAGTTACAGTACATGCTAATAAAGGAATCGACTGCCAAGCAGGCAGGAGGAGAATTAAATTAGTAGCGGAACCCTCCTCGACTTCAGGGGGTTACAGGTACACCTTTGAGAATTTTATGAATGCTGTGGACTGAAATTGGGGTCGGTGATGAGAAAACTCATAAACAGTGGTTCCCGGTAGTACCTAACTCGTACATCAACGCTGACCTACTCCTTGGGTGTGACATACTGAGTTACGCCCCCCTTATTTAGGACGGTGAAAAGTGTCATGGTATGGGAAGGTGTCCCTTATGTAGTGAATCACATTCCTAACCAGAAGAACAAAGTCGAAAGATTAAAGGTGAAGCCTGTACTGGTTACGAATCCGTCACAACATTTCACTCAAACCAATCTCCTTACGGTGGTAAAGCTTAGTCCCTACCAGTCGAAATTCGTGTCCATCCACGTAAGAGAAGACCCAGGTAGTAATTTGATTGTCCACCCACAAGCCAAATTCAGTCATAACAGTCACCCCTATCTAGTTCAGGTAAGTTCAGAAAACACCTTCTACCTACCACTCACTAACGCCACTAAGCAGGAAAAGGCATATAAGAAGGGCACGATTGTTGGGTATTGCGAGAAAATCGACAACCCTTCCTGTAAAATTAACATCACTACCCAAATCCATAATGACTTGCTGCCACAAAATGATCAAGTGAGAGAGAGGGGGACGCATGAAGAAAGGTTAATAGAACTCATCGAGAGGCAAAAATGGCAACATCTCACCAAGGCTCAAGGTGAAGACCTGTCACAGTTAATACTCAGTCATGACCCTTCTCATCCTTGATGAGAAAGAAATAGGATCCATTAGTGGCCCTCCCACGCACATTAAAGTGGGTGATCCCCAGACCAGTCATGGACCAATGTACCGTTACCCTGACCAGGGCAAGCAGATCATTTCGGACATACTCAAAGACATGGAAGACCGGGAGATCATAGAACGATCAACAGCGGCCTTGTTGTCGCCGATAGTGCTCGTGAATAAACCTGATGGTAGTAACCGGATGTGTTTAGACTACCGGCACATCAACAAACATCTTGCCACTGACATTTATCCCCTTCCTCGGTTGGAAGAATTAGTTGAATGAGCGGCTGGTCATCAATACTGTGTCACCCTTGATATGCAAGAAGTTTATTTCCAAATCATGCTAGATGATGAGAGCCGTGATCTCACCACTTTTAGCGATGGAGTTACTTTGTGTAGATTCAGATGGCTCCCATTTGGATTTAATTGCTCCCATGTGATCTTCTCCAGGCAGATGGCTTCAGTAATGGCACCACTCCTACAGAAAGGATAGGTTAGAAATTATTTGGATGACTTTATTCCCTGGGCTTCAGACTTTCCTACTTTATTAGATCACCTGAGGCAACTTTTCCAGTTACTTACTGAACATGATGTAAAACTGAATTTTAGTAAGAGCACATTTGGTCTTAACCCATTCACTGCTTCAGTGTTTGTTTATATGTATATCCCGTGTGCGGCAATTTTCAAATATTTATATAAAAATATTAGAAAAAATAATATTGTCAAAAGATATAGAAAAAAATCCCGAGTTCAATGGTATATAACACATTATAGCAAACAAAAAAATAACCTCTGATACAGGCCCGTGAAGTAATAAATATTCCCTATGCGGTGGTGCCAGGCGAACGATGTGTTATGGTTGCACCGTGTCTTGAGTGTCAATCTTGCAACCAGATGAGGTGTTAAACAGCATCTGAACCATCACTGTCATCATCTAACAACAAATCACTATCATTACTACACTCATCCAGAGATTTCATCCAATATTTCTCGGACTACTGCTAGCAGCAGCATGGAGAAGATTTCATACCTTTACCTTCGGCATTTTATTGGTAACTGAGCTGAGCTCTGCACCTCGTAAAAATGCATAATCTATGTATGACAATATTCTATAGGGTGCCATGAATTGCTAGCTGATTTATTTCATGCCATTTCTGACTGCAGAATTTTTGAAAGCAGGAAATCATATATGATGCAGCCACAGTAAGAGCCATTTAAACTCAGATATCATATATGAAACAGCCGCAGTCAATGGGTTAAAAAGGTTACCTTTCAGGGTCACAAAATCTCAGTGGACGGAAGTAAACCCGACCCAGGGAACGTAGAGGCGATCGCAAAGATGAAAGCACCCACTACAGTGAAAGAAGTATGTCGTTTCCTAGGCATGTGTGGTTTTTATAGAAAGCATATCCCCTCTTTTGCTAAAATTGCTGTGCCTCTCACAAACCTAACTAAATCTCGAGTAACGTTTATCTGGATGGACGAATGCCAGAAGCCTTTGAACATCTAAAGTCTTCACTCATTAGTACCCCTGTCTTGGTTAAAACTCAGGTAGAACGACCATTCATTCTCACTACATACTCCAGTAACACTAACGTTGGCAGAGTCCTGAGCCAGATTCAATCAGATGGTACCAACAAACAGATCGGGTATCATCCAGTACCTCAAGGGTAAGAACAATTTTGTAGCAGACCAGTTGTCACGCCCAGTTCGAGTAGTAGTCCATCCACATGAAGCCACCTGGCTCGGGTTAGAACGAGAACAAATGAAGGCCCGTCAAAGAGAAGAACTTGTGTGGGACGAACTAGTGTGATACCTTGAAGGTGGAGTAGTTCCGTCCAAACGACTGCCCAAAGCTACGTTAGATCAATTTTCTCTCGTAGATGAGATGTTATATTTTGTGGGAGAGTAAGTAGATGGAAGCCTACATTACAGTCTCGTAGTCCCTCATGTGTTGGTTAAAGAAGTGCTCCAGCATGCACATGAAGTGTCAGGTCATCTTGGGCAAAAGAAAACGATCAAGAAAGTAGGGGAGTTATACTAGTAGCAGCATCTCAAAGTTGATGTATGTGAATATGTTAAGAAGTGCATAACTTGCCAAAGATTCAAAGGAGACACTGGATTCCAGGAACAGTGGAAATAATTGCCTCCAGTGAATCAGCCATTGGAGGGGACTGGAATAGATCTTACCGATATGGTTGTTGGAACCCAGGGCTACCGATATGTCCTTACAGTAGTAGACCATTACAGTCGTGTTGTTAGGTTCTTCCCTCTAAAGACCAAACACACCATACACATAACAGACAAACTGTGGCAATACGTGGCAGATTAGGGGACACCTCACAGTATTGTCCTGGATAATGGAGGTGAGTTCACCAGTAGAGACTTCCAGAAATTCTGCCAGCAACATCAAATCACCCTATACTACATGACCCCTTACAATCCTCAAGGCAACAGTGTCACAGACAGGATGCATCGTACCCTCAAATCTGTGCTTTCTGCCTTATGCCAAGGACACCCCCTTCGATGGCCCCAACTGCTCCAACCATGTCAGATTGTCATGAATCAAGCTATTCATACCTCAACGGGCCAGCAGCCATACTTCACGTTCTTCTCCCGCCATCCTCCCAGACTGGAGAATGCACAACTTCCCTCAATCAATGGTGAAGAAGATGAGTTAGCCACTGCACACACTCTCATCAGGGAAACGCACCAGAAAATGGCAGGTCAGTACTGAGACATAGCAAATCGGACAAGGAAGAATCAGACTGTCGGTGTGAGAAGCTTAGTGTGGGTCAAGAAGGAAACAATGGCGCCAGGTACATGTCGGATGTTAAATGTGAAGTGGGATGGTCCTTATCGTGTAGTGGAAGTGTTGTTGGACGGAGTGTGTATATAATGGAAAATGTTTTTACCGGGAAATGATTACAGAGAGCTGCCGGGCAGGGGAAACCTTATTGCAGTGGCGAAGAGTGTCTGTTGGAACCTTTAGGAAGTGCCTTACCTGACCCGGTGGATGAACAATTGCCACCCCACGAAAGACGGCCTTCCCGCCGACTTATCGAGGAATGTGAAGTCTGTGAAGGTTAAAGAGTGTTACGGTTTATGAGAAAGATAAGGAAGTGTGTGCGGGTCGGACTGGCTGACAATTGACTGCAAAGAGTCATAGTTTCAGGGAGAGAAAAAGGTTGAGATGAGCTCAACCCAGTTCACTGGGGATACTACGAGAACTTTACTTCGAGGGGCAGTGTGTGCCTACCCTTCACATTACAGTTAACATGGCCTAGAGTGTGGTCGTGACTTCATGACCTGTCAAGCACTCGTCAGTCACTAGGAAGAAGGCTGGAAACACAAGCATCGAATGGAAGATATATGAGTGAGACTGAGTGACAGTGAGTGTGAATGGGAAGCGCCCCTGGGACAATCTTAGCAACGAGAGTATGAGTCCACCCAGCTGGGTGACTATGCCATTACTCAGGCAGGAGGTTAACTGGGGGTCTCTTCTCCACTGGATATTTCTTTTTGTGTGGTAAATTCATTGGTGACGTGAAGCGACTCTGTGGGGTACACGGTGTACTAGGTGGACTGACAGGTGACACTTATCGTGGGGAGAGTGTTAAAAGAAGATGTGTTCAAAAAGGGGACTCGCAGTCAAGTCGGTAAGTCTGTCCCGTCTGCACACGCATCCGTGGAAAGTGTGTTAGTGCTTGGGTTAAAAAGACTCCGATGGTAAAAATTTGTTTCCCGGAGGAAGGACCCGTGTACTGCCAGTAAGTTAGGTTAAGATATAAGTATAATCTAGATGTAAGATAGGTGTAATTTAGTAATTAAGAACAATTTAGAACAAGTGTGAATAAGTGTAATTTAGTATAAGTGTAATATAAGTATAGTATAAGTGTGATTTTTTTTACAATGTAGAAATAAGTTAGGAGGTGGATAGCTATGTATTATGTAAGTAGCATCAGGTATTACATCAGCCGACCATACTTCCTCCATCTCCTTCCCTTCCCCCCTGCATAAAACACGTTGGTAGCAGAGTTTGGCGAACATTCGAATTAGCCGAGTCTTCATAATCTTCCAATTGAGTAAATTCAAAGATATCTTTCAGTCCTAATCAATTCTTGTGATAGAAATACTAACTGAGAAAGTGCAAGAAGGAGAGAAGCAGTTCATAATATCCTATGTATTGTTAATCTCAAAATATCGATCGTTGTGTGCATTACCAAACCAAGCTTAACCGACAAAATAACATCCAAACGTCATTACGAAAAAAAATATCAAGTGATGAGATCATTATCGATAATACTCAAATTACCACCATCGTCGTATAATCTTTGTGAGACACTCTTAGCTCTAAGAAGGTCAATCCCAAAATGAGTGATACAAGACATGCTTGTTAAGTACTAACTGTGACCGGAAGTTGACATCCTCGGATGCAGTCGGACCGGTATCCTAGCTTATATAAGACGAGAGCACGCTATGAGCACGTGACTACCATCAGTTCCCTTTCCATCCGCAGGTTAGTGATAAAACCCTTATATTCTCTCCCTCTGTTGTTTTCACATTGAGAGTTATGGAGAACAGAATAATTAATATTTGTGTTCAATAGCAAAAATTCTTGTGTGACTCTTTCACTAGCTCCCGTTCCATCTGGAGATCTTAACATCAAGCTAGTCATAATCTGCCAGTCACATCACCACACTTACAGACTCTTCATACCCTCCAACCATTCGTTGTGTTAGGCAAATATCTAGATAACTGTACACTAACATAAGTCGGGGAGTTTTCTTTCTTATAATTCATAAGGGGAACAATGTAACCAGAGTGGATTTACTGGGATAAATTTGTGTTCTCATTCTAGGAAGATTTGGAAGTATTAAGTCAGGTCCTTTGAGTTTTACTGTTAACTGTACTGAGTGGTTATGAACAGGTCTCACCCTTGAACTGAAATTTTATTGTGGTAAAGGGCACAGAGTATATTAAGAAAGTGGCATTTCATACTGTTTAATATCGTCCCTCCCCATGTCTACCACTGACCAAGGAGGACGATGCCCGATGCAGCCCGCAGGTCATTCTGGTTAAAGTGATGTCAGAGGAAATAGTAACGGGAGAAGTGAGTTAACAGAGTTTTAACATTTGTAATGTCATTAAAATTAATACAACATCCAGGTCGGGGTTTCCAACTACCCCTCTCTGATAAGGATGTAATGGGCGGCCCGCAATGTGTACTAGGGAGAAAAACAGACTCGTGAACCCGAGCCAACCTAAACATCACACTACCCTATGCATTAAAAAAAAAAAAAAAAAAAAATGATCCTAACTGTTTGGGCCCATATCAGGTAATCCATTGGTATCTACTTCGAAGTAAAGGGGATTAAATCACACCAAATAATTCGGACTTTACACTAAAACAAGTTCGGTTCCTTAATGGCAGCCACGTTGGTAAGCTAAAAGGAATATTTCAAGTTCAATACATGGGTGGCTTAGCCATAAGGAAGATCACGCTACCACACCTCCCATTACCCCCATAATTTTTCATAAATCTCTTATCTGTGCACTGATAACTAGAATTGTTTCAGAACTTTCACTGTTTTACTCAATTGCCATTATCATACTGGCCCTATTAATAGTCTCATCTTTTAATTCAGTATACTACCCTGGTGGCCAGTGGTGATATCCAAGTAGTTTCTGTAATACATTGAAGGTGACTTAAAAATTTTCTGAGCACCACACTGGTTGTATTGAGTGATGATACCCCCTAACATTCGGACCATTACACTGGTGGTCGGCAGTGGTATATAAATTATTTCTAGTAATACACTGGTGAGCAGCGACGTTTATAATATAAAAAATAACAAGGCATTACATGAGTTGGTAACACAGTTCTATCATGTAGCAACTTTTTTATTGCCATGCTCACTTCCCTATTTCTTCACGTTTTCAGAGAACCAGTCACCTTTCTTCCTTGTTGTACCCTTTCAAGCACATCATCCTCCAAACTTCCATCCGTACTCGTCACACTACGCAAGAACTTAAATGCACTCACATTTCCCATTTCTTTATCATCCATCCTCACTGTACTATCAGAGACTTCATTTTTCTCGACAATCATAACTTTATCCTTCCCTACATTCAACTTTAAATTCAGTTTCTTACACATTCTTCCAAACTTATTCGCCAAGCCTTGCAGTTACCTTTCGTCTTAATATTAGACTGTCATCTGGAAACAGCAGTCAAGGGAGTTTCCAAACGCTGCTCTCTCTCATTAGACTGCTCGAACATCCATTGCTTTACATTGTATCTCTTATATAACCCCATCTATATACAGATTGAACAACCTTGGAGACATGACACATCCCTGTTTCAATCAAACACCCAGATAGAAAAATTCACTTAAATTCTCTCGACAACCATAATTTTACTTTTCCCTACATTCAACTTTGGATTCCGTTTCTTACACACTCTCCCAAACTCATTCGCCAAGTCTTGCAGTTTCCCTTCGTCTTAACACTACAGTATCATCTACAAACAACAGTCCAGGGAGTTTCCAAATGCTGCTCTCTCTCATTAGGCTGCTCCAGCATCCATTGCTTTACCTTGTATCTCTGTTATAACCCCAACAATAATTATGCAGACTGAACAGCCTTGGAGACATAACACATCCCTGTTTCAATCCAACATCCAAATAGAAAAATTCGCTAATTTCACTATCCACACGCACTGAAGCCTTACCATCTTAATACATACCCTTCACGGCTTCTGACAACTTCCCATTTTCTCCATAGATTCTTAGTATTTTCCTCATTCCTTCTCTATCCACTCTGTCATATGCTTTCTCCAGATCCATGAAGGCCGCATGCAACTTCTCTCCCTTCTCTAGAACCTTTTCCACTAATGACCTGAGGATGAATATCAGTGAATGGGGACAAAACAACCTTGTCTCTTTTAATGCTAGTAAAACTATATATATACAGTTTACTAATAGACAGATATTGCCAGATTCGTACATTACCTTCAGTGCTACTAATATTCCCATCTCCAAAAGTATTGAAATTCTTGGTGTCTCACTTAACAGTGCCCTCAGCTGGACCTTTCATGTCAGATCACTTGCTAAAACCGCCTCAAAGAAACTTGGATTATTGTACAGAGTCCGTAACTTCTTCGCTGATGAGCAGTTACCTATAATTTATAAGAGTCATGTGCGCTCTCAGCTTGAATATTGCTCACCCTTGTGGAATGGTTGTGGAGAGGTTGCATTAAGACAACTAGACAAAATTCAGAATAAAGCTGTTAGAATCATTAACAACCCTGCCATTACATATAAACTACCTCCCCTGCAAGTAAGAAGGAATGTTGCCTCCCTTGCATTATTTTACAGATATTTTTTTGGCAAATGCTCAGACGAAGTTGCGTCCATGGTGCCACCTCTCCATGCCTTCCCTCGTGCTACACGGGCATCTGGTAGCGCTCATGACTGGAATGTCTATCTATCTATTTATTGCCAGACGCCTCAATCCCGTTTGGGGTGGCCACAAACAAATCGCCTCCAAGTCGCCCTGTCCCCCGCCATTTCACTGCCCTGCTCCCAACTCACACCCCCCTCTCTCATATACCTCTCCACCCCATCCCTCCATCTCATCCTCGGCCTCCCCCTCCCTCTTCCCCCCTCCACCTCACTCACATACACTCTTTTTGTCAGTCTTTCACCCTCCATCCTCTCCACATGGCCAAACCACCTCAGAGTGTTCCTCATAACGCACATCAACACCACAACGTTCCTTTATATCCTCATTCGTCAGCCTATCTCTCCATGTGACTCCACAGGCTCCTCTTAAATAACTCATTTCCACTGCTCTCACTTTTGACTTGTGTCCTTCCAACAACGTCCAAGCTTCACTTCCGTACGTTAGAGTTGGTATCACAATACTGTCATGTAGTGACTTTTTCACTTCCATGCTCACTTCCCTGTTTCTTATCACGCTCACTTCCCTGTTTCTTATCACTGCTTTCAAAGAACCAGCAACCTTTCTTCCCTGCTGTACCCTTTCAAGCACTTCACCCTCCGAACCTCCATCCTTACTCATCACACTACCCAAATACTTAAACGTACTCACATTTTCCAATTCCTCACCATCCAACCTCGCTGTACATTCACTGACTTCACCTCTCTCAAAGACCATCACTTTACTCTTCCCTACATTTACCTTCAGATTCCGTTTCTTACACACTCTCCCAAACTCATCCACCAAGCCTTGCAGCTCCCCTTCGTCTTCATTCAACAACACAGTATCATCTGCAAACAACAGTACAGGAAGTTTCCAAACACTATCCTCTTTCACCAGGGCCACTCCAACATCCACTACCCTACCTTGTACCTCTTTTATTACCCCATCCATGTACAGATTGAACAACCATGGAGACATGACACATCCCTGTTTCAACCCAACTTTCAAAGAGAAAAATTCACTTAGTTCACCATCCACACGCACTGCAGCCTTCGCACCATCGTACATACTCTTCACAGCATTCAACAACTTCCCATCTACTCCAAATATTCTTAACACTTTTCACAATCCTTGTCTATCCACCCTGTCATATGCTTTCTCCAAATCCATGAAAGCTGCATACAACTTCTTTCCCTTCTCTAGAAACTTTTCCACTAAAGATCTAAGAATGAATATATGATCTACACAACCTCTTCACTTCCTAAAGCCTCCCTGTTCTTCTCCAACTAATTTCTCTGTTCTTTCTCTAACTCTGTCAATAAGTATCCTACCATACACTTTTCCTATTATACTAGGAAGACGAATGCCCCTATGATTACCACACACTTCTTTTTCCCCTTTTCCTTTGTACAAGGGAATAATTGTACCTGACTTCCAATCCTCCGGGACTCTACCTTCCTCCCAGGCTAATCTGCACAGCTTCCACATCCATTCTACTACTATCTCTCCCCCATGCTTCAGCATTTCACCACACACTCCATCAATTCCTGGGGCTTTCCCAGATTTAACTTTCTTCATTGCTTCCACAACTTCTATCCTACTGATTTCTTCCTGTCTTCTCATCTCCCTCCTTCTCCCAGCCATTCCCCAGCCACTTATACTCGCATCACTTCCATCCTCTACGTTCAACAATTCCTTAAAGTGTTCTCTCCATCTGCTCACTTTTTCTCCCTTCTCCACTAGTAATCTACCATTTTTATCTTTCACTCCCCTGCTAACTTCACTTCCACCCTGTCTTACTCTTTTCACCTCTTTCCAGAACATTTTCTTACAGTCCCTCCACTTTACACTCAAATTCCTTCCAAATTCCTCATCCACTCTCTTCTTACTCTCTCTTACTAATCTTTTCACCTCTCTCTTTCTTTCTACATATAACTCTCTCTTCCGCCTCTCAACTTCTTCCACGCCCCTATTTCTCATCCATTCATTGTATGCTTTCTTCTTTTGTGCCACAGCCTGTTTCACCTCTTCAATCCACCACGCTGTTCCTTGCACCCCCCTCTGTCTTCTCTTCCTTCCACACACCACATCACATGCTGCACATATTTCTTCTGTAAATATGCTACACACACCTTCCACGTCTTCCATCTGCTCCAATTCATATTTGCCTAATCGTTCCTCCACTTCTCTCTTATACTCTGTCTTTTTCTCATCCTCTTGTAACCTTTCCACTCTCCTTGCAACTACTCCTTCCTCTCGTCTTTCCCTTCTTCTATTCCTCCATTCTGATTGGACCTTGATTCTGGCCACCACCAAGTAGTGGTCAGAAAGTCCACTCCCCCAGCCTCTATAAACTCTTGCATCCATTACACATCTTCGCATCCTTTCATCCACATACACATAATCAATCATTGCCTTCCTTTCATTCAGTTCACCACCCACCCTTCTCATCACTCGCCATGTATACCTGTGGATCATTTTATGCCTGAAGAGGGTATTGGCTACCACCAACCCCCTCCCAGCACAAATGTCCACTAACGCACTCCCATTCTCATCTATCTCAGCAGGCACACCCCACTCACCAACTATTCCATCCACCTTCGCATTCCCAACTTTACCATTCATATCACCAATCAAAAACACTCTCTCATTCCTTCCAAACTTTTCCATGCACACTTCTACATTTGTCCAGAACTCTTCTCTCACTCTTCTAGCACGATCTTGCATTGGCGCATACACATACACAATCACCCACATTTGTATTCCAACTTTCAACTTTACCCACACAATCCTTGACCCAACTGATCCATACTGTCTTACGCTCTTCTTCCATCTTTTACTCACAACTATACATACTCCTTCCTTCGCCCTCTCATTCTCACCTACTCCTGCACATATACCCCATCCATACTCCCATTCTCTCACACTTTCTCCTCTCCATTTTGTTTCAGTTGTTCCACATACATCCACTTTCGCACCCTCAAGCACCTGGACAATCTCTCTCTCTTTCACCTCATCATTCGCTCCTCTTACATTCCAAGTACCCATTACCAAGTCCTTTGTCCGGTCCTGGGTCATCATCGTTTGGTCAGTCCTTGTCCGAGGCTTATTGTTTGTTTTTTTAGTTAGTTGTTTTCCGGGGAGGGGCACTAACCCTCCGCCAACCCTTTTAGTCGCCTTTTACGACAAGCAGGAATACTGGGGGAGTATTCTTGAAAAAAAAACCCTACCCCCAGGGTATGTCACTCAACCATATTGCAGAACTTCTGCCTATCAGAATTCTTTCATTCCCCGAACTGCATCTCTCTGGAACTCGCTTCCCCAGAGTTGTTTTTCTCCAAATTTCAACCCACAACTGTTCAAGTCTAACTGTTACAGATATTTTATGAATAGAGGACACCAGTAATCTGGTGTATGGATTTTTTTTTTTCCCATTTGTTTTCTCTTCCTCCGTTCTGTTAAAAAAAAAAAAAAAAAAAAAAAAAAAGATATACGCAACTTCTTCCCTTCCTCCAACCTCCCTGTTCGTCTCCAGCTAATTCCTCTGTTTGATTTTTTCCCTAAAATTTTTCAATAAGTATCCTACTATATACACTGCCTATTAGGCTAAGACAAATACCTTTATGATTACCACGCACTTCTTTTTCCCCTTTTCCTTTGTACAGGGGAATAATAATACCTCACTTCCAATACTCCGGGACTCTACCTTCCTCCCAGGCCAATCTGCAGATCCTCCATATCCATTCTACTACTGTCTCTACCGCATGCTTCATCATTTCACCATACACTCAATTCCTGGAGCTTTCCCAATGTTGATTTTCTTCATTGCTTCCATTCTACCGACCTCTTTCTCCTTTCTTACCACACTTCTTCTAGCCATCGCCTAGCCACTTATACTGACATCACTTTCATTATTTCTGTTTAACAGTTGCTTAAAGTGTTCTCTCCATCTGCTCACATTTTCTCCCTTCTCCATTTTTATCTTTCACTCCCCTACTACCTTCTTTATCACCCAGTCTAACTCTCTTCACCTTCCATAATATTTTCTTACATTCCCTTCACTGTACACTCATATTCCTTCCAATTTCTTCATCCACTTTCTTCTTACTCTCTCCTACTAATCTTTTCACCTCTATCTTCCTCACTGCATATAACTCCCTCTTCCATCTCTCAACTTCCTCCATGCCTCTGTTCCCCATTCACTCACTATATGTTTTCTTCTTTTGTACCATAGCTTGCGTCGCCTCTTCATTCCACCATGCTGCCATACACCCCCTTTCGTCCTCTCTTCACCCCACACATCACCTCACATGTTCCACATTTTTCTTATGTGAAAATCTTGGATACACCTTCCATATCCCAAATCTACTACAAATCATATTTACCCTATGTTTCCTCAACTTCTTACTTATATTCTGCCTTTTCTTCATCTTCTTGCAACCTTTCTACCCACCTTGTATGGAGTACTCCCTCCTGTCATTCCTATCATCTATTCCTCCATTGCACTTGAACCTTGACTTTCACCACCACCAAGAGGTGGTCAGAAAGTCCACTCCCCCAATCTCTGCAAGCTCTTGTATCCATTATACACCTTCTCATTCTCTCATCCACACACACATAATCAACCACTGCCTTCCGCTCATTCAGTTCACCACCCACCCTTCTTATCACTCGCCATGTACACTTGTGGATCATAGTGTATCTAAAGAGGGTATTGGCTATCACCAAACCCCTCCCTGCACGAATATCCACTAGAACACTGCCATATCATCCACTTTTGCAGGCACGCCCCATTGACCAACTAATACATCCACCTTCACATTCCATACTTTTTCACTCATATCTCCAGTCAAAAATATTCTCTCATTCCTCTCGAGCTTTTCTATGCATGCTCTCAAATTTGCCCAGAACTCTTCTTTCATTCTGCTTGCACGATCTTGCATTGGCACACACACATACACACACACACACACATACACTAGTCACCGAGGAGAGCAGACCCACGCTACCACTGCTCCATACCTGGCCAACTTGGCCAGTGGCATTACCTAAATATTAGTATCTTTATATGAGTCAAGCTCTGTACCAGGTTGGACTAAATAGTGTTCTAATATAATAAAGAAGAAGTTTTAGGTAAGACTTGTTCAAACAGAAAAGAAAACAAAGTAGCTCAAGAATGCGCACAATCAGGTGATCGTTTGTTTAGTCTACAACTGCCTCAGGGAATGTAAGTACTATATGTGCTTTTAGTACTGCAAAATGACCACATACTTTAGTAAAGCAAATTTGGAAAAGAAAAGGGATAAAGGTAGAAAGCAGGATGATGATTTCTACCAAGAATTGGTTGAAATGGAGACTCACAATAAACTGGTGGAACGAGTACACAGATTAGAGATGGCTGTTCAGAATGAGATTGATGAAATTAAGAAACAGATGCACTTGCAAACGGAAGAAATAGAAAAATTAGGAAAGGAAGTCAACAAGAAAGACACAACCATAGATGAGCTAACAGTAGAGTTGGGTTCACTTAGAAGGTAAATTAGTGAAGTGGCATGTACAGTAGTCAACCACGAGAATATTATGGAAGAGTTCAAAAATGATATAGAGACAATTAGGCAAGTAAGCAGTCTGATAGATCAGAACAGTGATATTGAGAAGATAACACAGGTGAATGAAGCTGTGCAAAGCTACAAAAATGATGTGGAAACCACTTCTGCTGAAATGGTGAAAGTAAAGAAAGACTTAGAAACAAGGGTGGAAGAAAAAAAGCATTACCGTAAAAAGGAAAAGAATAACCGAAAACAATCCTAAGTTAGTCAGAGATTCAGTAGATATCAACAAATCTATAGTAATCACTGGTATAGAAGAGAAAGAAATAAAAAACAAGATCTAAAGAGACAAAAAGGAGATGGCAAAAGTAATGGGCATATTGAAAGAAGTATCAGAGGAAATCTGTAGTAAAAACATAGAGGAACAGAAAAGGTTAGTGAAATACGAGAGAAGCAAGTAAAGACCCCTAAAGGTAACCTTCCAGAGTGTAAACACGTGGAGAAGATACTAAAATATGCAAATAATCTTATGGAAAAACAGGAATAAAAAATGTATGGATAAAAAGATGCCTAACACAAGAGGAACTAGAATTACTGAAAGAGAAGAGGGAGGAAGCAAAAACAAAAACTGAGGGAAGATCAGAGGAGGAGAAGGATACATTTTTTAACAAAGTAATTGGATTGCAGGTACGAAAGTGGTACATAAACAGGAGGGAATAAAAAGGAGGAAGGTAGTAGAACCAAATAATGACAAGTTTATAAACAAGATGATTAAGTTGATGTACTCAAATGTGGATGGAATGGTATCTAAATTATTAGAGATGAATGATTGTCAGCGAAAACGAACCACATATAATATGTCTAACTGAAACAAAATTAACACCAAGGATATCAAACGACATCCTAAACTTAGAGGAATATACTGTAATATATGGAAAAGAGATAGGAACTTAAAAAAAGGAGGAGGAATTATAATATTAACTAAGAAAAATCTAAAAGTCAAAGAAATATAATTAGATATACCCTCACAAGTAGAACTTATTGCAGTAGAGATCAACACATATGAAGGGAAAGTAATTGTAGCCAATTTGTACATGCCACCCAGATCAAACACATGGGAAAGAGACGAATATGAGGACCTGGCAGAGCGTACAATTCAGAGTTTAAGAGCATTACTACATAAAATGGAAGAGAAATCGGAAAGAATTATACTAACTGGAGATTTTAATACAAATATAAATTGGAATACTCTAGATATAATAAGCCAAGAAAGCTGTTGGGACCAAAAGCTCCTGGATCTGGTGCAAGAGTTTTTCCTAACGCACCATGTAAGGGAAAGCACCAGAAAAAGAGGACTCATGTACCCTCAATGCTAGATCTCATATTTACTAGGCAAGAAAACGATATTGACAATTTATTATATAACCCTACATTCGGCAAAAGCGACCATGCAGTACTAAATTGCAACTTCAGGATTGCATATGACATAGTTAACAGCAATGAAAGTTACAAAAAGAGTCTAAACTATAAAAAGATAAAGTATCATGACCAAAAGAAGTACTTCTTAGAAACTGATTGGGAAAAGGAGCTTAGAGGACAAGATTTAAATGCTATATATAAAAAATTCTGTGAACTTTATGAAATAGGAGTCCAAAAGTACATCCCACAGCACAAAGAAGCAGAAAAGAAAATAAAGAAATGGTTCAATACAGAATGTAAAAAAAAAAAAAAAAAGAGAGAGATATGTTTTGGAATAGATTCAGAAGACAATAGTGAAAGGGCATATAATAATTACAAACAGGCAAGAAACGATTATACAAGAATAAGGAGGGAAGCCCCAAAACAGTTTGAGGATATCATAAATAAAAGTAGTGATCAACCAAAGCTATTTTCCAGCTACATCAGAAGCAAACCCAAAGTAAAAGATAAAATACAATCCATTACGGACGATGGAATCTCCTATACACAAGAGAATGATATTTGTGAAGCAGTAAACAAGAATTTCCAATCAGTTTTTACAGAGGAAAAAAAATTGAGAGGGATTATGTGGAACATGCATGCCCACACATACTACCAGATATATAAACATCTGAAAAAGAAATAAGGGAGGAGCTAAATAAATTAGACAAAGGAAAAGCAAATGGTCCTGATGAAATTTCATGTTGGGTGCTACGTGAATGTGCAATGGAGTTAAGTAAACCATTATTTTTAATTTTCAAGAAATCCTTGAGTCAAGGTAAACTACCTGATATTTGGAAGAAAGCAAACATTGTTCTCTTATTCAAGAATGGGAATAGACAAAATCCACTGAACTACCGACTAGCATCACTAACCAATGATGTAAGCAAGGTATTAGAAAAGCTTATAAGAAAAGCTAGGGTAAATCACCTAGAAGAACACAATATGATAACAGAAAGACAGTTTGGTTTCAGAAAAGGAAAATCATGTGTTACTAATCTGTTGAGCTACTATGGCAGAGTAACAGACACATTACAGGAAAGAGAAGGATGGGTGGACAGTATATATTTAGATTTCAAGAAAGCATTTGACACAGTATCACACCAAAGACTTTTATGGAAACTGTACCATCAAGGAGGAATTCGAGGCAAACTGTATTGTTGGATGCAAGATTTTCTCATGGAAAGAGAAATGAGAACAGTACTAAGGGGAAATCATTCATCATGGAAAGAATTGACTAGAGGAGTACCACAGGGCTCAGTGCTGGCACCAATCATGTTTTTAGTGTATATAAATGATATAGACAGTAACACTGGAAATGAAAGCTATCTAAATATGTTTGCAGATGATGCAAAAATACAAAGGAGAATTACTAACACAGACTCTTGTAAAGAGCTAAAAGAAGAATTAAATAAACTTCATGAATGGAGTAATACATGGCAAATGGAATTCAATGTGGACAAGTGTCATGTAATCAAGTTTGGTAAAAGTGGAAAAAAGACCTGATTGGGATTAAACGTTAGGAAATTAAACCCTACACACATCAGAAAGAGAGAAGGACCTAGGTGTGATTATCAATAACAGACTATCTCCGGCTGACCACATCAGTGAGAAGGTCCAGAACGTTGTATACACTGCCTGCAAATATGAGAATAGCGTTCACATACATAAATGAAGACATGCTAAGAAAGATTATAACATCATTCATCAGACCAACCCTGGAGTATGCATCAGTAGTCTGGAGTCCTCATCTCAAGAAACACATAGACAAGATTGAAAAAGTTCAAAGGGCCGCTACAAGATGGTTACCAAGTGTAAGGGATCTAAGCTACAAAGAAAGACTAAATAAACTGAATCTACCAACACTAGAGGCGAGAAGGAGAAGAGGCGACATGATTATGCCATATAAATGCATATCAGGGAAGGAGAAAATAGACATAAATGATTACTTAACCTATAGGGAAGCATCAGCAAGAGGGCACTGCAAAAAACTGCATAAGAAGAGAGGAGGTAAAGACGTAAGGAAATTTAATTTCCCAAATAGAGCAATTGATCAGTGGAATGCACTACCGAATGAAATAGTGTGTGCCAAAACAATTCACAAATTTAAGGATATGTACGATAAATATGGTTTAAGACACGGGAGAGTACGAGCTTGACTCATTCCTGTAAAGATACAATTAGGTATGTACTAGCGAACAGCCACAGCGAACGGACGTCTCTTGACTGGTCCCAGGCCCAGGCCCAGCAACCACTGCAAACCTTAAGTAGTTTTCAGGAATTATGTTTGTCCTGTCTCCTATGGTCTTGTTTTAAGTGTAAAATACTGTAAGTTAATATAGACTACCAAAAGTGTAAAGATTTATTGGCAAGAGTATACATGAATGTTTGTAGTATTTTCGGTAACAGCAGTTTTTGGTACTGTAACCAACCTCAAACATGGCCGATAATGTAAACATTGAGGGACTCGAATTTCCAGGATTTGATAGAAATATTAATGTCATTGATCTGGTTAAAACATTGATTATGAGGATTAGTGAACTTGAAAAGAAAGTGGAGAATCTAGTGTTAAACCATCACGTCCCGAGGTTTTCCGCCCCTCCGACATCCCCCAGTCCCGAGCCTTTTTGGAAAAATTTTTTTTTGGCTCAAACTTCCGCTTAGGTTGAGAAACGAAGGAAAATCACGAAGAAAGGGCTTACCGCGGTCTATAAGTGGTCCATAGAGGTGAGGTCCCCGAGCCAGGTATCGTATTCTGTAATGGACGTGCCAGGCGCTCACGTTTTCTATGGTAAGGAATACTGGGAGAAACAACACACAACACCTCTATATTTATTGAATTTGAACTAATAAACAATAACAGTAACAATATAATGGATTTCGGACATATATATATATATATATATATATATATATGAAAAATAAGCATTATACCATCACGCGAGCATAGCGAGTTTGGTCCGAGTCGTAACGTGCTATATGCTAAGTTTCTTGTATCAGTCAACATATTTTTTCTACTTGTATACTTCTGTTTCAATGACATTTTACCAATTACAACTGTTTGTAAGTGTTTTCAGATGTTTTCATTTATTATGATGACATGCAGCATAAGTCTAGCACACATCAGCTTAGTAAGCGCACTCGCTATGACTCGTATTTCAACATACCCAATTGTTTTATCACTTTCCTATTATTTTTCCCTTTACATAGAACCTTTCCTCCACCACTGTAAATGTTTTCAATTATTTTCATTCATTACGAGGGCATTTAGCGATATGCTAGCGCATATTCACGTAGCAACCACGATCTCAAACACTCGTGTTTCATCATCTACTTTATTTATTCACTCCACTTATAATTTCCCACTTACATTACACACGTTTACACCCCTATACTGCACTGTACATATTTACTGGCATTATTTATTCAAGTATGCGTGAGAATATCGCATGAAAATGCCCTCGCAAGGAATGTTTCGACCAACATAATACTCACACACTTATATACTAATTCTTCACATATATTACACACTTTACCACTTGCTGACTTCTATTTTCACTATTACGTGCCTTATTCATTCAACTGAGCGTCAGGGTATCGCATCTCTATACACACACTATGAATATTTGACTTAGAATTTATTTCAGCACTTACAATAATTTGAACTTATATGATACCCGTAAGCATTTCCAATAATAATAATTATATAATTACGGGCCGTATTTATTGCACTGAGCGACAGAATATCGCATCATAAAACCCTCACTATGTATGTTTCCACTTACAGCATATTTATACACTTACATACAATTTTTGCACTTATACCCGTATGCACTTTATACTAATATTTGGAGATCAACATGACTGATAATTTCACTGATACACTTTATACTAATATTTGGAGATCAACATGACTGATAATTTCACTGAGCGTCTGTCTGTCGCATTTACCTCATAGTTTCAGCGTCCTGTCGCATTCACACCATATCAGAATTGCATCAACGTGTGATATTCGCTGAAACATGGGTGAATACAGAGACCCACGTCACACTCCACGCACTCATAGCGGGTGTCCTTCCTCCGTGTCGTGAGTCTCACCTGGGAATTGCTACACACGTGACACCTGCGTTGGGGCCTAGGTCTGTTTGGCTGGGGAGGGATAGGAGTGGGGAAATGGCGGCCGGATATTCTCAGGGGAGTTTGTGCAATAGGGGCAGTGCGGGTGCGATGTTGGGGCCTTTCTACAGCATACCGTGCAAACATTTCTCTTGTGAGCTCCCTTACAAACGCTTCAAAGGTTTCCTGAACTCCTGTTGTCATGGCGTGAAGGTGGTGGCAATTCAGAGCAGTGATATCTAGCAAGTGAAAGAACAGTTTCTTATACCCCTTCATCGTGGTCCTGGCACACTCTACCGTCAATATCATGGAGTCTGACTGGTCCACGAGGCGCATGTTTATATTATAGTCCATGACACACTCAGGTTTCCAAATACGACGCCTGTTCTCGCTACGGTAATCAACTGAATCAGTACGGTGCATCAAGGGGCGGTGAACCGTTGACAATAGGCTTACCTCTCTATTGTGATTCCACACAGTTGCAAGGATGTTGTTGACTTTGAAGAAGACAACCTCATTCCTTGCAAGTTTCCGCCCTACCTTGGCCATGTGACGCCGGTTCACCTTCACGGTTCCACAGACTCCAGTTTCATGTGTGTGAAGATAACGAGCGAGAAGAGGGCTAGTGTACCAATTGTCCAGGTAGAGGACGTGACCACGATGAAGGTAGTCTTCTATCATTGTCTTTACCACTGCTCCCAACAGTCCAATACTTTGATCTTCTATTATGTCTGTGCACCGGTGTACAAGACTATGTCTTGCACGTATCCAGTCCTACAGTCGCACATAACAAAGATCTTGAACCCAAAACGGTGCCTTTTGCTGGGTATATACTGCCTAAATGAAATATTGCCTCTCCACAATACGAGACTCTCGTCTATGACGAGGTCTCTATAGGGATAGAATGAGGAACGAAAGGTTTGCCTCAGGTGATCAAAGATCAACCTAATTCGCCTCATTTTATCAGTGTTGTTTGCATTTGCAGCATCATGAGCATCATAGAAATGGAGGCGACTTAGAATTTGTTGAAACCGATTACGGCTCATCACTTGACCAAATATTGGGGTAAACATAACAGGGTCCCTAGTCCAGTAAGCAGGAATTCTGTTCTTTCGTATAATACCCATCAAAAGGACTAGGGCAAAAAATAAGAACATTTCTGAAAGGGAGACAGGGTAATCATAGATGATAGAATGCCTACTCCTTGTTCCCAGTCTTTCACTCTCAAGGCGCTGGGTGCTTCCAACAGGTTGGTATGGTATACAATCTGCTCCACAAATGCCTCACTAAAAAACAGGTGGAAAAAATCCAACCTGGTGAAATTACGGTGAATTCCTGGAGCAATGCAGCCAGAGCGCCCATGCTCAATGAAGGGGTGAATGAGGGGAGAAAAATCACTCCCATCCTCCCAATTCCACGCCACAAATCCCTCGTCCCCATCATCCCCATCACCACCTTCGTCTGGGTGGGGAGGAGATCCTGGTTGGGGAGGTGGGGGAGAAGGAGTGCGGAGGGCTTCCCCACTGTCACTCCTCTTCCCTCTGCCTGTACCCTTTCCCTTTCCCTTACCCTTACGGCCTTGAGGAACATTAGGGGGCTGTGGGGATGTAGTAGGGGAATATTGGGGAGCAGAAGACGTGCTGGGGAGTGGTTCCTCCCCACCTTCCCCCTCCATGACAACACTACGTGCTTTCTCACGCACCCTAGCTCGACCACGTGTTAGGGGATATTGGGGAGCATAAGACGTGCTTGGGAGTGGTTCCTCCCCACCTTCCCCCTTCCTCACAACCCCACGTGATAATGAACGCACCCGCACTCGCCCACATGATACACTACGCCGCCTCACACTACGTAGGGAGAGCAATGACTAACTCACGTCACTCTCACTTTCCCTAATCCTCCCTGTACTTTCCCTTTCACTCCCCACTCCCTCCACGGCACTTCCTAACTCCCCAAACAAAATGCTAGGCTCATACCTGCTCGTCCGACGTGGTGTACGCTCTGGGCCACGATGAGTGATGACTTCACATCCATACCACGTGGCAGCATGTCCCACGGCTCCGTCATCGTCATCGTCCTTGTCCTCGTCCTCGAATTCTGATTCCAAATCACGTTGGGGATAGGCATAGGATGTTGCACGTGCCTTCTTTGCCTGCTGCCCCTCTCTAGCAGCACGGTAAGACACGTACTGCCGCTTCCTGGGAGACAGAACTTCCTCGTCACTGCTGGTGGTTTCTTCCTCCTCTGGCTGCACATAATCTTTATCAACAACCTCGTCGTCCAGTGGGGAATCACTGTCGCCTGTAAAGGCGTCCAGGGCGATTTGAATTTCGCCGTCTGAGAGACCTCTTTTAGCCATGTCTGAGTAGGACCATTGCTACCAGGTGAGTGGACGAGTGGCGGGTTAGCGCGGGTCGCTCGGGGTCGCCGAGTGTCCCCACCTGGTGGCAGGTAGGGGAAGGTCATGTGAGGATACGTACCGCAAATCAAGCGCGAAATTTGAAAATTGTCGAAATTATGCACATTGCAATTGCACGACGTACCGGTACATCACCAGGACTGGCAAATGCAAATCGTTGCAACGTACCCATACGTCGACGGGATGGGGCGAGTTAAAGGACGTGTCTGGGAATATGGAGATTACTGTGCAGAGTCTGATCCAGTCCAATGAGACGGCGAATGAGGAGATCAGAAATTTGAAGCGTGAAAATATCGAATTGAGGAGAAAACTAGAAGAGAGTACTAATAAAACAGAGAAGGTGAGTAGTGTATTAGAAGAGCATAAGGCAAAGTGGGCACACGTACAAGATGAACAGAAAGAAGTGGTCAGCTTAAGAGAAATCATCCAGGAAAAAAGGGAAATGAACAAGAAAAAAATGGAAGAAAATGTAGTAAAAATACTGAAAAAAAAAAAAGAGGAAATAGTGAGAGAAACTGTAGAAAGGAACAGATGTGTGGTAATATTTGGAAACAGGGAGGAGGAAGAAAAGGTAAGATCCGTGAGACTCGAGAGAGACATGAACCTGGTGAGAGGAATATTAGGCAAGATTGATCCCGAAGGAGACAAATGGGTAAAAGAAATTGAGGAAGTAAGGAGGGTAGGTCCTTATAAGAAAGGGGAAACAAGACAAATGAGAGTCAAGTTGTCATCAGAAAGTGTAGTAAATGATATACTTAAAGTGACCTGGAATTTAAGCAAAGATGCAGGGATGGAAAATATCATAATAAGAAAAGATTTGAATGAAGAGATTTTTTAAAATCATTGAAGGAACGAGTAAAGGAAAAAAAAATGATAAGAGGACAGAGGAAGAATGTAATACTTATTTTTTTTTGGATAGTGATGGATATGAAAGTAAGGAAGTGGTATGTAAGGACATAGGAGTGAAGGAAACTAAGGGGGATGGCTATGAAAGATCAGAAATTGAGGAAGTGGTACCGACGGAGAGGAGAGTAGAGGGTAAAAAAACATCAAAAATAATTTGAAGGTGATATATATTAATGTTGATGGTTTAATATCGGCAGGGTTTAAAATTAACGATTTCTTGAGAGAACATGAACCTGATGTCATGTGCTTTGTAGAGACCAAATTAAGAGAAGATATTGATGTTCATTTGTGAGATGGTAAATAGAAACTGTGGAGAGGAGACAGAAAAGAAAAAACGGGAGGAGGAGTGATGATAGCAGTGAAGAACAACATAAATGTAGATACCGTGGAAATTGGAGAAGGCAGGGCTGAAGTGATATATATGACATTAGAAACTAGAGAGAATGTCAAGAAAGTATATGGCAGTAGTGTATGTTCCCCCTAAGACGAGAACATGGAATGATGACGAATACCAGATGTTTTCAGATATGGCGAGATATTTACAAAAAATAATTGAGAAAAGCAACAATATTATTTTGGTGGGTGACTTTAACTGTAAAGAGGTGAACTAGGAGGAATGGGACTCAGGAGGTAGCAAGGATTCGTGGGGCACTATATTATTAAATATAATAATGAATAATGTGATGACACAATGGGTCAAAGAAGAGACACGGTTCCAAGGTGAGGACACACCAGCAAGGTTAGATTTACTGTTTACCAAAGACCCCGATGTAATGGAATCATTGAAATATTACTGTCCTATAGGAAAAAGTGATCATGTGATCATTGAGTTCCAGATGATAATAGGGAACGTCGAGCCAAGAGACGAGCTTCATAGACAGGGAAGATACAACTTTGGGAAAGCAAATTTTACAGGATTGAGGAAATTTTTTGAAAATGTGGATTGGAGAAAATTCAGAGAAATGAGAGATACAGAGGAAGTGGAATATCTTTCTAGACCTCTATAATTTGGGAGTGGAAAAATTTGTACCAAGAGTAAGAGGGAAAGAAAACAGGAAAAAGGAGTGGTTTAATAGAAGGTGTATGATAGCAAAACAAGAGAGATAAGGCGTGGAACAACTGGATAAAGAGAGGTAACAACAGAACAAAGGAAGAATATGAAAGAACTAGAAATAAATACACAAGAATACGTAGAGAAGAAAGGAATTTTGAAAAAGGTATAATAGACAAATGCAAGGATGAACCCAAACTGTTTTATAGATCTGTTAATGGCAAACTGAAACAAAAGGAAGGAACCACCAAACTGAAAGTAAAAGGAGAGGTCTATAAAGATGCAGCAATGCAAGCTGAAATAATGAACAAATGCTTCCAGTCGGTTTTTACTAATGAAAAAGAGTTTGTGGAAGGGGAGGGAGTGATTAGAAATGTACCGGTGATAAAAGATATAAAAGTGGAGGTACAGGATGTGTATAAATTACTGGAAACTCAAGATGTAAGGAAAGACCAGGACCTGATGGAATTACTAATTGGGTACTGAAGGATTGTAGAGAACAACTGGCTGATAAAATTCACAGTTTAATCGTGTGTTCCCTGGAAGAGGGGAAAGTGCCACAAGAATGGAAGAGGGCAAATGTGGTACCAATATATAAGGGAGAAAACAGGGAAGAACCCCTGAATTATAGACCAGTGTCTCTAACCAGCATGGTCGCAAAATTGTGTGAGAGAATCCTGAAAGACAGATGGATGAAATATCTAGAAGAGATGAATATTTTGGCTGAATGTCAGTTTGGATTCAGAAGTGGAAGGTCATGTGTTTCCAATTTGTTGAGCTTTTACTCAAGAGCAATTGACGTGGTACAGGAGAGAGATGGTTGGGTGGATTGTGTGTACTTAGACTTAGAGAAGGCCTTTGAGAAGGTACCTCATAAGAGACTAATGTGGAAACTAGAATATATAGGAGGACTGAAGGGGAAACTCCTGGAATGGATGAGAGACTTTTTGAGAGACAGACAAATGAGGACAGTAATAAAGGATAGGAGAGTAACAAGTGGAGTCCCTCAAGGCTCGGTGTTGGCGCCTGTAATGTTCCTGATTTACGTAAATGATATGGTAGATGGAGTGAACAGTTATGCAAGTCTGTTTGCTGATGATGTGAAGATCTTGAGGAAGGTAGAGGTTGAGGACGATTGTAAAATGCTGCAGGAGGATCTGGATAGGATACATGATTGGAGCCGGACGTGGGAAATGAAATATAATGTAAAGAAATGTAAAATATTGGAAATGGGTAAAAGTACCAGAAGGCCATTGCTTAATTATTTGTTGGGTAATGAATTAATTACAAAAATGAGAGAAGAGAAAGATTTGGGAGTGCTGGTCCAAGATAGTTTGTCACCTGAAAAACACATTAACAAGACAGAGAGACGTATAAACTCTTCACTAACATAAGGGTACCATTTCATTATATGGATGAGGAGATGATGAAAAAATTTATAGTGGCCATGATCCGCCCCAGGTTAGAATATGCAGCGGTAGTGTGGTCCTCACACAAAAAGAAAGATACAAACAAGATTGAGAGATTACAAAGAACAGCAACCAAAATGGTCCCCAGTCTGGCAGATCTGTCATGCAGAGAGAGGCTGGAAAAGCTGGATTTGCCTTCCTTAGAGGACAGAAGAAAGAGGGGAGACATGATTGAAGTGTTCAGGACCATGGTGGGAGTAGATAAAGTTGACCGAGAAGATCTGTTTTTATGGGATAAGAGAGCAACAAGAGGACAC
This sequence comes from Coenobita brevimanus, assembly GCF_032717465.1. Taxonomy (NCBI): domain Eukaryota; kingdom Metazoa; phylum Arthropoda; class Malacostraca; order Decapoda; family Coenobitidae; genus Coenobita; species Coenobita brevimanus. Next base: position 27,128,104 of record NC_136983.1, on the reverse strand, counting down.
GGAATGAAATTGAAAAAGTCAAGCTGCTTGAAGGATGTTAAGAAATATAGCTTTCCTTAGAGAAGTATAGACTTATGGAATAGCCTGGACAAAGAGATCGTCAAGTCTAAAGCTTTAAATGAGTTTAAAGCTATATTTGATATACTGAGAAACAGCGACGGGAACCCTAGGCATAGCAAATTTCGTGTATATCACAATTAGGTGTATAAGGTAAATACATAAGTATTTTGAACGACTTAGACGAAAAGGTGGTGCAGAAGAAAAACATTCATGTGTGTAAAGGTAGACTAAATAAATGTGGATATGGAGACAGGACAACACGAGCATTGCTCAATTCCTGTATACTACAAATAGGTAAATAGGTAAATACACACACACACACACACACGCACACACACACACACACACACACACACACACACACACACACACACACACACACACACACACACACACACACACACACACACACACACACAATCGCCCACATCTGTGTTCCCACTTTCAGTCTTACCCGCACAATCCTTGACCCAACTGATCCATACTATCTTGTAATGTCCCTCCATCTCTTGCACACAATACATTCACCCTTTTTTGCCTTCTCATTCTCGCTTACTCCTGCGCATTTACCCCATCCAAACTCCCACACACTCACCCAATCATTTAGTCTCAGTCAATCCACATATGTCCACTTTTGCACTCTCAAGCACCTGGACAATTTCATTCTCTCTTTCACCTCATCATTCGCAACCCCAACATTGCATGTTTGAATCCGAACTATGTCCTGTGTCTGGTCCTTGGTCGTCACCTGTTGGTCCGTCCTGATCCGAGGCTTCTTGTCTGTATTTTTAGTTAGCTGTTTTCTGGGGAGGGGCATAACACTCTTCCAACCCACTTGCTGACACGAAGGGAACACGTGTTGGTTGGTTATAAGGTTACCAACCTGCGTACTAAATGATTTCCTGGTTTACAGGAAATCATTTAATTTGTTAGTCAGTGTAGACTTACCGGAAATAGAGTAAGACTACATGAGTGAATGGATGATGGGCGCCCGCACCGACCACACTTTCATTCTAAGGAGCAAAATCCGACCAACTTCCCTGCAGTAAGTATCTCAGCAAGGTCACCATTCCTCCACCGCGCACTATACTTCACAAACCCATTCATAAACACAAAACCACCACAGCCATCAAAAACCTTCACACAAATAGTATTCTTCATGAATCACCACCAGCCATCCCTCAGAAACTCTTCTACCCAGATATACACGAGCACACGCACCTAAACTGCGATGCGGTCACCTCCCTTCCTTGCTACACTACCAACACAAAATACAACTCACAAACTATCCACTATGTCTGCATTACAGTACAGCCTCCCTCTCCACAACAAATTTACTCACCTCATGGACCTCACCGTCACAACACACAGTTCTTGAACATAACGTCAGAAAATGGTCTCTGGCAGCACCGTCAGAAATTGCTGGTTTTCTAAGATCAGATGGGTTTGGGTCTATATGCGTCTGGAGTTACACAAGTAGCAACAACAAAGCATAATAACATCCAAAATATACATGCTGGCTACACTCTGAGTGTTGAAAAAGTGTATGAACGCCGAGGTCTACCTGTGGCAAACATTTTGTTAATGTCTATTCTGTGTCTCTTCTTATCTAAGTGACTAAGTATTTGTAAGTTAATATCACAGTGACTACCTACTCCCAGCCCTGATATAGCTGGAAAAATGATGGACGTCATGTACTACACATATCGTGTGTGTGTGTGTGTGTGTGTGTGTGTGTGTGTGTGATCATGATAAACACACTGCCTATTTACCCCCAGCTCTGATGCAGTTACCAGAGGGTTGGGCGTCCCGTACCATGGTGGGGCTGTGGCTAATGGTGGTGCTGGTCATTATGAGGAGCTACTCTGGTGCTCTGACATCACTGCTCGCCGTCAGGAACATTCCAGTCAAGATTAACTCCCTCAGAAACTTGATCGATGCAAAGGAGTACAAGCTGGTGTTTGAAACATCAACGGCCCTCACTGCTTATATGAGTGTAAGTTGCTATAACATTGATATTACTGGCATCATCATCATCATCATCATCATCATCATCATCATCTTTTTCCCAATGAAATAACTGCATAAAGTAGGATTCAGAAAATAAGGAAGGAAAGCGCATGAACGTGAAAAGACTCAACAATATTCCCAGGGAAATGGACCAGGCACTAATTCGCACGTCATTTGCCTTCCTAGGTACTTTTGCGCCTTTGTTCAATTTATATATTTCCTTTTTTGCTGAAAATTTTTTCTCATCTAACCTGTCCTAAAGATGGTTGACAACCGTCAGCCGTCCAATACTGCCCAATTGCTATAATATCTGTTATTTTTATGGTCAATAACTTTGTCCTGAACAAGATTTTTTTGAAGCATCTTTCCTTTCATATCCTTATTTGTGATGGAAGGTATGAGTTTTGTCCGCGATGCACCATTAGTGATTTTACATTCCTCTCCAACTTTTGGTCATTTTCTCTTCGGAATTTTGGTAAAATCTTCGCTTTTGTGCTAGAAATGACAAAGTCTTCTTTCAGATTCTAGCACAAATATATAATTGATAATGTACCCTCCGATGTCTTCCAGTCCTTCTTTCTGTGCCTTCATTGCAGGTTGTAGACAGCCACTGTTATGAAACTATAAATCGTGGTATTTCTCAAGGTTCTGTCTTTTCACTTACTCTCTTCCTCTTATTCATCAGACTTTATTATTTGTACATCTAGCCCTATTTGCTCGAACGGTAATCATTCCAACATTTAGTTTTCCATCCGATTTTCAAAAATAAAAAATAAAATAAATTAATAAGCATGAGTTTTTGGCAAATCCGACTTCAGAGTTCTATTCTGTCTGGTACAATAAGAGCCTTATTGCTTTAATGTCTCAAAAATCCGGATCATCAATATCAACATAATCTACCGCATGACTGTCCCCTTACCTCCAGTATCACTCATCTCAGTCCTGCTTCGTGTCTTAATATTCTTGATGTCTCCTTTTCTCATGATCTGTCTTCGAAAGATCACATTACTCCTCCTGCAGCTTCATAACTTCATAGTGGGTGGGTGTGCTGTACCAGCTCTATGCTTTCCTTGAACCCCACTCAGATACTGACTTTTACTGTCACCATTTTTTTCTCCATACAGCGTATATAGTACAGCTCTCGCGTGGGAGGGGGGCTGCTAATCACCTGTAATACTTCCAAATAGGTGAATTCAATGGTATTCCTCTCAACAGTTCAACAACTCCCCTTGTCTCTATGACTTGCTGCAGCCTCTCTCAGCTCCACAGTGTTCCATCTCTCTCTCTCTCTCTCTCTCTCTCTCTCTCTCTCTCTCTCTCTCTCTCTCTCTCTCTCTTGTAACTACTATTTTGGTTACTGTTCATTCGAACTCTCTGTTGGCACACAGCAGCCGTCTAGCTACACATTCTCACCTCTCTTCTCTCCCAACATTCTCATGTAAGAGTCAGCCAGTTTTCTCAGTCTGTCATGCATGCACCTGCTGAACTCTAAAACTATCTACTGTAGTTATTCTTTCCTACTGCCTGTAATCAGTCTTTTAAATGCAATGTGCTCAGGCAGCTAGAAATGACTGAATCTTGGGTTTTCCTTTTTGCTGAATAATTTTACGAAAGAACAAGTTTTGCCGGTTCGAAGCTCTATGGCTCTTCCCTTTCTGCATGAAAATTTTTTTATGCGAATGACTCTGTATATCCATCTGCCTATATATCTACCGTATATGTATGTATGTACAACACACACAAAACACACACACACACACACACACACACACACACATATATATATATATATATATATATATATATATATATATATTTATGCAGTATATCATTTAAATCATATAATAATAAAGTCCAAGACATGTTCAGTTTTCACCATTTTCTTATTCATTTTTTCAGTTCTTCTAACAGTTTGTTCGTAGGATGAAGGTTATTATAGAATGTGACCAATTTTCATTTTTATTTTCATAAACATAGAACGTTCGCACATCAAGTTGCACATGTTCTGTTACTGTAACCGAGATAACATACCTTAGAGGTCCGGCAATATAAGTATATAAAGCACACAAGAGCTATACATTTTCAGGAGAGTACACTGTAACACCAGTCGAACAGCGCAGTACTCCAAATGTGGATGGCAAGCTGGTGACAGGGGGAGCTGGAGCTCCCGTTTCACCAGCCCTTAGGACTTTATTCTGACCATCTCTCTTTGCTGAACATTTTCAGTGCCTTCCAGCATACTCTCTTATTACCTCTACCTTCAGCTGTCTGCACCATACTACATGCACCTAAGATATCACACCTATTTCCACTCCCTTTATCAATGGCCACTGCATTATTACTAGCAAAAGAGGTGGTATCTGATTGTCACCTCCGGCAGGGTAGGGCTGGCAGCACAGGGTCCTCCTGTTCGCCATAATGCGACTGTGCCGGCAGCGACTGTTGTTAATTCCATTCATCCTCGTCAGTGGAGAAGTGCAGGTTCGCTCTTATTATTCACCAATATCCGTGGTCTCAGCAGCAATCTGAATTCAGTTCATTTTTTCCTACAGTCCATATCCTCTCTGGTCCTGTTCCTCGCAGCATTACAAATTTCTCCCTGTACCAAAATATCCCCATTTTGCTTTCCTGGTTACCATCTCATCACAAACTTCCGTAACAAGGGTGTCACATGTTGTTTTATCAAATCTGAATATGCAGTTGACACTGCTTTAGAGTTGACTTCAATGAATTTTGATTACTCACTGTATAAACTAAAATATCTAAATATTACCAAATATAATGTGTAGTCTATTGCTCCCCCAATGCTTCTTCAGAAACCAGTGTATTTGACTCCATATCCATACAGTTGAGTAACCTTAACCTTGCCCTTAGCAACGAAATTCCCATTTTGAGTGATTTTAATGCACATAACGTTGAGTGGTTATTGCATTCTGCTAAGACTGACGATGCTGATCTAGAGTGTGACCTGTTTGCAGAATCGTTTAATCACACACAGTTGACAAAGCAACCAACCAGAATACCAGATAATCCTGGCCATAATGCCCATCCCTTGGATCTATTCCTGACAAAAAAAATCCAGATCAATACAGGATAGAGGTATTGTCACCACTTGGATCCTCTGACCACAATCTCATCAAAGCCTCATTAGTTAGCCCTCTCAAACCTCCCCATTCTGAACCTGTCAGGGTGACACGATGGCACTTTGATAGGGCAAACTGGGATGGATTTAGAAATTACCTTGTTGGCATTCCATGGCAGTCTTTCTTCTCTTAGAGATGTCAGTTCTACCGAGTCCCATATTAATGACTTAATACTAGCTGGTATTGATTTATTCATACCAAGTCAACAGTTCACTGAAAGATTGAACTCTCCAAAATGTTTGATAGCAACTGTGCCGGAGCAACAGCCCAAGGGTCATTAGCATATAACTCTCCCTTAAAATCAAAACATCTGAATCACTCTGTCAATAAAAAAAATCCTAGAAGCCATGCAAAAGCTGTAATAAATCTCGCTAAATCAAACTTTCTTCAATATCAAGCATCAAAACTACTTACTGTAACAACCCTAATGACAAAAGAATATTCTGGTCAACTCTCAATTCTTTCAATAATAACTTTAACAAGTCATCATCCATTCCCCCACTATAATCTTCAGATGGCAACATCACAAATGACCCGTGTGGGAAAGCAGATATCATTGCCAGTTCATTTGCCAGAAATTCTGCCATAGAAGAAGTCAGCAAGAACGTCCCAGTACTAGAACTTGACTCTCCAGAAAGTGTTCCACTTAACATACAGACAAGATACGTAAAATCCATCCTAGACAATTTACCAACCAATAAAGCACCAGGCCCAGATGGAATTTCTCCTATTGTTTTGAAAAAGTGTTCCCCAGAACTTGCCTCTGTTCTAGCTAAATTATTCAGACGATGCATACGTGCTTCTCCATTCCCTAATTCATGGAAAGAAGCCAATATCCACCCAATTCCAAAGAATGGAACTTCCTCTGACCCCTCTAATTACAGACCAATAGCTGTCACATCTCCTCTTGATAAAATATTTGAAATTTTGGTTAATAAGCACTTAGTTAAACATCTTGAATCCAGCAACTTCATTAGTGATAAACAGTATGGTTTTCCCCACGATAAACAGTATGGTTTTCGCCACGAAAATCCACCACTGACATACTCAATCTCCTGACTCATACCATCCATCAATCAATTGACCAACATTGAGAAACTGATGCAGTAGCCCTTGATACAGTATTTCTAAAGCTTTCGACAGAGTGTGGCAACATTCCCTGTTGTCCAAACTCCCTTGCTATGGACTAACGTCTTTTGTTCCTCTGCTTTCCTCATATCTCAGCGACAGAAAAATAAGAGTAAAAGTAGATAATGTATATTCCAATTTCCACTCAATTTACGCCAGCGAACCACAGGGATCAGTTCTGGTGTTAACCCTGTTCCTGGTTCATATTAATGATCTCTTATGTGTCACCCACAATCCCATGCATTCATAAGCAGATGACTCAATACTTCACAGTTCATTCACACTCAAAGACCCCTTTACAAAGTCTAATATCTATAAGTCTTAACTCAGTACAGCCATCTTCATAAAACAAGACTTATCTACGATCAAAGAATGGGGACAAAACAACTTTTTCTCATTTAATGCTAGGAAAACCAGATATATGCAATTTACTAATAGACAGGTATTGCCAGATCCATATGTTACCTTCAGTGCTACTATTATTCCCATTTCCAAAAGTACTGAAATTCTCGGTGTCTCACTTAACAATGCCCTTAGCTGGACCTCTCATGTCAGATCACTTGCTAAAACCGCCTCAGAGAAACTTGGATTATTGTACAGAGTCCATAACTTCTTCACTGACGAGCAGGTATCTATGATTTAAAAGAGTTATGTGCACTCTCAGATTGAGTATTACTCACCCTTGTGAAAGGGATGTGGAGAGGTTGCACTAAAATAACTAGACAAATTTCAGAACAAAGCTACTGGAATTATTAATAACCCTGCTATAATAAAAACCTCCCCTACAAATAAGAAGGAATGTTGCCTCCCTTGCAATATTTTACAGATATTTTCATGGCAAATGCTCAGACGAAGTTGCATCCATTGTGCCACCTCTCCATGCCTTTCCTCGTGGTGCACGGGCATCTGGTGCTCCTGACTGGAATGTCACACAGCCATATTGCAGAACTTCTGCCTATCATATTTCTTTTATTTCCCGAACTGCATCTCTCTGGAATTCACTTCCCCGGAATTGTTTCCCCTTTGTTTTCCCCCAAACTTCAACCTACAGCTGCTCAAATCCAACTGTTACAGATATTTTATGAATAGAGGAAGCCAGTAATCTGGTGTATGATTTTTTTTTTTTTGTATTTACTTGTTTTTTCTTCCTCTGTTCTGTTATTTAAAAAAAAATGTTCGTTAATACAGAAGAAATTGTTCCACTGCTAATACATAACACAAAGTTACTACTTCCATATGACAGTTGAGTTCATGGAGCACATGAAAATAAAGTGACTGCCCTCACAGAGCCCATAATGACAGCACTCACAGAGCCCATAATGACAGCACTCACAGAGCCCATAATGACAGCACTCACAGAGCCCATAATGACAGCACTCACAGAGCCCATAATGACAGCACTCACAGAGCCCATAATGACAGCACTCACAGAGCGCATAATGATAGCACTCACAGAGCCCATAATGACAGCACTCACAAAGCCCATAATGACAGCACTCACAGAGCCCATAATGACAGCACTCACAGAGCCCATAATGACAGCACTCACAGAGCGCATAATGACAGCACTCACAGAGCCCATAATGACAGCACTCACAGAGCCCATAATGACAGCACTCACAGAGCCCATAATGACAGCACTCACAGAGCCCATAATGACAGCACTCACAGAGCCCATAATGACAGCACTCACAGAGCCCATAATGACAGCACTCACAGAGCGCATAATGACAGCACTCACAGAGCGCATAATGACAGCACTCACAGAGCCCATAATGACAGCACTCACAGAGCCCATAATGATAGCACTCACAGAGCCCATAATGACAGCACTCACAGAGCCCATAATGACAGCACTCACAGAGCCCATAATGACAGCACTCACAGAGCCCATAATGACAGCACTCACAGAGCGCATAATAACAGCACTCACAGAGCCCATAATGACAGCACTCACAGAGCCCATAATGACAGCACTCACAGAGCCCATAATGACAGCACTCACAGAGCCCATAATGACAGCACTCACAGAGCCCATAATGACAGCACTCACAGAGCCCATAATGACAGCACTCACAGAGCGCATAATGACAGCACTCACAGAGCGCATAATGACAGCACTCACAGAGCCCATAATGACAGCACTCACAGAGCGCATAATGACAGCACTCACAGAGCCCATAATGACAGCACTCACAGAGCCCATAATGACAGCACTCACAGAGCCCATAATGACAGCACTCACAGAGCCCATAATGACAGCACTCACAGAGCCCATAATGACAGCACTCACAGAGCCCATAATGACAGCACTCACAGAGCCCATAATGACAGCACTCACAGAGCCCATAATGACAGCACTCACAGAGCGCATAATGACAGCACTCACAGAGCCCATAATGACAGCACTCACAGAGCCCATAATGACAGCACTCACAGAGCCCATAATGACAGCACTCACAGAGCCCATAATGACAGCACTCACAGAGCCCATAATGACAGCACTCACAGAGCCCATAATGACAGCACTCACAGAGCCCATAATGACAGCACTCACAGAGCCCATAATGACAGCACTCACAGAGCCCATAATGACAGCACTCACAGAGCCCATAATGACAGCACTCACAGAGCCCATAATGACAGCACTCACAGAGCCCATAATGACAGCACTCACAGAGCCCATAATGACAGCACTCACAGAGCGCATAATGACAGCACTCACAGAGCCCATAATGACAGCACTCACAGAGCCCATAATGACAGCACTCACAGAGCCCATAATGACAGCACTCACAGAGCCCATAATGACAGCACTCACAGAGCCCATAATGACAGCACTCACAGAGCCCATAATGACAGCACTCACAGAGCCCATAATGACAGCACTCACAGAGCGCATAATGACAGCACTCACAGAGCGCATAATGACAGCACTCACAGAGCCCATAATGACAGCACTCACAGAGCCCATAATGACAGCACTCACAGAGCCCATAATGACAGCACTCACAGAGCCCATAATGACAGCACTCACAGAGCCCATAATGACAGCACTCACAGAGCCCATAATGACAGCACTCACAGAGCGCATAATGACAGCACTCACAGAGCGCATAATGACAGCACTCACAGAGCCCATAATGACAGCACTCACAGAGCCCATAATGACAGCACTCACAGAGCCCATAATGACAGCACTCACAGAGCCCATAATGACAGCACTCACAGAGCCCATAATGACAGCACTCACAGAGCCCATAATGACAGCACTCACAGAGCGCATAATGACAGCACTCACAGAGCCCATAATGACAGCACTCACAGAGCCCATAATGACAGCACTCACAGAGCCCATAATGACAGCACTCACAGAGCCCATAATGACAGCACTCACAGAGCGCATAATGACAGCACTCACAGAGCCCATAATGACAGCACTCACAGAGCCCATAATGACAGCACTCACAGAGCCCATAATGACAGCACTCACAGAGCCCATAATGACAGCACTCACAGAGCCCATAATGACAGCACTCACAGAGCCCATAATGACAGCACTCACAGAGCCCATAATGACAGCACTCACAGAGCCCATAATGACAGCACTCACAGAGCGCATAATGACAGCACTCACAGAGCCCATAATGACAGCACTCACAGAGCCCATAATGACAGCACTCACAGAGCCCATAATGACAGCACTCACAGAGCCCATAATGACAGCACTCACAGAGCCCATAATGACAGCACTCACAGAGCCCATAATGACAGCACTCACAGAGCGCATAATGACAGCACTCACAGAGCCCATAATGACAGCACTCACAGAGCCCATAATGACAGCACTCACAGAGCCCATAATGACAGCACTCACAGAGCCCATAATGACAGCACTCACAGAGCCCATAATGACAGCACTCACAGAGCCCATAATGACAGCACTCACAGAGCCCATAATGACAGCACTCACAGAGCCCATAATGACAGCACTCACAGAGCCCATAATGACAGCACTCACAGAGCCCATAATGACAGCACTCACAGAGCCCATAATGACAGCACTCACAGAGCCCATAATGACAGCACTCACAGAGCCCATAATGACAGCACTCACAGAGCCCATAATGACAGCACTCACAGAGCCCATAATGACAGCACTCACAGAGCCCATAATGACAGCACTCACAGAGCCCATAATGACAGCACTCACAGAGCCCATAATGACAGCACTCACAGAGCCCATAATGACAGCACTCACAGAGCCCATAATGACAGCACTCACAGAGCCCATAATGACAGCACTCACAGAGCCCATAATGACAGCACTCACAGAGCCCATAATGATAGCACTCACAGAGCCCATAATGCCAGCACTCACAGAGCCCATAATGACAGCACTCACAGAGCCCATAATGACAGCACTCACAGAGCCCATAATGACAGCACTCACTGAGCCCATAATGACAGCACTCACAGAGCCCATAATGACAGCACTCACAGAGCCCATAATGACAGCACTCACAGAGCCCATAATGACAGCACTCACAGAGCCCATAATGACAGCACTCACAGAGCCCATAATGACAGCACTCACAGAGCGCATAATGACAGCACTCACAGAGCCCATAATGACAGCACTCACAGAGCGCATAATGACAGCACTCACAGAGCCCATAATGACAGCACTCACAGAGCGCATAATGACAGCACTCACAGAGCCCATAATGACAGCACTCACAGAGCCCATAATGACAGCACTCACAGAGCCCATAATGACAGCACTCACAGAGCCCATAATGACAGCACTCACAGAGCCCATAATGACAGCACTCACAGAGCGCATAATGACAGCACTCACAGAGCCCATAATGACAGCACTCACAGAGCCCATAATGACAGCACTCACAGAGCGCATAATGACAGCACTCACAGAGCCCATAATGACAGCACTCACAGAGCCCATAATGACAGCACTCACAGAGCGCATAATGACAGCACTCACAGAGCGCATAATGACAGCACTCACAGAGCCCATAATGACAGCACTCACAGAGCGCATAATGACAGCACTCACAGAGCCCATAATGACAGCACTCACAGAGCCCATAATGACAGCACTCACAGAGCCCATAATGACAGCACTCACAGAGCCCATAATGACAGCACTCACAGAGCCCATAATGACAGCACTCACAGAGCCCATAATGACAGCACTCACAGAGCCCATAATGACAGCACTCACAGAGCCCATAATGACAGCACTCACAGAGCGCATAATGACAGCACTCACAGAGCCCATAATGACAGCACTCACAGAGCGCATAATGACAGCACTCACAGAGCCCATAATGACAGCACTCACAGAGCCCATAATGACAGCACTCACAGAGCGCATAATGACAGCACTCACAGAGCCCATAATGACAGCACTCACAGAGCGCATAATGACAGCACTCACAGAGCCCATAATGACAGCACTCACAGAGCGCATACCTCTACCAGCGCCTATACAAGACAACTCAGATCACCACCAAAATTTAATGAACTCTTCCTTCGTCCATGACCCACATAAAAAAAAAAAGAAATGAAATCCATCAGTAACTTTTTCATATATTTTTTGTTCAATCTAACAAACAGGAAAACTGGAGTGAATACGTAACTTTCTACAACTCCACTGGTGGAGATAATTATGATGTGTGTTGATCAAGAAAATAATTTTTTTACACTGAAAGTACACAGTCAGCGTTACACAGTGTCCGTAAAAAATGCTTAGGCTAGTAACGAGTGACTTGATAGCTATGGTCTCCGTGCTAGACTACGGAGGTTGTATGATTTGCTGTGAGCTTTGTGTCGCCTTGTATGGTTAGGCGTGTTTGCGTGTTATGGCTGTCTATAGGCTGTCACCTGTCGTAGGGGTTGGGGACTTGTGTTGGTAAACAGTATTAACATTCTGCCTTGTTCGGTGGTTTGGCTGTTCCAGGCGGTAGTGTGTTCGCGCATTAAGAAAGCTTCAGCAATTTGGAGTTTAAGATGATCAGTACATTCCATGATTACATTAGTGTTTTCAGCTAAAATATGTATATATACTGAGGTGTGGTGGAGTGTCATGTCATCATTAACGCGCCTGATGGAAGGCACCTCACAATACGTCTGCCCAGTGTTCGTGTAGTCATACCAATGTAGTTCATAATTTGAAGTTTACATTCTTTGTATGGACTGCTGACTTGATATACGACACTGGTACTTTGAAATTGTTGGTGTTGCTAGTGTTGTTTTTCACAAATAGTTTGCTCTCTTGTTTTTGTAGAGGGTGATAAGGTCGAGTTTATCAGAGGAGGTTGTGCAGGATACATTCGTGGAATGATATATCTCAACACACGTTCTTTTTTTTTTTTTCGGAAGGTAACATCTGATTACAGTAGTATCCATATTTATTATGCGCTGTATTGTGAGGGTTGCTGAGATGGAGAAATTAATTTATTTATGAACTTACTTATTTCTCTATCGATAACTGAGTTGGAGTAGCCGGATTTGTTTGAAATTTGTGACCTCTTAACGGGAGAGATGCCAAGATGCGCAATTTCTGTGGGCACGATGCGAGTGATAGTTTACTGCATATCACCGGAGACACTCATCCACAGCACTGACCCATTAGTGCTCAGGGTTTATGTGTGGGGTTGTACTGGAAGGCTGCTAAGTGTACCGCCCTCCTCCTATCAGCTCACAGGTCCCTACTCCGGGGTTCCCCACCTTATTCACTTTTGAAAATGCCTAGTTTCGTCCTGTATTCAGGACGCTGGGCGGAAATGGGATTAGGTATTTACCTAAGTCAGTGGGTTTACAATATACTGTCGTAATGTAATCCCCTTTGTTATCATAGAATGACAGATCGAGAAAAGAAATATTGCTATGAACACCCAGTTCATAGGTAAAATTCGAGACTGATCTCTTTTCCCTTTCAGATTTTGATTGTTTGGTCTGGTTATACTCTTTCACTATGCCTGTCACTAGCGACAGCAATTGGGGGACGAAAGGAGTAATTCTCTATCTCTATTAATAATATGTAAAAATTAGCGAAAGTTGGGCCCAATGGCAAAGTCAGGCTATCCCCATTAATTTGTGGACAGAGCTTGCCATCTGGACCGCAGAAGGGGGCTTCAGTAGTGTAGGCTTTCAGCAGTGACATGAAGTTGCTAGCTGAAATCTTGGGTTGGAGTTCCATATGATGGTGAGGTACATTTTCTACGAGTTCAACGATCTTCATAGACTGATCTACATGTAAGTTTGTGAAAAGACTTTCCACATCTAAGGAAGCCATGAGTCTATTGGGCTGTGTGGTGCGTGTCATATCAGTGAACTGATGGGTAGACTTCAGGAATAAATTAGCTGGAATATACTGTGAGGTTAGTTTATTAAACTGTTTAGCTACCGTATGTTGGGGTTGTTACTTGGGAGGTGATAAGTCACAGTGGATTGTTGTTCTTGTGTACCTTTGCATTTCCATTTATATAGTGAGGGGCATATCGTTCTGTGATGGGTGAGAGGTGAAAATGTTCTTGACATGCATTGGTAGCTGTGATTATGGTGCTGACCTTTTTCAGTGGGGTCACGTAAAATTTGTTTGAATTTTGTGTCATCACTAACAATGAATTCAGGTTTCTGAAGTCAGTCTTTCTTGTGACGCAGAACGCTTATGCTGGATTTACAATCTCTCCTGATGACTGTATCCTCAGAAGTGTTTGGGTTCTTAGCTGCTAGGAGTTAGAGTGAGAAGATAATGCTTTGCTTGGAGCTTCGTCGCCGTGTGCCTTCTGCCCTCAATTGGTCTTGCAGGTCTGAGCTTACAGCGATTTTTCCTTGTTGTTCCACAGTGGGAAGAGATTTGTACAGAAGCTGAAGTTCTATCATCTTATTAATCTTATAATTTTTGGGCTAGAGGTGACATGTGAGCCCAAGGTTAAAAACTTGTTCTTCCGCTTGAGTGAAGTGGTGATTGGAAAGATTTAAACAGGACTCTGAATGTTCTGGCAGGGCAACTCTTCCGCCACGTAAGTGATTAAATTTATTTACGGTCCTCGTCTTGGTGATTTCTTCGTCCTGAAGACAAAGAGTATCTTATGTTTGATGAAGTTATGATGGATGTCGCTGATATCCACGTCATCATATATTATCAGAAGTATTTTATACACAGTGTAATGTTGGCCGTGATACTTCGGTGCAATTTTATTTTCTGTCACCATACATTGCAACTACTTTCACAAGTATGCTCCATGTAATCATTTGTCATCTGGAAGTAGTTACTCTGTAATATGCTAATAGCAGTAGAACAGTTTATTCTGCAATAAAAATTTTTAAACATCTGTGTGCTATATATATATACTTTTATTATCAGGCCTCCAGGATATTTTCTTTCTGTTTATTAGAGTAGCTGAAGATGTGCAATGTCTTTCCCGAAACGTCCAAAAAAAATTAAAATAAAAAGGAAAACTAGACACATTATGTATAATATTCACCCTACGAACAAACAAACTTTTAGAAAAACTGAAAAGATAAATAAGAAATGAATAGACAATTAGCAAGGGTATCCGGCATTGCCCGGGCAAAACCTAATGGTCGTGCATGTCGGCATTGCCTGGGGCCTTGGACGACCACTTCCCCTGTGGGAGAACACCAGCAGGGTACCATTTAGCCAAACTGAACCCATGTTCCTTCATGGGCCCGTTTTCCCAGGGATATATACTCCCCACAGACCTATTCCCACCATGAACTGATTTTCCACTACTCACCCAACCACAAATCATGCCCGCCCACCCCATCCGCCCTCCCCACCCCATTAATCGGTTCATTCATCCGGCCCGTTGTAGCTGGTAATGATATGGATGTGGAAGTAAAAAAAACCTACAGTAATTGGCCACCATGTTGACTTGATTATTTCTAATTACTTCTAATCATGGCCATCAGGGGCGCCACTTTAATAGCTGTTATGTATCGATCTATATATTGTCAGATACATTAATCCCGCAAGGGTTGGCCACAAACAAATTGCCTTCATGTCACCTTGTCTGCCATTTAACTGCCTTCCCCCCAGCTCACTCCCCCATCTTTCATAAACCTCTTCACTCCATTCTTCCATCTCATCCTTGGCCTCCCCCTCCCTTCCCCCCCTCCACTTCACTTATATATTTTTACATATATATATATATAGATAGATAGATAGATAGATATATATATATATATATAGATAGATAGATAGATAGATGGATAGATAGATAGATAGATACTCTCTCGCTCTCCATCCTCATAGCCAAACCACCTCACTGTATTTCTCCTAATGCTTTCTATCACATCCATACCAACACAACAGCGCTTCTTCACTTCCTCATTTGTCTGTCTGTCTCTCCATTTAACTTCACAAGCTCCTCTCAAATAACTCATTTCCATTGCTCTCACTCTTGACTTGTGTCGTTCCAACAAGGTCCAAGCTTCACTTCCATGCGCTCGAATTGAAATTACAATACTCTTATGCAGGATTTTTTTTTTTTTCCATGCACACTTCCCGCTTTCTTATGACTGCTTTAAAGAACCAGCAACTTTTCTTCCCTTCTGTACCCATTCAAGAACTTTATTCTTCGAACTTCCATCCTTACACATCACACTACGCAAGTATTTAAATGCACATTTTCCATTTCCTCATCATCCATCCTTACTGTAAATTCAGCGACTTCATTTCTCTTGAAGACCCTAACTTTACTCTTCCCTCCTTTCACCTTTTTTGTATCATTTCTTACACACACTCCCAAACTCATTCACCAAGCCTTGCAGTTCCCCTTCAACTTCACTTAACAGTACAGTATCATCTGCAAACAACAGTACAAGAAGATTCCAAATGTTGCTCTCTCATTAGGGCCGCTCCAACATCCACTGCATTACCCTCTATCTCTTTTACAACCCCATCCATATACACAGTGAACAACCATGGAGACACAACACATCGCTGTTTCAATTCAATATCCAAATAGAAAAATTATCTCAGTTCACCATCCACACAACTGCCGCTTTAGCACCCTCATACATACTCGTCACAGCATTCAGCAGGTTCCCATTTACTGTACCTCATACATATTTAGTATTTTCCACATTCCCTGTCTATCCACTCTGTCATATGCTTCCTGCAAATCCATGAAGGCCGCATACAGCTTTCTCCCCTTCTCTAGAAACTTTTCCACTAAACACCTTACGATAAATATTTGATCTACACAACCTCTTCCCCTCCTAAAACATCCCGTTTCTTCTTCAGCTAATTCCTCTTGTATTTCACTAACTTTGTCGATAAGAATCATACCATATACTTTTCTATTACACTAAGAAGACAAATGCCTATATGATTACCACACAGTTCATTTTCCCCTTTTCCTTTGTACATAGAAATATTATACCTGACTTCCAATCCTCCGGGACTCTACCTTCCTCCTAGGCCAATCTACACATCTTCCATATCCATTCTATTAATATCTCTCTCCCATGCTTCTGCATTTCACCACACACTCCATCAATTGATGAGGCTTGCCCCATTTTGTCTTTCTTCATTGCTTCCACTATTTCCATCCAACTGATCTATTCTTCCCATCTGATCTCCCTCCTTCTCCCAGTCATTCCCAGCCATTTATACTCACATTACACTCATTCTCTACTGTATGTTAAACAGTTCCTTAAAGTGTTCTCTCTATCGGCTCACTTTTTCTCCCTTCTCCACTATAATCTACAATTTTTATCTTTCACTCCCCTATTAACTTATCTTTCACTCTGTTATGTACACTTCTAAATTTGTAATATAAAGTTAAACCTTTTTGAGCTGTTTATTTTGTTCTATATGAATCTCCTCGATTCTTATAGACGACAGACGGGCAAACAGACAGACAGACAGACCATATATATATATATATATATATATATACTGCCAATCCCGAACGAAGTGGGAACGATACAGAATGTATTTCTACCAAGTGGCTTTGGGTGCCTAGTAGAGATCATATGTATGGTGAAAGTGCTTGTAAGTGTAGTTGGAATGGCTTTGGATGTGTGTGTAGTCTGTGAACCAAGTGAAATCAGCCCGCGCAAGCCAACAGGGTACAAGCATACTTTATAGTATGCGACACTGGTTCAACCACAGCACCCCTTGTGCCCGCCAATGCAGTACGTGGCCTGAAGAACGTTCCCAAGGTTTATTATCCTGGCGGGCGCGAACCCTTGGTCTTCAGTGTACAAAAATGCACACTTTACCACTGGGACTCCATATATATATATATATATATATATAGGTAGAGAGAGAGAGAGAGAGAGAGAGAGAGATGTATGTATAAAATCATCATCATCCAGCCATTGGAAGGTTACTGCTGAACAAAGGCCTCCCCCAACCTTCTTCACGAATTCCTTGACAAGGCCAATCTCTGCCACATTTTGCCTGCAAACTTTTCTATCTCGTCTCTGCATCTCCTTTCTGGCCTCCTTCTGCTACCTTTGCAATCTCTTGCAATCTCTTGCAATGGCTTAATCGGTAGAGAGGTGGCCTGCAGTCCTACCGGACCCGGGTTCAAATCCCTGCTGGGCAGATAACCGTTTATGGATTTGAATTTCATAAAATCAGACTTTACTGATTTACCAGAAGACCCTCCGACATGTAAAATTACCCCCGCTAATACCAAAACGCCAGTCTTGTATGAGACAGCCCTGGCATGTGTTCAATATGAACGGTGGGTGCTAGCGCCGAAGTGGTGACATATAGAGAGGTGTATGGTATGTAGGAGGACTGCTTGGCCTTGCGAGCAGGCGTGAAGCCTATGCCCAGAGTCGGACACAAAAAAAAAAAAAAGAAAAAGTCACAACCTATTCCTCCATCAGTTATCCCTTATTCTTGCTGTATGACTTGCCCACTTCCATCTCTGTTCTTTGTAACCTTTATCGTGTTTTTTTTTTTTTTCTTTAGTCTGCCCTCTCACCCAGGTTGATCTGTTCGTCTGTCAAAGACATTCCCAACACTGACCTTTCCATTGCTCTTTGGGAACGGATTAGTTTGTTTTCATCAGTTTTATTAGTTTCATATCTCAAACCGTACGTCATAGCTGCGATTATATATTCGCTAAATAATTTTCGTTTCACACACACACACACACACACACACACACACACACACACACACACACACACACACACACACACACACACACACACACACACACACACACACACACGTGCTTTTGTTTTTGTTCGTGTGTTCTTGCGTGCGTGCGGGCGGGCGGGAGGAAGGGCATGTGTGTGTGTGTGTGTGTGTGTGTGTGTGTGTGTGTGTGTGGTGTAAGTGTTAAATATCTGGTGTTAGTCCAGCAAATGCTGTCGGTTACTTAATCATTGCGCATAATCCAAATATTTAATATTTTATGCAGTCGAGAAGGCACCAAATGGTGGAAACCTGCAAGATGTCCTTTACCAGGGGGAAAAAAATTCTACAGAAGTGCTTTATTTTTATTTATTTTTATTATTATTATTTTTTTTTTTGCGTAATTGGTAATGCATCTTCTGCCGCAGGAAGCAGAATCAGGGATCTATGCCGAGATGGAACAGGCCAACAGGGAGGGTCGGTCCGAATTCAAGCGTCCCTTTGAGCTGTTCGTGGCCGCGTACACTGTGGTGAGGACGCAGGAGTACGCTTTGTTGGTGGAGGAAACGACCATACAGAAAATCATGTCTGATGACTTCTCAGAAACAGGTGATATCTTAGGAGCTTATTTGCGTCAGCTTAGGTTGCTTTACACCACCTCTCCCTCAGCCAAATATTTTGCACATAATACCTTGTGTTTTCTTGTTTGTGATTTATTGCCTACAAATTTCGAACTGGGTTATAAAAATATCACACAAAATACTCATTAACGTACCGTATGCAGAAGTAAAAAGGAGCACCGAGAGAGTGTAACACCTGCATTTTACAAACGTTTAATGCCAAACCTGTGAGTCAGCTTTGTGACCTTGACCTTTAAATGATTGCTCTGAAAATCATATCACTTCATTATTTGCTTCTCTT
Source organism: Coenobita brevimanus (assembly GCF_032717465.1). Lineage (NCBI taxonomy): Eukaryota > Metazoa > Arthropoda > Malacostraca > Decapoda > Coenobitidae > Coenobita > Coenobita brevimanus. The sequence goes on along the minus strand of NC_136983.1, from coordinate 27,108,685 downwards.
TCAACTCTTCCTCTATGTTTGGACACCAATGGATCAAAGCTGTCTGAGTTACCCTTGCCCTTGACCTAAGACTTGGGACCTTTTTAAGCCAAAATTTAATCACTTGTACCTCTGATGATCCTCGATCTAATTTGGTGCAATTCCATTTGTTCTGCTTTTCCATACTTTTGCTGACAAACAGACTTACACTTCAGCCTCATTAAATATAAACCCCTCCCGCTTTCAAACGGGAGTAACATAGCTTAATCCACGAATGTTTGTGCCTATGGCCATAGTCTCATTGGCTTTGGAGGCTTCCTTATAATTCTTCCTTAGTTATTATTATTGCCTTCTGCCTCCTACTATTCTCCTGCATTTTATTTATGTCGTTTTTATATCTGTTTCTCACACATGAGTGATTTCTTAGGGGTTTATTATCTAAAATTCAAATTGGAGAGGGGAAGGCAAGCCCACAGTCACTGACAATAAAAATCTGCGATGGTGAAATAACATGTCTGAATTTCTGTATCGCTGTACGGCCTTCTGTAATGCGGGACGCTGACCAATCACATCAAATAATAACAAGTGCTCAATAAATGACAAAAATAAATATATATGGGTTGTTACTCCTTTGCCTTCCGGTTGTATTATTGATGCTTGGAGGCATTCATTAAGCTCTTCCTCAGTGATTTCTGTTCCTTTTTTGTCTACTCACCCTATTATCCACTTGTGTTTACTTCTTTGTACTATCGATTTGTTTCAGATATAGATGGCCTTATATGGCCGTATTATTAAAACTGAGTAACGAAATTATAAGCGTGTTCTTTATTTTTGAAGGGCATAAATGGCACACATGTAATTTCTAGTTGCGACCAGCCTGCATCCCACGTTACGAAAATTAGTCAGCAGCGATACAGAAAGGTCAGACATACTCAAGCACCATCACAAGCTTCAGCAATTATCGTCAGAATTATGGTGCCTGCCACCACTTTCCATCTTTAGCCCTTTAGTCCAATGACTTATTTTTCAATTAATCTAGCTACCACCAGACGATTTATTCGACTTGGGAAGAATTTTATAAGTGACGCTGCTGAAGGTTATATATAACTGATGGAATCCGAATTACCTCTTTTAAGCCGAGAAAAGTTGTGTGAAGGTAACAGAAATTAAAAAAATATTTACGTCTTCGGACTGAAGGGTTTGAACATTCGACTACGAGTGATAACAACTAATCGCATTTTCTCCCAGGCAGATGCGACTACTACATGGCCAGAGAGACCTACTTCCCCCTTATTTTCTGCATGATCGGTCGTCAAGGGCTTCGTTTGATGCCTTATATCAATCACAAGTAGGTGTACTTTGTACAATCCAAGTTTTATATATTTTACCCATTTCTGTCACACCACTGTTTAGACTTTCACATAACAGTGAGTTTGCTTCTACTATTTTACTCTTACCGACATATACATTCAAAGTACATTAGTGACACACACCTGCAAAACTTTAATTCAATCTACAAAAATTCCATTCATTGTTAGCAAGCAACATCCTTTATCATCAACTTTACTTCCATCTTTGCAACACTTGCTTTGACTTCTGTATTGATTCCATCAGTATAAATTAAATACTACAGAGTGTGCTCAGAAAGCAAATCAATGCTATGCCTGAGCTTTAACTTTGACCCGCAACCCTGAGTTTTGAGAAGCTTCCATTAGAGTCGAATCACTTCTTCCCAGGCTTACACAATATTTATGTGCAAATTTTGATATGCAGTAGATTAGGCATGCAAGGGATATTCTGATAACCCCTCATCCCAGGGGACGATATAACACACATGCTCAGTCGATGATGTTCTAAAGACTCCGGGTGTTGTGTTATTACGCACCCACATTCCCTTCATGGTTTGAAGCCCGTGCCAATATTCATCATCTTCGACGACTCAAGGCAATCCAGAACGATGCTCTGAATCAGGCGGCAGGCTCTGAATCAGGCGGCAGGTTAGATGTACAATTTTGTGATTCTGGGGTGTTCTGCTAATCACCACCACGTGCTGGCCACTCCATCTCAGCCCCTCACAAGCTGCCCACAGCAAATTAGCGTGTGACACACATACGATGGTGATATTGAGTGAAGGGAATAGTTAAATTAGATTCAACTGGCTAGCTATGCTGGGGAAGCGAACCGTGGTCACAGCCGCGTCACACAAACATTGGTTAGCCTATAGGTAAAAATGTACCAAGTGTCCCCTCCTCCACACTCCACAATGCCTCAGTCTAGAAGCCTGGAAAAAGCCTGTAACGATTAAGGGCTTTCGGCGTAGTATAGCACGAATGTGTGCGTTAACGTACATACATAAGTACCACGTACGTACAGTCGCCAAACTTTCCACCTGGGCCACCCAGCCACGAGAGGTGGGGAACGGGTGTTGGCAACAGTGTGTCTGTTTGTTCGTGTGTACATGTTCGACGAAGGTTCGAATCATTAACTCTCTTCGTCCGTAGTGAACCCCAGTCAGAGTCAGAGTTCATCTCAATAAATGGCATGGGTACGGACGATTTTTAACCGAAAAATGTCAATGGAACGGCTTCTCCCATCGGCTCAGCCAGTTGCATGAAACTGGTATCGAAAATAAGGTGGCGCAGACCAATAATCTAAATAAGACTATATTACATATAAGGAGGTACTATATATACTGTATATGTATGGTATAAATATATACCTTTATATATAGTCACATAAGTAATATCACAGACTTATTTGGCCTTAGTCCGTGCAACCTGTGACACGCAATCAATTCCATGCAACCAGTTTGCTTAAAATGACTGGAAACTTTAGCATGGAAGCTTGACATGGTGAATGCCAGAGGTGGTGTCTTCATTTATTCATACCGCCAGTGATAAAATGTGAGATAACTAGTTGTTCGGTGAGATAACCTTTGAGCGTTCTACTAAATATTTACATTCTTAACAATACTAAACATTTTATTTTCCTATGAACATGTTAATGCACTAAATACTTAGAATCGCTCCAAGCCTCTCTCTGTCTGTCTGTAAAAGTGTGCTGTCTGACCACAGTCATGTCTGAAATACTGTCTCTCTCTCTCTCTCTCTCTCTCTCTCCTTATAATAGTACATTCGACAGCATATCGCTTGATACCATTATCAGTACAGGTTGGGGAATGACATTTACATAACATCGCGTCCAGTTACAAGTAAGATTGCACTGTCATTCAGAACATCATAGAATGACACTGACCAAGTAATACCATTAGGATGATGTTCAGACACTGTTAACAGTTGTCATCCTCGTTGGTAGTACTTCAATCCTAAGTGTTTTTATGTGTTCTGTGTGCACCACGAAGAGGTAGGAGGCTAAAATCTGTCACCTCAACAGGCAAAGAGATGCATACTCTTAGTCGAAGAATGCTATTACATCAGCTATCGACCTATACATATGACTATGGTCATTACAAGCACACCTTTGTAGTCCATTCATCTAACGAATGACTGAATTATTGATATAGAAGGAGAGAGATTGTGAGCGGTACCGCTTATGTGTGAAGTCACACATTTCCACGCTCATCGATTAGTGCATTAACATGTCTCACATTACAGCAATGATGAAGACACCACCTCTCCATCACAGAAAATAAAATGTTAAGTCATTGTTAAGAACAAATGCTATTGATGCTGAATTGTTGGGATCTCAAAAGTTGCCTGTGATATTACTTATGTGATTGGTAAATGCAACATAAAGAACATGAAATTATCATTACAGGCTGTAACACTGATTTTATTTTTTTTAATCCCACGAACCTAGGCGTCCAGCGCCCGCCCTGGCCTCATGACTAACTGACTCAATGCAGCCTTAACGAACGAGTTTCAGCCTCCGAGCTCGATCAGTTGCCTTATTTCTCCTACTTAGCTTAAATGGAATATCCGTTCAATGACGGGTAATCCTGTAAAGGATTAATGACCTCACTTATCTAATCATGTCTCAGATCAAGTATATGGTATTTCATATTAGGTGTAATCGTGACCAGCCCAGGACTGGCCAAATGCGAATATAGTCGTATCTATTTTTCTAGCGTAAGGGTCGGTCAGCGCGATTCTGTAGCACCCCAATATTCAGTAGACAATTTTTAGCCATGGGTTGTCATGCAACTGAAAAAGAATATGTTTATAATTATGTAATATATGTAAAGATGCGGTCTTTTAGGTTATTCTCCTTATTGTTTTCCCCAGTATTCGCATTACTCCAGTACTTTCAAGAATTTGAAATATCGGCTAAAATTGTAGACCTAAATATTGGGATGAACTCTGACTGAGGTTCAGTACGGACGAAGAGAGTTGATGACTCGAACTTTCGTCGAGCATGTACACACAAACAAACAGATACACTGTTGCCAGCATCCGTTACCCACCTCTCGCGGCTAAGTGGCCCAGGTGGAAATTTTGGCGACTGTACATACATAAGTACTACGTACGTACATACCCGTAACTCTCACTCAACAAGTTTATTCCACGACAATTTCTACGCCTAGTTTGGTCATCTTTTCATCTTTACTTTTGTACAAGGGGACAACCACAGCTATCTTCCTATATAAGACTACAACTCCACCTATCCTGGCTTTTTTATTTTATTTTTATTTTTTTTAGCTTCTCTAAAAACAATTTGTTGTGCCCTCTCCAGTATATTTTACCATAATGTAGAGTACAGTCAGTGCTGTAGGTAGGAAGTAATTATTTGTCTTTATGCAATTATTTAATAAACACACCCCTTGCTAGGCCTGTACCTTAAACCACCCTGTTCACACATTCTGACATCTCTCTTTCACTTCTGTGGTTTCTGTTTACATTTTTCCACATTCTTCACCCACAACACTCACCAAACAGATTCAGTGACATTTTTTGGCTCATCCACACTGGATAAGCTTCACCCAGACCTAGTTATTAGCTTAGTGGAGCCCCCAAAGGTTATCACTCCCTATTAAGGGGGAGTGGGACCCCTGGTGGTCCCGGCCAAAGCCGTTATTTATGGTCACAGTTTTTAACATATAAACATGACAGTTCCCATATTGGTAGAATTGTTAGATGGTCTAACTAGCCACGTTTTAGGAAGGTTGGAACCCCAAGGCAGCCCTATACTGGGTTGGTTGGCCCCTGGAGCTCCAGGTTCAAGACATTATCCACAACCATAGTTCATGTTTTTTTTTTTTTTTTTAACCTACAGGCATAAAATTTTGTACAATGGTAGACCTTTGGCCAGGTTTTAAGCATGGTGAGAACCCCGAGGGCCACTCCCAAGGGAGAGTCATGTTGTCCACAGCCGTTATGCAGAACTGTAGTTTTTTAACTTTATAATACAAACTTTTGCATTCTAGTACTGTGCAGTACGTGTTTACTCTGGTCACGTTTTAGGAAGGGTGGGACACCCCAAAACCACGCTCCACGAGGGGAAGTAGCCCCCAGGAAGATAACTCCATTGTTTCTTTTGACCAATGAACACGAAGTGTTGACAAGTAGCAGACCTTTACCCAGACCAGGGATTAGCCAAGGTGGGACTCCAGGCGTTCGGCCCTTCCCTTTACATAAAAATTTTTTCCCCATACAGTGTTCTAATGATAGGTGGGGCTATCTAAAATATCCTTTGTCTTTTCTTTACTCATTTTAGTCACATTTACATTTGCATAGGAACCCAGTTACATTCACCCTCTGTTCGATTGCGCGCTTTCAGTCAGTTTGAAACAAGACACAGTGGCTATCGTTCGTTCACCTTAACTTGGCGATGATTTTCGTCCTTTTCAGTTATTTCTCGTAGCTCAGTAGCAAAATAAGACAGTAATACTGCTCTACCTCCTTTTCAAAGCCCTTCTTCGTGACGAGCACTATATCTAGTATTAAGCTTTTGTTATAGCTCAACATTACAAAATACAAGATGATAATCTTTGGTCAAGGTAAATTGGACAAAATACATTCAGACTGCCTATTATGCAGTGTCTCGGAAAGCTGAAAACACATACACACACACACACACACACACACACACGGGTATATATATATATATATATATATATATATATATATATATATATATATATATATATATATATATATATATATATTGTTACATAGCCTATGATTTCATCATCCTTTGTGTAATTTTAACGCACAGTTGCTGCATGTTTGATCACGAGCGTGTTCTGCCTCCCCCCTTCTACCGTTATAGTAGAGTAAGTCGTTCTCTCTGTTATTCAGAGCGGGATTTTCAGCTCTTTGTCCCCATGGCTTCATTTGCGCGTCCTTCTTACAAGTTGTATCAAGCTCTACTGGCCCCTATATAATGAGCTCAGTCTCTGCATCATTGCCACTTAGATCTGCTCCTCATTTTGTTCACATCTCTGTCCTCCCCTGTACAGATATTATTATTGTGAGTGCTCAAGAAATCTCCAAACATCTAGCAGCTGTGTGTAATTTGAGTATAAGTGTTATTGCATTTTTTCTTGTACTGTGTAGCATAAGATTAATTCTTAGGCCTAGTGAGGTCTTTGTGATTAATGTAGAGTTTTATATGTCATTTTTGATAATATTTTGTATCTGTAATAATTTATCTTGCATCAGCTGAGCATTACCCGGTGTATTTTCATTTTATCAGGGCTGACTTAGATAAATTTACTCTTGCTAACTTCGTGTTAATAGAGGCTATTGCAGTTAACCATATATTTAACCTGTTTATTTGCCATTACATTATCCTTATGAGTCCTGAATGTTTTGTTGTTAGTTTGAGCATTAAACTTTAACTTGTAATTTTACCTAACTCTTTGGTTTGAACCTGGAACTTTACGGGACAGTAGTGACTCTTTAGTATTCTCACTTAAAGTGTACGTTATCTTTCTCTGTTCCGTAACATAAATTTGGCGACCTCATATCAGGATATTCAGGATATTATCATAAGGATATTGCTTGATATTTTGTGACTGTTACTTATTAATTATGTCTACTATTACTACACTTGATGAAGCCAAAGATTTTTTGTCAAATGTGCAAACAGTGTGTGATGTAGAAAACAGAACAAAGAATGAACTTAAGCTTGTTGCTCAACAATTGGGAATTGCTGTTCGCTCTCATCATTCTAAAGATCAAATTGTTGACATGATTAATGAAAGCTTGCTTAATGTAACTCCTCCAAATGAGCAAACGCAGATTGAATTAGCTAAGTTACAGCTAGCCCTGCAGGAGGCTAAGGCTAGGGAGGCGGAGGCCCGTTCTAAGGAGGCTGAGGCACAAGTTGAAATTGCTAGGATTCAGGCAGACCATGAGTATCGCATGAAACAAGGTGGAACTGGATCATCTAGCTCTGATGATTTTGATGTGGCTAAAAATGTTAAACTTGTCCCTCCTTTTAATGAATCTGATTTAACAAAGTATTTTCAGTTGTTTGAGAGGGTAGCTACAGGTTTTAATTGGCCCAAACAGAATTGGCCAGTACTCCTTCAAACTGTTCTCACCGGTAAAGCTCAAGTAACTTATGCATCTTTGCCTCAGGATCAATCTGATAATTATGATGTAGTTAAGAGCTTGATTCTTAAGGCCTATGAGCTTGTTCCTGAAGCCTATAGAGTAAAATTTAGGACAACTTACAAGCAAGATAAGCAATCCCATGTTGAGTATGCAAGAATCAAAGAAGATCTGTTAGAGCAGTGGTTAAATTCTAAGAATGTGGATTCTGATTTTGGTAAATTTAAGCAGATGATTTTGCTGGAGGACTTCAAGAGGTGTATTTATAAACATGTAAGCCTATATCTTGATGAGAAAAGAATAGATAATTTGTCTGATGCTGCAGTTTTAGCTGATGAATATGTGCTCACTCACAAGAGATATTCTAAAGAAAAAGGGAAAGCTGAGAGTAAGTACGTTGCCTCTACTCAGAGTACAGGTAACAGGAAAGAGAATAAGGATGATGTTTCTCAGGAAGTAAATACCAGCTTCACCTCTAGATTTCAGAAAAGTAAATGTACTTATTGTAGTAAGCTTGGTCATACTACGGAGAGATGTTTCAGGAGACAGCGTGATGTGAACAAAAAGGAGTCTTTAAATATTCAGTCAATTGGTCTAGTGTCCACTCTTGAGAGTTCCAGAATTCTTTAACTGAGTTAACTGAACCTGCTTTGAGGGGTAACTTAAATTTCATGATGGAGCCTCTTTGAGCAGTAACGTGGGTGACACTCTCAAGAGTTCATGTGCTAATTTCCTGTCTGATGGTTTTGTCAGTCCTCTGGACAGTAATGACAGGAAATCAGTTAAAATATATCGTGATACAGGTGCTTGCCAATCCCTTATGCTGACCAGTGTTCTAGGCTCTAATGTTAATTCCTCTGATGAAACTGTAATCTTACAAGGTGTAGGAAATAATTACTTCTCTGTCATTCTGTGCAGAGTGAATTTAGAGTCTGGTTTTGTTAATGGTTCTGTTATGGTTGGGTTGGTTGAGACACTCCCAATGTCAGGTGTAACTTTCTTACTTGGAAATGATATTGGTGGAAGTCAAGTGTGTCCAGCTCCTCAGTTGTCTAGTGAGCCAGTGGCTGCGTCCCAGGATTGTGATGTCCCTGATGTGTTCCCTGCATGTGCTGTCACTAGGGCTAAGTCTAAAGTTACTGGTGATTTAGAGGATAATGATGATGATGATGTTATCCTAGCTGACACTTTTCTTGCTAATTTGGACCACTCACCAGATGAGGCAGTACCCCGTAGTGTTGATAATTTGTCTCGTCAAGAGTTGGTTGAGTTGCAGGTTGCTGACCCTGAGTTGAAAGGTCTGGCTAACTCTGCTTACAGTGAAGAAGAGTCAGCCGATGCTTCTACTTGTTATTATGTAAAGTCAGGAGTACTTATGAGGAAGTGGAGACCCTCAGCATCAGCCGACTGTGAATGGGAGGTTGTACATCAAGTTGTTATCCCTCGTGTTTGTAGGCAGGATATCATTAGAGTGGCTCATGATTCCAGTTTGGCAGGACACCTTGGAGTAAGGAAGACTGTGGCACGCATTTTGAAACACTTCTACTGGCCAGGTATCTTCAGGGATGTTTCCTGGTATTGTAAGTCTTGTCACACCTGTCAAGTTGTGGGGAAGTGTAATCAGACCGAAAAGGTTGCACCTCTAGTTCCCATTCCTCCTTTTGAGGCGCCTTTCACCCGTGTGTTGGTGGATATTGTGGGCCCTCTTCCTAAGACTTCTTCAGGATTTTCTTATGTGTTGACCATGATTGATATGGCTACTCGTTATCCTGAAGCCATTCCACTTATAAACATCTCAGCAAAGAACGTGGTTAAGGAAATGCTAGGGTTCTTCACAAAGTTTGGTCTGCCCAAGGAGGTACAGTCAGACCGGGGAAGTAATTTCATGTCAAATGTTTTCAAGCAGTCTCTGAAAGAGTTGGGCATCACCCAGATCACGTCTTCAGCTTACCATCCCCAGACCCAAGGAGCGTTGGAGAGATATCATCAAACACTCAAATCGATGCTCAAGAAATACTGTTTGGAACATCAGAAAGACTGGGATAAAGGTCTTCCATTTGTTGTATTTGCCGCAAAAGAATCTCCAAATGAATCACTGGGCTTCTCACCTTTTGAACTACTGTTTGGCCATGAAGTAAGAGGTCCCCTTAAGCTACTCAAGGAATGCTGGCTGTCGGAGGAAGATGACGTCAACCTGCTGGAGTATGTGATGAAGTTCAAAGAACGGCTGTCCACTGCTTTACAGCTGGCGAGAGAGAATTTAGGAGCTGCTCAGGAGAAGATGAAGACTTGGTATGATAAGAAGTCCAGGTTACGCCACTTTCAGCCAGGAGATCAGGTTTTGATTCTGCTACCAGTTCATGGGCAACCTCTTCAAGCCAAGTTTAGTGGCCCTTATTTCGTGGAGAAGAAACTCAGTGATGTCAAATATGTCATCGCCACACCAGATCGTAGAAAGAACAAGCAGCTATGTCACATCAACATGCTAAAGTTATATCACAGGCGGGACGAAAATAATCCAGTCTGCACTGTAGCTGTTCCACCCGAGTCTACAAGTGAAGTTCTCCTATGCAGCATGAGCCTGAGTGATAGTTTGGGGAAGAATCCTGATATCATGAATGATCTCCAGACTAAGCTTTCTCATCTACCTCCCAAGGAAAGGCAGGAGTTTTCGGCATTACTGCAGGAGTACCCACAAGTGTTCCGTGCCACTCCAGGAAGAACCACTGTGTTGATGCATGATGTCGATGTTGGAGACGCAAAGCCAATTAAATTGCCTCCTTACCGTGTGAACCCAGTGAAAGTTCCTCTCATCCAGAAGGAGCTTGGCTACCTGTTGGACCACAAGATGATTGAGCCCTGTCAGAGCGAGTGGAGTTCTCCTGTCACTCTAGTCCCTAAGCCAGGTGGGTCACAGAGGCTTTGCATCGACTACAGACGTGTTAATCAGATAACTAAAACAGATACTTACCCTCTCCCTCGTGTGGAAGATTGCATAGACAAGATCGGAAAGGCTAGGTACATAAGTAGGTTTGATTTGTTAAAGGGATACTGGCAAGTACCTATGACTGAATGTGCTAGGGAGATCTCATGTTTTGTAACTCTAGGAAAGACTTTTGCATGTTCTGTAATGCCATATACAGATTGTTTTAGAGTAATAAGAAATTTCCTTTGTAAATTTCTTTTTTCTTTGTGGGGAGGTGTTACATAGCCTATGATTTCATCATCCTTTGTGTAATTTTAACGCACAGTTGCTGCATGTTTGATCACGAGCGTGTTCCGCCTCAGTCCCCCCCTTCTACCGTTATAGTAGAGTAAGTCGTTCTCTCTGTTATTCAGAGCGGGATTTTCAGCTCTTTGTCCCCATGGCTTCATTTGCGCGTCCTTCTTACAAGTTGTATCAAGCTCTACTGGCCCCGATATAATGAGCTCAATCTCTGCATCATTGCCACTTAGATCTGCTCCTCATTTTGTTCACATCTCTGTCCTCCCCTGTACAGATATTATTATTGTGAGTGCTCAAGAAATCTCCAAACATCTAGCAGCTGTGTGTAATTTGAGTATAAGTGTTATTGCATTTTTTCTTGTACTGTGTAGCATAAGGTTAATTCTTAGGCCTAGTGAGGTCTTTGTGATTAATGTAGAGTTTTATATCAGTCATTTTTGATAATATTTTGTATCTGTAATAATTTATCTTGCATTAGCTGAGCATTACCCGGTGTATTTTCATTTTATCAGGGCTGACTTAGATAAATTTACTCTTGCTAACTTCGTGTTAATAGAGGCTATTGCAGTTAACCATATATTTAACCTGTTTATTTGCCATTACATTATCCTTATGAGTCCTGAATGTTTTGTTGTTAGTTTGAGCATTAAACTTAACTTGTAATTTTACCTAACTCTTTTGTTTTGAACCTGGAACTTTACGGGACAGTAGTGACTCTTAGTATTCTCACTTAAAGTGTACGTTATCTTTCTCTGTTCCGTAACAATATATATATATATATATATATATATATATATATATATATATATATATATATATATATATATATATATATATATATATATATATATACAGTATGTATGTAAGAGGAGCGCAGGAGCCCGGGGTTAGGCAAGTTGGTCCTGAAATTTAAGATGAGTGACCAACCTCACTCATCCCTGTGTGAAATTACGTGAGCAATAAACCCCAACCATTCCTTGGATATAAACTTTCACCGGCACAATCTGACTGGAGCGCTGTAATTACCCACTAAACCACCAGATGCCAAAATTTGGTTATATGGTTACTACGCTGGGTGGCAACCATATAACTAAATTTTGGCGCCTGGTGGTTTCGTGGGTAATTACGGCGCTCCAATCGGACTGAGCCGGTGAAAGCTTATACCAAGGGGTGGTTGGGGTTTATTGCTCACGTAATGCCACTCAAGAGTGTGTGACGCTGGTCACTCATCTTAAATGTCACGACCAACTTGCCTAGCCGCGGGCTCCTATGCTCCTCACGAGGCTATGTAGGATTGGATGATATATATACGCGAACAACTCTGAAAATAGAAAGTTATTCTGGAAAGAGGTACGGAAATGTAGAAGTGAAAGCGGTAAGAAAGGGGATGGTGTGAAGGATGCAGGTGGTAGATTATTAACCCATGGAGATGAAGTAAGGACCAGATGGAAAGAATATTTTGAAAGCCTGATGAATGGGGATAGAGAGAGCAGAGCAGCTGTAAACATGATTGGTTTTGGGGGTGTGCAGAGAAGGAATGCACTGCCAGTAGACGTGACACTCGCACAGGTGAAGAGTGCTGTGAAGCGGATGAAAAATGGGAGAGCAGCTGGGGTTGATGAGGTGTATGCAGAGATGCTTAAAGGTAGTGGAGAGAATGGAATGAAGTGCTTGTTGGAGATATGTAAGAAGGCATGGATGAGTGAAACTGTGCCTGCAGAGTGGAAAAAGGCTGTGATTGTACCCCTGTACAAAAATAAAGGTGAACGAAGTGAGTGCAAGAATTATCATGGCATAAGCTTCCTGAGTGTGGTAGGGAAGGTATATGGAAGAATTATTATAGAGAAAGTAAGAGAGATATCAGAAGTCCTAGTGAGTGATGAACAGGGTGGCTTTAGGAGTGGCAGAGGATGTATGGACCAAATATTTGCAGTGAGACAGATAGTGAAGAAGGCTTGTGAGAAGGACCATAAGGTGTTTATGGCATTCATAGATCTGGAAAAAGCATATGACAAAGTGGACAGAGAAGGATTGTGGAAAGTTTTGCGCATGTACGGTGTAGAGGGTAAGCTGTTAGGTGCCGTCAAGAGTTTTTATGATGGTCGTGAAGCATGTGTAAGGGTTAATGGGCATCTAAGTGAATGGTTCACAGTCAGTGTGGACGTGCGACAATGTTGTGTGATGTCCCCATGGTTGTTCAATGTATATATGGATGGGGTGATGAGAGAAGTGAAAACACGAGTAATGAAGAGAGGGGTGGCATTGGTAATGAATGGTGATGGATGGAATATCTCAAATTTGTTGTATGCTGATGATGCAGTACTGCTTGCAAGTACCGGACAAGAACTTGGTAGGCAAGTGCAGAGTTTAGCTGATGCCTGTAAGCGTCGTTCCTTGAGAGTAAATGTAGAAAAGAGTAAAGTGATGGTTATTGAGAGAGAAGGTGACTCCCAGTGCAATGTAACAGTGAATGGAGAGAGACTGGAATTGGTGAGAGAGGTCAAATACCTGGGTACAGTGATAGAAAAGAGAGGAAAATGTGCAAAAGAAGTTGAAATCAGTGACACAAGGAAGAAAAGTAGCTGGTGCAATGAAGGCCTTGATAAGAAACAGAGGCTTGAGTGTTGCAGCAGCACGAGGCTTACATCAGGGAGTGTTAGTGCCAACTTTAACATATGGATGTGAGACTATGGTGTGGCATGAAAATGAATATTCAAGAGTAAGAGCAGTGAAGATGGGACTGCTGAGGAATGTATGTGGAGTACAGAGGGTGGATAGGATACGAAATAATGTGATTCGTGAAAGATGCGGAGTGAGGAAGTCGGGGGACACCAGAATTGAAGACAGTGTACTGAGATGGTATGGTCATGTGGAGAGAATGGATAACAATAGAGTGGTGAAGAAGGTATATCTGAGCGAATTCGAAGGAGGGAGGAGGCAAGGTAGGCCAAGGAGAAGGTGAAGAGATATGGTGGATGAATGTGTGAGGAAGAGAGGTTTGGAAGTCGGTGAGGCTAGGGACCTGACAGGAGATCGAGCTGGCTGGATGAATTTTGTGAGGAGATGTGCATAATCAGGGATTTTTGGCACCCCGTTTTAACGTGGTAGTGTCTGGATTGACTCTGTCGGATACGATATGTGAAGCTACAGAACGTGGTGAATGTTTTTGGCGTATCCGATAGAGCCAGGATTCCGGGGGCTTCAATTATGAGTGAATGGAAGCGTGGCCCATTGGATTGGACAATTTTGGGCTGTCTAGACATTGGTACTCCTCATCCTGCCCTTGGGTGGGAAAGGAGGTCCGGATGATGATGATATATATATATATATATATATATATATATATATATATATATATATATATATATATATATATATATATATATATATCTTGGTACTCCTCACCCTGCCCTTGGGTGGGAAAGGAGGTCCGGATGATGATGATGATATATATATATATATATATATATATAATGAATGAGTTAATGGTGTAGGATTCCTAATTAACAGAAATCATACAGAGAACAATGTTAAATTCAGCAGTGTATCTGGCAGAGCAGCATGGATTGTAATTAGACTATGCAAAAAATGCACTCTGAAAGTAATACCAGTATGTGCACCGACTTCTCTAAGCTCATGTGAAGAAATAGAAACATTTTATGACGACATGTAGGTTACTGAAAAGGAAAATACCACATATACTATACTCATGGGAGACTTCAATGCAAAAGTTGGCAAATAGAAAAATATGAGTCATGAAAGGGAAAATCTGGAGTGGGAGAAAGGAATGAAAGGGGAGAAATGGTGGTAAATTTTGCTGAAATATATAACACGAGAATAATGAGCATATTCTTTTACAAAAGAACAGGGAAAAAATGGAACTGGAGAAGACCAAATGGCGAAACAAAGAATGAAATTGAATTCATAATAGGAAATAGGAATAACACGATCATAAATGTTATGGTTATCAACAAAGAAGATACAGGAAGTGACCACAGAATGGTGGGTTGCACAGCCAAATTCAGTTTCACAAGTGAAAAAAAGATTATTGATAATAGAAAGATATGCCCGATAAAAGCAAGCGAAAACAAAGCAGCTTTTCATTTAGAAATAATGGACAGATTTCAAGCTCTAAGTAACGTCGAGTGTGATACTGATGAGTTAAATGACAGAGTAACAAAAGTGCTAAGAAAATCAGCGGAGGTAGTAGGGAAAGCTAATACAACCAACACAACAAGTATTCTGAAAAGACATTTGATCTCATGAAATGAAGAAAGGGAATGGAAGTAAAAACAAAAAAATAATGAAGTAGAACGAGGGCAGTTAATTAAGCTTATAAACAAAAAACAGAGAGAAGGAAAAAAAAAACATGGACCAGAACAAAGAAACCATAAAAAATGGAAAAATTCTGAAACAGGTCCGAAGTGAAATGGCACTAGGAAAGCAACAAATAATAACAATGAAAGACAAAACCCATGAGGTCAGTAAAGGCAGAGATTAGATAGTGAAGAGAGCTGAAGAATTTTACAAAGAACTGGATGTATCAAAGTCAATAGTACTATTGGCTAACTTTTCATTTGACGCAAGTGAAATACCGGAGGTAACGCCAGACTAGGCAAATATTTCTCTCAACAATATGAAACAAGGGAAAGCCCCAGGAAAACATGGAATAGTAGCAGATTTACTGTTGGATGCGGGAGTAGAAGTACAAAATAGGCTTGCCCACTTATTTATTCCGAGTATAAAATAGAAGAAAATTCCTAAAACATGGTGTAATGCAAAAGCTAAAAAAAAAGAAAAAAAAAAAAAGGCTTCTCAAAAGATGTTATAGTCTATCTTATTGACCTGTGCAGCTGAGATGTATGGTACAAGTAGGGTGTGTTTGATTCTCGGCTGCTGATTGGCCGCAGATGATGTCATTGAAGTAAATGCAGTCATGTATTGTCGTGCAACATGCGGACGTACGTGTACACCGTGAATGGATGCATTGCAACATGCGGACGTAGGTGTACACAGTGGATGGATAATTTACTTCAAACCTCACTCATCGTTTTATAAAACTTTATAATCAACTTTAATTTACTTTGATAACTAAACTTTTAAAGCTAATTTTCACCTCTTTAGCTTCTGAAATTATTCTATATTTAAACTGGGTGCTTATAATGCAGGCAATTACAAAATTAAATATATATTTGATAAAATAAGACGAGCTGTAGTTTTACATCATCGGCGGCCAATCAGCAGCCGAGATTCAAACACACCCTACTCGCCCCATACATCTCAGCTAGACTGGTTAGTCAAACAAGGTATAGTAACTATCGACCCATTATCTTATTTTCAGTTATTTACAGGCTCTTTTCTAAAGTCCTTACGAAACGAGTAACAACTAACTTGGAAGAAAATCAACCTCGTGAACAGGCAGGATTTCAAAGCGGTTATTCGAATACTGATCATCTACATACAATGAATCAACAAATTGAGAAAACTGCAGAATATAATGAACCATTATGCTTAGGTTTTGTTGATTACGAAAAGGCTTTTGACTCAGTGGAGTGCACAGCACTTATGAATTCACTGCGAGAACAAGGAGCATATGAGAACACTGTAAAACTGCTCGAAAACATATATCAAGAAGGAACTGGTACAGGTGAATTACAAAAAGACTTTGATCAAATTAAGATCGAGAAGAGCGTGCGTCAGGGAGATACAATTTCATCAAAATTATTTACAGCATGCCTAGAAAGTTTCCAGAAAGTTAGCCTGTGAAAACAAAAGGACTAAACATAGATGAAGAAAATCTAAACCATTTAAGATTTGCAGATGACATTGTCTTAATCTCAGAAACAGAGGAGACATTCCAAAAAATATTAAATGACCTGAACAGAGACAGTCTCAAAGTACGGCTAAAGATGAACCGGAGTAAAACCAATGGAATGTTTAATCCAAATACACCAAAGAGCGTCATCCGAATAAGCGAAGAAATACTTGAAGAAGTCGAGGAGTACAATTACTTGGGGCAAATACCAAAATTAACGAAAGACCATGATAGTGAAGTAAAAGGACTTATAACATTTGCATGGAAAGCTTTCGGTAAACATAGATATATCATGACAAGTACATAGCCATTATAAATGAAACGAGAAGAATATAACGAATGTATAATTTCATCTATGACGTACGGTTGTGAGACCTGGAAATGGACCAAATCGTTGGAAAATCAACTAATCCGTACTCAAAGGGCAATAGAAAGGTTAGTGTTGGGAATATCTATATGAGAGAATACCAACTTGGGTGAGAGAGCAGACTAAAGTCAAAGACATTATAAAAGTTATAAAAGAACAGAAATGGAGGTGTGTAGGTCACGTAACAAGAATAAGGGATAAACAAGGGAGCAAGAGGTTGACTGACTGGACCCCAGGGGATAGTAAGCGTAGAAGAAAAGGGCCAGACAGAAGGTGGAGAGATGAGAAAAAGAATTTGAAGAGAAAACACGGCAGAGATTGGCTCAGTCAAGGAATTCGTGGAAAAGGTTGGAGGAGGCCTTTGTTTAGCAGTGGACTTTTTTTTTTATAAGTAACAGAACGGAGGAAGGAAAAACAAATGAGTAAAAAAAAAATGCAATCCATACACCAGATTACTGGCGTCCTCCATTCATAAAATATCTGTAACAGTTAGACTTGAACAGCTGTGGGTTGAAATTTGGAGGGAAACAACTCTGAGGAAGCGAATTCCAGAGAGATGCAGTTCGGGAAATGAAAGAATTATGATAGGCAGAAGTTCTGCAATATGGCTGAATGACATTCCAGTCATGAGCGCTACCAGATGCCCGTGTAGCACGAGGGAAGGCATGGAGAGGTGGCACCATGGACGCAACTTCGTCTGAGTATTTGCCAAAAAATATCTGTAAATAATGCAAGGGAGGCAGCATTCCTTCTTACTTGTAGGGGAGGTAGTTTATATGTAATGACAGGGTTGTTAATGATTCTAACAGCTTTGTTCTGAATTTTGTCTAGTTGTCTTAATGCAACCTCTCCACAACCATTCCACAAGGGTGAGCAATATTCAAGCTGAGAGCGCACATGACTCTTATAAATTATAGCTAACTGCTCATCAGCGAAGAAGTTACGGACTCTGTACAATAATCCAAGTTTCTTTGAGGCGGTTTTAGCAAGTGATCTGACATGAGAGGTCCAGCTGAGGGCACTGTTAAGTGAGATGCCAAGACTTTCAATACTTTTGGAGATGGGAATATTAGTAGCACTGAAGGTAATATACGAATCTGGCAATATCTGTCTGTTAGTAAACTGTATATATTTAGTTTTACTAGCATTAAAAGAGACAAGGCTGTTTTGTCCCCATTCACTGATCGTAGATAGATCTTGATTTATGGAGATGGCTGTACTGAGTTGAGAGGTAGAGATATTAGACTTTGTAAATGGGTGTCTGAGTGTGAATGAACTAGGTAGTGTTGAGTCATCTGCATATGAGTGAATGGGATTGTGGGTGACAGATAATAGATCATTAATATGAACCAGAAATAGGGTTGGCATCAGAACTGATCCTTGCGGCACGCCGACGTTAATTGAGTGGAAATTGGAATATACATCATCTACTTTTACTCTTATTTTCCTGTCACTAAGATATGAAGAAATCAAAGGAACAAAAGACGTTAGTCCATAGCAAGGGAGTTTGGACAACAGGGAATGGTGCCATACTCTGTCGAAAGCTTTAGAGATATCAAGAGCTACTGCATGAGTTTCTCCAAAAAGATCAATTGATTGATGGATGGTATGAGTTAGGAGATTGAGTATGTCAATGATGGATCTTTCGTGGCGAAAACCATATTGTCTATCACTAAATAAGTTGTTGGATTCAAGATGTTTAACAATGAGCTTATTAATTAAAGTTTCAAATACCTTACCAAGAGAAGATGTGACAGCTATGGGTCTGTAATCGGAGGGGTCAGACGAACTTCCTTTCTTCGGAACTGGGTGGATATTGGCTTCTTTCCATGAATTTGGGAATAAAGAAGTACGTATGCATAGTCTGAATAATTTAGCTAGGACAGAGGCAAGTTCAGGGGAACACTTTTTCAAAACAATTGGCGGAATTCCATCTGGGCCTGGAGCTTTGTTGGTAGGTAAACTGTCTAGGATGGATTTTACGTATCTTGTCTCTATTTTAAGTGGGCCAATTTCGGGAGAATCAAGTTCCAGTACTGGGACATTCTGGCTGGTATCGTCTATGGTATAGTTTCTGGCAAAGGTACTGGCAAAGATATCTGCTTTCCCTCGTGGGTCATATGCAGTGGCTGATGATGATGATGATGATGATGATAATGATATATATATATATATATATAACTATCTATCTATCTATCTATCTATATATATATACAATAGATAGACAGATAGATCGATTGATGTGGATATAGAGAGATAGATACAGATCGATATAGATAAGGTATAGATAGACAGACTGACAGATAGATAGATATATAGATAGATAAAGTGAAAGCACTTGTTAGGCCCTCAAAGTTATCACAACGTTGCTATATCCAAGACGACATGGATTGTTGGATCAAATGTGGACAAATATGGCATTATCTGTCACTGTGTGAGCATATCTGCTTTAGCACTAGGCACATGACTGAGCAGTAGCTCACTATGCACCCACAAGCCAACGATGCTACTTTACTGCTACACATCACCACAGCGTGGCCTTGACAAAGCTGCTACAGCCAGAGGAGTGCGGCGTGCAGCTTAAGCCTGATGCGAGTTGTAGCCAGAACTGCAGCTTGTCCCTCCACCACAACTCCTCCGGACACCGAAAGAGAGGCACAAATGCCCTTCAACCAGGAGCAGATGATCAAGATTATACGAAGTGTTGAGCTAGGAAAAGGAAGTACGACTTTGCCAAGGACTTCAGCGTGAATGAATTCATCTTCAGAATGAACTACAAAGGCGTGGGGGGGGGGGGAATCCTATCTACGGTTAAGGGCCTCGACGATGGACTGGAAAGTAAGGATGTCTGGCGCGGCCATGATGATTGGTACCTGACATTCTGCATCATACGCAGGGAGAATGAATAAGTACTCATCGCCTCTATGTATAACCGACAGATGCTGAAAGCATTCCATGCAGCTGGGGTAAATTTGTAAGTCAACAATAGCCGGAATTTAAGGCATTCTGATACTGGATTAATTCTTTGGTAAAGTGAGGATAATGGATGAGAAAGGCAGCACTGATGAAACAGTAGCAACTGAGTTCTGTTGGATTTTTAAAAGCAGGTATCGCAGAGGAGGGTACCTTGGCAACCAGATTAACAACCTGGCTTAGACAGTACAGTTTTGGAAGGCCGTGCCATGTTCCAACATCGTCTCCAAACAACATCAGGCATATGGATGAAAGGCCAACCAGACACGCATCTCTTTAATGTTTGCCCTCAACCATTCAAGGGTCACCACTACTAATCATCCTCGTTGCTTCAACAACCTGTGTCACACAAAGAAATCAAGAACTTATTGGTAATACAGTAAATATAGATGGATGACATGAAGTGTCCGTCTTGACTGTTTGACAGTCACTTTGTGGCGGAGGTCTACAGGAAGCATAAAGAGTCGGAAATTTCTTTCAAGATCCTTCTTTTAACCAACAATATACACAGGCACTGACTTTCCTGGTGGGTAGTTGCATCCACGTCATGATTTATCCCTCTAGGACAACCTCCCTAATTCAGCCAAATGACGCGAAGATTGTTGTAGCTTAACAATCCAACGAATGCTGCACAGCCATCTTCGTACTCAAACCGACTCTTCTCAAGTACTTACAGAAATCTCAGGCAGAGATGATTTACATAACTAATACACAGGTGAGTCTGACCCAGTGCCTATTGATTCTAGCACTGGTGGAAATTATGAATGACTGGATATTGAAACTAAACTGGAAAAAATGGCGAGTGAGCTACAAGTGACATTAGTGCAAATTCGACTGGTGTCACCTATTTCTGAAAAAAAAAAAAAGCAGGCATTAGTTCCACGCCTCTGATTGACTGACACTGGTTCAGTGTCCAGATGTAGTGACAGAAGGCAGCCTCAGCTGCAAGGAGGCTAACATGTGGGAAGTCAGTGACTATAAAGATCTTGGAGGTCATTGATGATGTGGGGGCTGAGCTCGAGACTCAGGAGGCTGCGATGGAAAGATTTGAAGCCCAACACTGCCTTGAACAGGCCCAACCACCAGTCCCAAGATAAAATTAAATCGAAGCACAACGTTTGTACAGTATGAATGCTTTGAACACAATCCTGTCTGCCACCGACACTCTTAAAGAACAAGCTATGTTTCATGAAATACCATTAGAGAAGGAGGTTGAGTTCTTGCGAATACTGACAAATATGTGCGATATTATAAAGAGTCACACATACAGAAAGTGAACAGGTCAACACAACCTCTAATCACTCGCTACTTTATCCGACTTAACTAGTCACCTCTACAGGGAAATCAGGTGCAGACTATGGATGTTGGTAATGATGATGATGATGAAGAGTCAGCTGTCAACAGCTGACTTAGAGGGATTCCATTTGGAGGCAGAGCAACAACAGCAACACAAGAGGGAGCAGGAGCGGCAAGGCAACCGTACCAAGGAGTATTAACTGCCTCTGCCAGCCTTGAATCTGCCCACACAGCAAGCCAGTCTACCTCCCTGCTTCAGGTCAAGTTTTATTACCGTGTGTTTATCATTGTTTATCATTGTTTGGTTCATAAATTTTAAGACAAGTTTGAGGGAGTTAGGGTAGACTTGAGAGGTCATTATGGTGACTCTGGGGAAAGTGTCGATCTTAACCTGTTTTTCCCTTAGGCGCTGTATACCCTATACCACGAATCTCCATTGCGTCGTTTTAAGTGTCGACCAATTGGCCGACATATGAGCGAGTTGACTGAACAGCATCACAGCATTCATCTCTTGTCACTGTTAAGCACTGACTGGAGAGATGATAATTGTAAGCCTACGATAATTTCAAGCCACGTTAAGTGAAAAAGTATAGTACTGGTAACTGATCTGTGTCTAAGCTACAGTCAGTTGTACTGAATGACATCCACACTCATTAAAAATACTTGCTTTACAACCTTCATCTTTACATTCTGAAACAGTGGAGAAGACGTTTGAAAATATTCTCAAACAACTACTCACAGTTGTACATAGCTAGTAATCTTATCAATACGACATGAAGAAAGAGCATTATGCAGCATATTATGTAATCATTTCATTCAGAAACATTCGCCTAAGGAAAACAAAGTGTTCAGTGTGAAACCCTTGATCACCTGTGTAAAGATAATGTTTTTGATCGAGTGTAAAACGTGCTTGGTGAGGATTTTAGTGGGATAAGGTGCTCCAACATGATGGGACCCGCAAGGATCGCATTAGTGGCACGTGATGCCACTCAGGGACGAGTGACGCTTATTACCCTTGCGTTAAGTATCAGAAGTAGGTAGTCTAGTCCCGGGTCCCTACGGTCTTAATGGGACAGAAAAAGGTTGGATAGTGGATGGATGGATATTTTTTGTTATCCCTTTACATACTTTTATTATTACACAAGTGTACAGTCACAGCCTTCCATTCCAGTGTGTTCTCACCACTACATTTTAACATTTGTGTCCTGTGGTTGCAGGATACAATCAGTGGTGGAACACGACCTGTACAGCAACTGGCTTGGTGAGGAGCTAACCAACATGACAGCCTGCCTGCGTGCACCAACCTCCATTACTGTCAATGAACCATACAACATGAAGGGACTCTGGGTAAGACTGAGTGTGACTGGGTAAGAATGAGTAAGACTGGGTAATATTCTGGGTACGACTGGTTAAGACTCTGGGTTAGATGGAAAGACTGGGTAAGAAACAGGGTAAGACCGGGTAAGACTGCGTAAGACTCTGGGTGAGAGAGAGTAAGGCAACAGTGTAATACTCGGTGAGACAGCAGAGTAAGACTGGGTAAGACAGGGTAAGACTAGGTGAGATGAAAGAGTAAGACTGGGTAAGAATAGGTAAGACTCTGGATAAGATAGGTTAAGACTGGGTAGGACAACAGGATCAGGGTGGATAAGACAAGAGGGTAAAACTGGGCGAGACTTTGGATGACAGGGTAGGGCTGAGTAGGACAACAGGGTAAGACAGAGTGAGACTGAGTAAGACTTTGGATAGGAAAGGGTGAGACTGGTAAGACCCTGGATAAGACAGGGTGAGACTGGGTCAGACTCTGGGTAAGGCAGGGTGAGGATGGGTAAGACTCTGGAAAGACAGGGTGATGCTGGGTATGACTCTGGGTAAAGCAACTGACAGCTTCCTTTATCTCTGGGTTAAGAACCGGAGGGGTGGCTGGTTGGGTTCTTAGACTGACTTTGTTTTACCTCATTTTCTTGTTCACTCAGGAATACGGCTGGGGACCTGCATGTAAATTCGATAGTTGAGATTCGAATTCTGGGAATTATGACTTGCAAGAAAATAACTGCCTGCCTTACTGAACTTTGTGGAGTCGATAGACTTTAATCCTAAGCCTGCCTTCTTCTTTGGAGAGGGATGAGCTCCATAATATCGTTCGGTGGTAGCAAAGGCAAGGGAAGTTAGTTATGTTTGTTCCGTTGAGTCAAATCGTCTCCAGGTACAAAGAATTGGGGCAATGTCTTCAGTCAAGGTCAGTTTCCTTTCTCGAGTTAAAAAAAAAAAAAAAAAAAATGACTAGCATGAGGAGGGCAGTTTCTCCAATCATTGCTAATTTTCATTCGTGAGCCAAGTAAAATCGTCTGGTGGTAGGAATTAAAAAAGGGAAATTCTCATTACGCAAGATTAGCTGTTTCATGGTTCATATTTTCTGTCTCGAGAGAAATATATCTGTCCGATTGTTGCTAGTGGGGGGGGGGGGGACTCGCCAGGCAAGTTTAGTGATTTTCTGGTTAATAGTTTTTTTGTGCTTAGTTGAAGGAAATCGTCCGTTGGTGGGGCAGGACTATCTAGGTCCTGCCAGGCTGGCACTAATTGCGAAGAATGTTGGACAAAACCTTCAGGACCCCAACAGCTGGATCCTTTAGTCTCGTCCTGTTCAAAATGAACGTTGAGAGAACACACCAGCCAGAATCTCTAATCGCAGAAGGCACTTTGGGTTGGGACTGGAATGTTCTAAGGCGCTCGGAGGACGATCAGCTGCTTGTTAAAAGAATTAGACCAACTGGATACTGGCATTGTTGCATCATCTGAGGTTAGGCGGTCCAACCATGGCCAGATCAGTAGCAAGGGTTACACATTCTACTGGTCTGGCTGCGACAGTGCTGTCCGTCTTTGTGGTGTTCCTGTAGATATTTTTTTCATTGCCTCTTCTGGCCACAGGAGTACTATAGCTGATGAGAGTATAATG